>NC_052154.1:135770386-136091511 GCF_902713615.1 Scyliorhinus canicula
GTGGTAAAGTGCTGAAATATCATTGTTCAGCCGTTCTTGGGTACAAATCTGACATGAACAAAGCCGATTGCAGAACCCTATACAAAATAAATTTACAGATTGTAACTCTGTGTTGGGCTGTGTTATGGAGAACCTCCCTCATGTATGTTGCATTTCCTCTCAGCCAGAACTACACAGACCACACACACTATGTTTCCCTGAAGACATCACATTGAAACAGGCAGGTGAGCAGGGTAGGGCACAAAGAGGGGAGTTTGAACAGTGCTGTCGGTCTGACTGCAGAAATAAACAGGCATGGAGGACAGCTGGTGAGCTAACAGAGAAAATTTGTTTGACTACCTGGCTTTGGACTTTGTTTGGCTTGCAACCTCGATTTGGGAAATGAACTGGAAGTGACTGAGAACCCAACTCTGGTCGAACCTTAACTTTCCGAACACTGAAAAGGAAACATTCTGTTTTGGTTTGATTGAAAGCAGGTTTCAGGGAGTCAGGAAGAAGAGTGAAAAGGAAGACCTCAAAAACGGCTGTTTCAGGATTATTCCCAGTTTCATGTGCCACTGTATGAATTGGACTGGTTACATCTCAACATGACTGGCACTGACATACTCACAAGGAGATTTGATCGTACTGCTGGGGTGGGTTTAAACTAGCTTGATGCGGGGGGGGGGGGGGGGGGGGGGGGGTTGAGGGGTGTAGCCATCTGGGATGGCCACTTTCGGTATACAAAATGGACACTCACAGAGACTCTAGGGAAATGTGAACAATACGAAGCAACAATCAGGCACAGAGCCTGAATGTATATTTGGAAAGCAGTCAGCAGACGGAATCAAAACTCTGGGTCAATTTACATATTGGTGGCCCATCTCCGGGAAACAAAGGATGAGTGCTCAGGTAGCCGATACTGTTCCAGACATCCCGGCGCCACTACCTCAACCAAAAGACACAAGCAAAGCAAGGCCAACGGCCACCTAGGGCACGCCCAGTCATCAGGTCACCCGCCCCTTTATTGGTTTAGATCGATAACAATGATCAAGAAGCTGCCCAATTAATTGGGACCAAGTTTAACTCCCGCCTAAAAGCACGAGAAGCCCTTCCAAGTATAAGAAGGAACCCCCGACAAAGGTTCAGCCTCTTGGATTCGGCTCTCAAGCAGAGAGACCCATCCACCAGCATCACCAGAAACAAGTAAGTTCAAGTTCAACGCTTGCTACCAGACAGACAACCTTAGCTGTACTCCTGTTACCTCTTCGAACAGCCTCCGATCTGAACAACGGCCATTGTTCCTCTGACCTAAGTGGGCACCCGTAGTTAAGTATAGGTGTTAGTGATAGAGATAGTTTAGTTTGTAGTATTATCATGCATGAGTAGATCTTACTGTGTGTGAATAAATAGTATTGACTGTGAACTAATTAACTGGTGTATTGGCTCTTTGATCGGTTTTCGGGTTGAACCTTGTGGCGGTATCGAGAGATACCTGGCGACTCTGAAAGTATACACGTAATTAGGATTAAGAAATGTGACCATATTGATTGCTATATTTATAGCAAGTAAACAGAGCAAAGGGGGGGGGGGGTTTGAACCTGACCTGTGGCCCAGATTAGAAGGAAGTTAAGTTGGCAACAGGAAGTTATATGTGGGACTAGAAGGCAGTAGAAACAAAGTAAAGAAACGAGTATACATTAATTGCAGAATGGCAGCCAAATACAAAGTTATGAGCACTCTCCCTGAGTGCTCATTGTATGCAGCATTCATAATAAGGTAGATGGTCTAAAGGCACAAATAGAGGTGAATGGGGATGATATAATTGCCAATACAAAAACATAGCTGCAGTGGTGACCAAGACTGGGAATTGAATATTCAAGGATATTTGATGTTTAGGAAGGACAGACAAGAAAGGAGAGGTGGAGTTGTGCTGATAATAAGGGATGGCATCAGTGCAGTTGTAAAGGAGGATCTCAGATTGGAAGAGCAATGTGTGGAATCTGTTTGGCTGGAACTAAGGAACAATAACAGACGGCAGATATTGGTTGGAGTTGTTTATAGACCACCTAATAGTAATCGTAATGTTGGGCTTCATATTAATCAGGAGATGAGGGAAGGATGTAGGATTGGCAATACTGTGATCATGGGGGACTTCAATCTTCACATAGACTGGTTAAACCAAATGAGAGTTAATGCTGTGGAAGACGAGTTTCTGGACTGTGTTAGGGATGGGTTTCTAGAGCAGTAGAGGAACCAACTAGAGAACAGGCTATTCTAGATCGAGTATTATAATAATGAAAAAGGACTGATTACTAATGTCATTTTAAAATAACCTATAGGGACACGTGACCACATTATGATAACATTTTATATTATGTTTGAAAGTGAGGAAGTTCAATTTGAAGTCAAGGTGTTAAAGTTGAATAAAGGAAATTATGAAGGTATAAGGGGCTAACTGGCTGAGGCAGATTGGGAAAATACATTAAAAGGTATCACTGTGCGTAGGCAATAGATAGTCTTCAGAGAACTATTACATAGCATACAACATTCCTTCAGGGTGCAAAAATCCAAAAAAGGCCAGTCAACTGTGGCTGGCAAAGTAAGTTAAGTATTGTATAAGGTTAAAACAAGAGGCATATATTTGCCAGAAATAGTAGTAAACCTGAAGATTGGGAGATTTTTTAAATGCAGCAAAGGAAGGTCAAGAAACTGAACAAAAGGGAGAACAGAATATGAATGCAATCTAACAAAAAATGTAAAAACAGACTGCAAAAGCTTCTGTAGCAATGTTAAAAGGAAATGTTTGGAAATGTGGGTTCATTACTGGCAGAGTCAGGAGAATTCATAAAGGGGAATAGAGAAATAGCAGAAAAGCTAAATACAAGTGTCTGTTTTCACTTAGGATCGTACAAGAAATCTCCCAGATGTAGAGATCCAAGGGACTTGGGAAAATGTGGAGTTGCAGGAAATTAATATAAATAAGACGGTTGTATTGGAGAAATTAATGGGACTGAAATTCGGTAAGGCCCTGGGACCTGATTTAATGCATCCCCAGGGGTTGAAGAGGTTGTTATATAGATAGTGGATGCATTGATGATCATCTTCCAAAAGTATATAGATTCTGGAATGGTTCCTGAAGATTGGAAGGTACCAAATGTCACCCCACTATTTAACAAGGGAGGGAGAAGGAAAGCAGGGAACTACAGACCTGTTAGCCTTACATCAGGAGTAGGGGAAATGCTAGAATCTTAAAAAAAAACACGAGATAAATTGGCACTTGGACAATCATGATCTAATTGGGTATAGTAAGCAAAGATATACGAATGGGAAATCATGTTTGACAAATTTGTTGGAGTTTTTTGTGGATGTTACGAACAAAATTGACAACGGGGAGCCAATGGATGTAGTATCTTTGTATTTCGAGAAGGCTTTTGATAAAGTTTTCCACAGAAGGTTGATTAGCCAAATAAAAACACTTGGGATAGGACACGATATACTGACATTGTTTAAAGGTTGGCTAACAAGCCGAAAACAGAGTAAGAATAAATGGGTCATTTTCACATTGGCACTCTGACTTGTGGGTTATAACAAGGATCAGTACTTGGGCCTCAACTGTTCACAATATATATCTATATCAATGATTTGGATGTGGGAACTAAATGTAATATTCCCAAGTTTGCAGATGATACAAAGCTTGGCAGGAATTTGTGTTGTGAGGAAAATGTAAAGTGGCTACAGGAGCATTTAGATAAACTTAGTGAGTGAGCAAGAACATGGCAGATGGAATATAATGTGAGCAGTTCACTTTGGTAGAAGGAATAGATGTGCATGTTTTTTCCTAAATTGCAAGAAATTAGAAAGTGTAGATGTACAAAGGGACTTGGGTGTCCTTGTTCATAAGTCACTGAAAGCTAAAATGTAGGTGCAGCAAGTTATTCAAAAGGCTAATAGAATGCTAGCTTTTATCACAAGAGGATTTGAGGCTTGGTTACACAGTATCTGGAATATCGTGTGCAGTTCGGGACCCCTTACCTCAGAAAGGACATTATTGCCATTAAGGGAGTGAAAAGAAGATTCACCAGACTTGTTTCTAGGTTGGCAGTACTGTCTTATGAAGAGAGATTGGGAAAATTGGACCTGTGTTCTCTTAGAGTTTTGAAGAATGAGAGGTGAGCTCATTGAAACCTACAAAATACTTAAAAGAATAGATGGGTAGATGCAGTTTAGATGTTTGCCTTGGTTGGGGAGTCTAGAACCGGGGGCACAATCACAAAATAAGGAGAAAGCCATTTAGGATCGAGATGAGGAGAAATTTCTTTAAACAGAGGACTTTGAATCTTTTAAATTCTCTATCCCATGGAAGCATAATCATTGAGTATGCTTAAGGGAGAGCTTGATAGATTTCTGATTAACGATAAGGTAAAAGGTTATGGGGACAATATGTGTAAAAGCATTGAAGTTTCCGATCAGCAATGGTCATGATGAATTTTGCAGCAGACCCAACTGACCGAATGACCTGCTACTGTTGCTATGTTCCTACGATTGCACTGGTAAATAGCTTAGCTGTCTGGTTAAATATATCGGAAGATAATCAATATAAAAGTTGCACTCAACAAAGAGCTTTTTTTTGTTTGTTTTATTTCCTGCTATTTTGAAACTCCTGGCTTGTTTACACAGACTTTGCGACAATAAATATCTCTATCCCATCATGCTGTTTACCTGAACACCCATGTTAAACTGTGCAGAAACCCCTTGACAACAAGATCCTAGCACGTACATATAGTGTATCTTGTACAATATTTGTTGGTAGCATCCATTATTTCCATGTAATAGAACTTCATTTCAGCAGCATTATATTCCTTTCTTCCTCCTTCTAAAAATATTACTATTTTAAAAATCGTATCGGTGCTATTATCTGGTCAGTTGGCAGACGGGTTCTGTCCAAGTAGCCCTTGTCACTTGATGCAGATTCTACAGGATAGCGTGAAACAATTCCTTTGCTGGTAGGTTCTGGCTGGAATTTCAGGTCTTCACCCACTGTCTTCAAGCAGCGAGGGCCAGTGGCCAGAATATGTTGTTAGAAAGCTGATAATGGTAAAATTGAGAAGTTTTAGTTGTGAAGTCCCAAGTGAGAGGTGATTTTTAACGCTTCATTTAGTTTCCATTTTGCATCACTAATTTTTATTATTAATTAAATGAAATATCAAGCATTCTGTTACCTCTGTACCTAGGGTTTACAATTTATTTTTACGCATCCTGATTTCTTTACAGGGCATGGTCCTATCTGCCGAATATATCAAAAAGAAACTAGAACAAGAGATGATTCTCTCACAAGCCTTTGGCCGAGACCTGGTATGGTACAGCTAATATTATAAAATATAGCCAGAAACAAACTTAATGAATGTTGTTCTTCTGAAATAAAAGCAACAAGTAATTATCCAAAAGAGAAATCTGGGTGACCAATTTGTTTCAGTTGACATTAATTCTCATGAAGGGCACTCACAAAATATTCACCCCGCCTTCTTGAGATTGGACGGTGAGTGCCTTGTTGTGCAATTCCAGTATTTCCAGATGCAAGGTCTGTTGTTTTTCTTTAAATAACAGCTTCTGCTTACTCGCTTTGTGGGCCACATTTTCATTACTTTGCAATTTCAGTTTCAATGTCTAGGAATCTCTGTATTTCAACACAGGAGTCCATGTTCCTGATCAACTTTTCAACAAATTGCTTCTGAGTGTTTTTATACATGCATACTTTTCTTGTAATGTTAGGAACTAAATGAAGTCTAAAATGTATGGAAACATGTTGTGATTTGCTATTCTGGATGATAATTGTCCGTGATCTAACTTGCGCGTTGGTGCCTGCGTGGTTGTTTTGGTAGCAGAGTCAAAAGGTTGTGAGTTCAACGCTCACACCATGACCTGAGCTCATAGTTTCAGTTCAGGACTGAAAGGTGCTGAATTGTACTGTCTTATGAATGAGACCTTAACTCAAGTCTCTGTCTGTTGAATTGGTTGTTAAATATTCCACAGCAATAAAGAGCAAAGAGTGCTCCCAGTGCTCCTGACCAACGTTTCTGCCTACTACAGAAAGCATATTAATATTGCTATGTCCGAGAACGTGCTGTGTATGTTCACCTATAGGGGCCAGTTTAGCTCAGTTGGCTGGACAGCTGATTTGAGATACAGATAGAGGTCAACAGTACTGGTTCAATCCCTGTACTGGCTGAGGTTATTCATGAAGGTCGACTTTCTCAACCTCGCCCCTCACCTGAGGTGTGCTGATCCTCAGGTTAAATCACCACAAATCAGCTTTCCCCCAACCCCCTGCCAAAAAGCAGCCTCCAGTCATCTGGGGCTCCAGCGACTTTACCAGTGAAATAGTTGAAGATTAATCATTATATGTGAAGTCATTGAGATGCTTTTGAGAGACATGATTATAGATGAATGAAGTGCCTTTCCTAATTCAGTGATGGTACTCTTGCTGTGGAGTAAACAATCTGTCGGTTTGACCCTGACATCTGTATTCTAATCTCACATAGTGTGTGTTAGGCATCCTTCATTTCTGATTTTAAACAGAGATACCTTGAAAGATGAGATCAAGTGAACCAAATGACCGTCTTCATCAAAATCCCTTATGTAGATCTTGTGGTACGTGTTGTTTTCCAATCAAACGGGACCCAGCTCTTCATTCCTGATTTGAACTGCTCAAATTTTTAAATTTTCATTCATGGAATGTGCGTATGCAGGCCTGCATTTATTACCCATCACTAATTTAAGAGTCAACCATATTACTGTGGATCTGGAGTCTCCATGTAGGCACATCAGTTAAGGAAGGCAGATTTCCTTCCCTAAACGACAGATGGGATGGGTCAACAATCTGCCGTGGTGGGATTCGACCCTGGGTCCCCAGGTGATTCTCCGGGGTCTCTTGATTGCTGGTCCAGAGATATTGCCACTACACCACTATCTCCCCATAATTTTAATGAACATTATCCTGCAGTCTATCCTGAGACTCCAGTTTTAATTGAAGAAATAGAAACATCTATCTCCAAGAATGGTATTTAAAAGACTAGATATTTTAAATCCTAATTGTATCCCATCTTTCAGATGAGATGCTAACTCAAGGCTTTGTCTGTCAATTCTACCCAAGCCAACAATCTTCCCGTGACCAAAACAGATTAATTGGAGATTTATTCCCATTATTTGTGGGGACTGATTTAAATTAGCTGCCATTCTTGTCTACATCGCAATAGTAAATATATTTACTAATTGGCTATAAACGATTCATGGTATGCTGAGGACAAGAGGGATCCAGGTTTGCTCACTTTTGGTTGTAGGCCTGTAATATGAATGTTACCTCTGGAGGCAGAGAACAACACCTTGCAAGGTGATTTTGTTCAATTCTTCAGTGGGCAAGGTACCAAAGGCAAATAGCTGCTGACAGTCGCTGTCGGTGCTGTCATTTTCTTTTTATCCACTCACAGCACACTATTCCATGACACAGCATCTGAATCTTGTGAGTCGCTACTCGTATTGTTATTGAAATCTGTAACACAAATGCTGTGTCATTAAAGTTATCAAAGCAAACTGCATTAGCTAAAGAATACTGCATTTAACATTTGTGTTAAGCTTTTAACAATTCAGCATACATGCATTACAGAGACATAAATGAAATAAAATGTCTCAAGGTGTCAAAGGAGTGTTATCAAACAAAATTTGCCACCAAGTCATAATAATGAACATATGAAGTAGGAGCAGGAGTAGGTCACTCAGCCCCTCAAGTCTGAGTTATGCTAATTAGCTTCCAGGCTTGTCTACATAGCAAGAGTAAATATATTTATTAATTGGCTATGAAATGCTTCAGGGTATGCTCCGTGATTCATTAAGATCATGGCTGATCTGATTGTAACTTCAACCCCACATTCCTGCCTACCCCCGATAACCTTTCACCCCCTTGCTGATCAAGAATCTATCTACCTCGGACTTAAAAATATTCAAAGACGCTGCTTCCACTGCCTTTTGAGAAAGAAAATTCAGAGATTCGCAACCCTTTGAGAAAAAAAATGTCTCTTCATCTCAATATTAAATGAGTGCCCCTTTATTTTTAAACAGTGATCCCTAGTTCTTGATTCTCTGACAAGAGGAAACATCCTCTCCACATCAACCCTGTTAATTCCCCTCGGGATCTTAAAGGTTTTGATCAAGTCGCCTCTTACTCTTCTAAACTCTAGTGGATGTTAGTCAGGTAGCCTGACCAGGGGTCAATATTTGTCAGCAAGCACAGTGGCGATGAGTGAATGGGGCTCGGTGCAAGTTAGAATACGGCAAGAGAATTTTGGCCAAGAGCATGTTTATGTAGAGTGAAAGATAGGAGGCTCGCCGGGTAAGTATAAAAATAGTCTAGAGGTAACAAAGGCAGAGGAACTGAAGTGAAGATGATGAATCTTACAGAGGTGGAAGTGGCCACTTCAGTAGTTCATCTCAGAGTCAGATAGGGTGCCAAGGTTTTGAACAGTCAAGCTTGGATTCAGACGAGACTTCCGGGGGTGGCATGTAGAGGGGAAGTCGCATGTTGGGCGGCTCCTGCTTGAGGTGTGTTTTTAGGAGTTTTAAAGTCTGGTCCTGGGCAATTTGCAAATGATTGGATTTAGGAAAATATAAGGAAGGCAAAGAATGTCAAAAGGTTTCAGGAAAACAGCCATGAAGAAGGGAGTGAGTGAGTGTTCACCGTCGATTGAGAGGGCCAGCCAGGGAGCTAACAAGATGAAATGAAAAATGAAAATCGCTTATTGTCACGAGTAGGCTTCAATGAAGTTACTGTGAAAAGCCACATTCCGGCGCCTGTCCGGGGAGGCTGGTACGGGAATCGAACCGTGCTGCTGGCCTGCTTGGTCTGCTTTAAAAGCCAGCAATTTAGCTGAGTGAGCTAAACCAGCCCCTGCTGGTTTCGGCTGGTGAAGGCTGGGCTGCTGGGTGGGGCTGTACTGCTCACAGCAGAGAAGATGACTGAAGTGATGCCTTTGGAGCTGGAGAAGCAGTTTGCAAAGCATGCGGAGGTGTTGAGGAAGGAGATGGCGATGATTTTGAAGGCGTTAGTGGAGGAGGCAATTGCCCTGGTGGGGTGGTTGTAGCAAAGACATCGGCCGAGGTGAAGAAGCAGGGCGAGAAGATGGAGGGAGTGGAAGAGGCCATGTCGCACGCAGCACAGCGATCAGCTCACCTCGATGGGGGATGAGCAGCGGAGGGTGGTCGAGGCCAATAAGGGCTTGGAGCAAAGCGAGAGGACTTGGAGAATAAATAGCTCGAGGCAGCAAAATTTCAGGATTGCGGGCTTACCCGAGGGGGTGGAGAGCTCAAAGCCGACGGAGTACTCTGCCAAGATGAGGGAAGGAGAGGAGCCCTCTTGGTCTGAACTGGACCAAGCTCATCGGTCGCTGAGGCCGAAGCCAAAGTTAAATGAACCACCAAGGGCAGTAATCATCTTCTTCCACATAAAGAAGATTTTGAACTGGGTGAAGCAGAAGCGGGAGGTGCGGTGGGCGGGTGCTGGAGTTCGTTTTTACCAGGACTTGACGGTGGAGCTGGCAAAGATGCGAGCGGCATTTGGCCGAGTGAAGACTGCATTATAGAACAGCGGGCTGCGATTTGGAGTGGTGTATCCAGCGAAGCTGAGAGTGACCTACAACTTCAGAGATTTCTACTTTGAGACAGTGAGGTGGTGGAGGCGTTTGTGAAGGATTGGGACAGAAGTGATGAATGGAACTGAAGAGGGGCTGTGGACTGTGAATGGGGAGTTGGGAGAGGGTGTAAATGTTTTTTTTTAACCTATATTTAAATTTTTACTTCACGTTGTTATGGAGGTTACTTTTTATTTTATTGTTAATTTTTGTTGTGACGGTTTTATTTTGTTGAGATATTTGGGTTAGATTATTTTCCTGGGACTGGGCGGGAGGGGACGGGAGGGAAAGCCTTGGGTGGTGGCCCCCACGCTAGCTAACTTAAGTTGGCCAGTGAACGGAGGTGAGGTGGGGGAGGGGCTGCGAACATTGCAGCCTGGCAAGCAGGTTTCAATGGGCCTAAGAGATGTGAAACGGGGTGGGAAGAGGTTCGATACTGCGTGAGGTTTTTTCGAGAGGAAGTGCAGGAGGGAATTCTGGGAGAGGGGAGGGGGCAAATGGATAGGGAAGGGTCAGGCTCATGACACAGAGCCCGGAATTATGATAATAGTAGATAAGAAGGGAGGGGGCAGTGAGAGACCCCCCCCGGGTTAGGTTAGGTACGTGGAACGTGAGGGGGTTGGGAGGCCCAGTCAAGAGATCCAAGGGGCTGGCGCATCTGAAAGATTTGAAGGCCGATATGGCGATGCTGCAGGAGACTCACTTGAGGGTGAAGGATTAGGTGAGGCTTAGGAAGGGCTGGGTTAGCCATGTTCTTCATTTGGGATTTGACGGCAGGGCTCGAGGGGTAGTGGTTCACAAAAGAGTACGGTTCCAGATGGAGAAAATGGTTGCGGACCAGGGAGGGAGGTATTTGATAGTGACACAGGCATTTGAGGCGAGGTTGGTGGCGCTGGTAAGTGTGTATGATCCCAACTGGGGTGATGTAGGATTTGTAAAGAAGGTATGTGGGGCCATCCCCGACTTGGATTCACGTGAATTGACCGTGTGTAGGGACTGGACGTTGGTGCAGGAGCCGAGTTTGGACAGGTCACGGACGCGCTCACTTGTCCCGTCCGGTGGGGAGCAAAGGCGTTGGCTGGACTAATGGTGGAAGTGGGAACGGTGGACCCTTGGAGGCTTCTGCACCCGGAAGAGCGGGAGTATACCTTTTTCTCCTCGGGCCATAAGGTTTGCTCGCAGGTTGATTTTTTTTTGTGGTGTGGAAGGCGCTATTGGCTGGGGTCAAGGGGTCAAAATATTCGGCAAGTGTGATATCGGATCATGCGCCACATTGGGTGGACATAACCCTTACCAACTTTTACAGATACACCATAGAAAACATTCTATCTGGCTGCATCACAGCCTGGTATGGCAACTGCTCGGCCCAGGACCGCAAGAAACTTCAAAGAGCCGTGAACACCGCCCAGTCCATCACACAAACCTGCCTCCCATCCATTGACTCCATCTACACCGCCCGCTGCCTAGGGAAAGCGGGCAGCATAATCAAAGACCCCTCACACCTGGCTTACTCACTCTTTCAACTTCTTCCATCGGGTAGGAGATACAGAAGTCTGAGAACACGCACGAACAGACTCAAAAACAGCTTCCTCCCCGCTGTTACCAGACTCCTAAATGACCCTCTTATAGACTGACCTCATTAGCACTGCATCCTGAATGCTTCATCCGATGCTGGTGCTTATGCAGTTACATTGTATATGTTGTGTTGCCCTATTAAGTATTTTCTTTTATTCCCTTTTCTTCCCATGTACTTAATTATCTGTTGAGCTGCTCGCAGAAAAATACTTTTCACTGTATCTCGGTACACGTGACAATAAACAAATCCAATCCAATATGATGTTGGAGAGGGGGGCAGTGCAGAGGTCGGGGTGGAGATTAAGTTGGGGCTGTTGGGGGACTGAGGGTTCTGTGATAAGATTGAGAACGTAATTGAGAAATACGTGTGGTTTAATTGTACGGGGGAGGTTTCGCAGGCGGTGGTTTTGGAAGCTCTAAAGGTGGTGGTAAGAGGGGAGGTGATCTTGTTTAAGGCAAAGACGGATACGTAGGAGAGGGTGAAGCGTCGAAGGGTAATGGATGAGATGTTGGAGGTGGACAGGAGGTATGCAGAAGACGGGGATCCAGCAAATTTGGAAAAGAGGAAGGAGTTGCAGGGGAGCATTGACCGACTGTCTACAAGGAAGGCGGTGCGGGAACTGAGGAGGGCAAGGGGAGCGGTTTACGAATATTGAGAGAAGGCAGGGTGCATGTTGGCAGGCCAGCTTCGGAGGGAGGGAGCGGCGAGATAAATTGTTCAGGTGCGGGATAGGGCAGGGAAGTTGGTAGTGGCTCTAGATCCGATTAATAGGGAGTTCGAAGAGAGAATGTATAGGTAGGAGCCACCAGGGGAGGATCGGGAGAGGCAGGAATTCCTGGATGGGTTTAAAAGAACAAAGAGAAAGAATAAATGAAATTACAGCACAGGAACAGGCCCTTCGGCCCTCCCAGCCTGCACCGATCCAGATCCTTTATCTAAACCTGTCGCCTATTTTCCAAGGATCTACTTCCCTCTGTTCCCCGCCCGTTCATATATCTGTCTGGATGCATCTTAAATGATGCTATCGTGCCCGCCTCTACCACCTCTGCTGGCAAAGCGTTCCAGGCACTCACCACCCTCTGCGTAAAAACCTTTCCACGCACATCTCCCTTAAACTTTCCCCTTCTCACCTTGAAATCGTGACCACTTGTAATTGACACCCCCACTCTTGGAAAAAGCTTGTTGCTATCCACCCTGTCCATACCTCTCATAATTTTGTAGCCCTCAATCAGGCCCCCCCTCAACCGATTGTTTTGTTTCCAACGAAAACAATCCGTTCAACTCAACCTTTCTTCATAGCTAGCACAGCAGGCAAAATCCTGGTGAACCTCCTCTGCACCCTCTCTAAAGCATCCATATCCTTCTCGTAATGTGGCAACCAGAACTGTACGCAGTATTCCAAATGTGACCTAACTAAAGTCCTATACAACTGTAACATGACCTGCCGACTCTTGTACTCAATACCCCGTCCCCGTCCAATAAAGGCAAGCAATGCTGTATGCCTTTTTGACCACTCTTATAGACCTGCATTGCCACCTTCAGGGTACAATGGACATGAACCTCCTGAATACCCGAGGTTGGGGGAGGCGGATAGGGCTATATTGGAGGGGGCAATAGAAGAGCAGGAGATATAAGATGCGATTGGGAGGATGCAGTTGGGGAAGGTAACATGGCCAGATGGGTTTCCGGTGGAGTACTATAAGAAATTTAGAGATAAGTTGGCGCCTCTGATGGTGGGGATGTTTGAGGAAGAGATAGGGAAGTGGCTGTTGCCACACACTCTGGGTTAGGCATCAATCTCCCTGTGTCTAATGAAGAATAAAAATCCGACAGAATGTGGGTTGTATAAGCCCAGATCACTTTGAATGTGGACGCAAAGGTGTTGGTGAAGGTATTGCCGGGTAGGTTGGAGGACTGCCTCCCGAAGGTGAAAGGGGAAGATCAAATGGGTTTATGAAAGGGAGGCAGCTCTTTTCGAACATTAGGAGGGTATTGAACATGGTTATGACGTGGGTGGAGGGGAGGGAGACAGAGGTAGTTGTGGCGTTGGGCGCCAAGCAGGCGTTTGCCCAAGTAGAGTGGGGGTATTTGATGGCAATTCTGGAGCGGTTTGGGATTAGGCCACGATTTATAGATTGGGTAAGACTACTATATAGGGATGAGGGGTTGTGGTGTGAGTGTTCACACGCCTAACATGAATTTAGGATGTTTTGCTCTGCACTGTGAGACCAGGCAGGGATGCCCTATGTCCCCCCTGTTGTTAGAGCTTGCGATTGAGCCTTTGGCCACTGCGTTGACGAGTTCAGAGGTGTGGAGAGGGATAGTGAGGGAGCGGGGGTGGGTGGGTTAGAGCATAGTGTTTCTTTGTATGTGGACGATTTGCTGTTGTATATATCAGAACCGAGTGTGTCAATGGGTGGCATATTGGAGCTGCTTCGAGTGTTTGGATCTTTGGGGTGTAAGCTAAATTTAGATAAAATTGAATATTTTGTGTGTAACCATTCCGTAGGGTGACTCACTTTAGATATCTGGGGGTGCAGGTGGCACGGGATTTTGGGGGGAGGGGGGCTCTGTAGGTATAATTGTTACTAGTTTGGTGGGGAAGGTGAAAGCGGATCTGGCAAGGTGGGATGGTCTTCCTCTGTCGCTGGTAGGTCAGGTGCAGGTAATTAAAATGAACGTGTTGCCACGATTTTTTATTTATTTTTCAGTCTCTGCTGATCTTCCTGCCAAAGGTATTTTTCAAGGAGGTTGAAAAAAATGATTACCTCGTTTATATGGGGGGTGGGAGGCAGGGGGGGAGAAGGTGGCCAGGATTAGGAAGGTGCTGTTGCAAAGAGGACGGCAGTCAGGGGGGTTGGGTCTCCCGAATTTACTGTATTATTACTGGGCGAAGAATGCTGAGAAGGTGAGGAGCTGGGTTAGAGGAGGGTCTCCCAGTGGGTGAGAATGGAGGGGGTCTGTACAGGGGATCGGGGCGAGGGCCCTGGCAACAACGCCGCTCCTGATGGCCCCAGGGAAGTACTCGGGGTGTCCGGTGGTAGTAGCGACGTTGCAAATCTGAAGGCAGTTCCCTAATTCAGTTCAGGCTGAGGGCAGGGTCGATGGAAATGCCAATTCGGGGGAATCATAGATTTGAGCCAAGGAAGTGGGATGGGAGTTTTCGGACATGGAAGGAAAAGGGAGTCAGGACAGTAAAGGATTTGTTTCTTGTCTGCCGGTTTACAGGATTGGAGGAGCTGGGGTAAAATATGGGTTGGGGCAGGGGGAAATGTTTAGGTATATATGCAGGTCCGAGATTTTGCTAGGAAAGAAATACGGAGGTTTCTGGTGGCGCCGCCCCACTCTGTTGGAGGAGGTGCTAACGACAGGGGAAGTGGAGAAGGGGGTGGTGTCGGCAATTTATGGGGTGGTCCTGGGAGAAGAGAAGGCACTGCTGGAGGGGATTAAGACAAAATGGGAAGATGAGTTGGGAGAGGGCATGGAGGAGTAGTTTTGGTGTGAGGTCCTCTGGCAATATGAATGCTTCAACTTTGTGTGTGCGGTTGGGGCTGATGCAGCTGAAGGTGGCGTATGGGGCGCACCTCACAAAGGCGAGGATGAGCCAACTCTTTGAGGGGTAGAGGATATTTGTGAACATTGTGGGGCCCCGAAAATCACATTCATATGTTTTGTCCTGTCCAAAGCTGGAGGGGTATTGAAGGGAGGTCTTCAGGGTAATCTCGAATGTGGTACAAATGAAGCTTGGAAGCCATATTCAGGGTATCGGATCAGCCGGGGTTGAAAGTGGATGTGGAGGCAGATGTTTTAGACTTTGCCTCGCCGATCGCCCGAAGGCAGATCCTGTTGGGGTGGAGCTCAGCTTCTTCACCGTGTGCCCTGGAATGGCGGGGGGGATTTGTTGGAGGTTTTAACACTTGAGAAAGTGAAGTTTGAGTTGAGGGGAAGGATGGAACGGTTCTACAATTCATGGGCTTTGTTTATTGTGCACTTTCAAAAGTTGGATGACATCCAACGTTGGAGAGTGGGCGGGGGGAGGGGGGGGGTGGTTTGGACTGTGTATGTTGTTGGTGACTATGTATGGGTTGATCGTTGATTCTGGATTCCTTTTCTTTGATGTTTGTATTTAAAATGTTGAGTTTGGGAGTTGGTGAGAGGAAGGATTTGTTAACTTGGGGATTGACATTGTATTTGTTACCGTTGATTGTTGGTGAGTGTAAATTTGGATGAAAATATCAAAAAGGAGGAGAATAAAAATATATATTTTTTAAAAGCTTGGATTGAGACAGTAACTGGGGAAGGGATGGATTTGGTGGCGAGAGAACAGAGTTTGGAGTTGGGTTTGAAGCCAGTGGTTTTGGGAAAATCTTCCATTATTAAATGCATTAATCCTTAGCCAGTGAAATTTACTTTGGTAACTTTAATGAAGCAGGGTTTGTGTTACAAATTGCAATAATAATACAAGTAGCAACTCAAAATTTTGATGCGGTATCATGGACTTGCATGCTGTGAGCTCAAGTCAATGCTCTCCACAAAGGAAAGTTCTGAATTTTAATTGTGTCATCTGATTGTATTAGCATTCTTCTCTCACTCACCCCAGACACAAAAAGAGAAAGTCAAAGATCATGTCATCCAGAAACCTAATTTTACCATTTGCAGAAAACTCATTGAATATTCTTAAGAGTAATGCATGACACTTTGGTCAAAGAATAAAGAGTATAGAGTCTTGAAGTCATTGCAGTGTAGAAAGATGCTGTTCAGCCGATCGAGTCCATGCCATCTGTCCATGCAGTAACCTATTCCCTTGATTTATTCCCATTGCCGTCCCAATGGGTTACATTACCATGTGCTGTGTAATAAGGTTCTTCCTCACATCTTCCCCATATCCCCTGCCCAAAACCTTAAATCTATGTTCTTAGTCATGTCATTATATCATTAACTAATGGGAATAGTTTTTCCTTATAGCTAACTCCCCATTGTGGAAAGTCTCCTCTGCACTCTCTCAAGGTCTTTTGCATCCTTCCTAAACCATGGTGAGCAGAACTGAATAGCAGTACTCTAGTTGTGGTCTAAGTAGAGCTTTAGAAAGCTTCAGCATAACATACTTACTGATGTACACGATGCTTCTGTTAATGAAGCCCAAGACTTCATATGATGTGCCAACTACTCTCTCAATATGTTCTGACAGCTTCCATTATTCATGCACATGAACCTTAGTTCCCTTTGACTCTGCACATTCTTTATAACTATGCCTTTAAGTGCCTGCCCAATCTTTTCTGCTTCTTCATGTCAAATTCCATCTGTTATTTGTCTGCCTCTTTGTCTAGCCTACCTATATACTGTTACAATCACAAATTATCCCCACCGTTTGCCACACCTCCAAGTATGGCATCATTGGAAATGTTTTAAATGTTACTCTATATTTCAATATTGTAATCACTTGTTTGTTACCAAAGAAGCAGCGATCCTCGCACTAACCCTTGTGATCCTCGCACTAACCCTTGTGATCCTCCCACTAACCCTTGTGATCCTCGCACTAACCCTTGTCATCCTCGCACTAACCCTTGTGATTCTAGCACTAATCCTTGGGGAACACCACTGCCTACCATCCTGTAGTATGAAAAACAACCATTTACCACAATTCACTGCTTTCTGTCCTTAAGCCAAGTTTTTATTTTTCATTATCCTTCTCTGTTACTTTGATCAAAAAAATCAGTTAGATTAATTCGATATAATCTGCCTTTTAAAAATATGTGCTGGGATTTCGTTAACTAACTCAAACCTTGTCAAGTGCCTTTAATTTTTTTCCCTGATTACTGTTTCTAAAACCTTACCCACCACAGGTATGAAAGAGTCTGATTTGAAGTTACGAGGAATATCCTTAATACTTTCATACCATTCTCCAATCCTCTGACACCTCCAGTAATCAGGGAGAGTTGGAAGATTATGGCAAGCCCTTCACTGTCCTACCCCGACTTCAGTTAGCAACCTGGGATGCAAATCATCTCAACTGTTTCCACTGACATTTTGTCAGCACCCTCTTAGTAAACACCAATGCAAAAGTGCTCATGAAGTATTCTAGCCTTGTACTGAAGCTCTAAGCAGATATCACCTTCTTTGTCCCTAACAGGCCCTACCCGGCATCTTATTATTCATATACCATTAGAAGATTTTTGGGTTGGTTTACTTTTATGTTAACTGCCATTCTATTCATATTCCCCCTGGGGCAGCAGGGTAGCATGGTGGTTAGCATAAATGCTTCACAGGTCCCAGGTTCGATTCCCGGCTGGGTCACTGTCTGTGTGGAGTCTGCACGTCCTCCCCCTGTGTGCGTGGGTTTCCTCCGGGTGCTCCGGTTTCCTCCCACAGTCCAATGATGTGCGGGTTAGGTGGATTGGCCATGCTAAATTGCCCGTAGTGTCCTAATAAAAGTAAGGTTAAGGGGGGGGCGTTGTTGGGTTATGGGTATAGGGTGGATACGTGGGTTTGAGTAGGGTGATCATGGCTCGGCACAACATTGAGGGCCGAAGGGCCTGTTCTGTGCTGTACTGTTCTATGTTCTAACCCCAACATCCCTAACAATGCTCACTTGCCCCAATAACCCTGACAATGCTTATCTGCCTCAGCACCCAACAATACTCACCTGTCCCCGCACCCCCAACAATGCTCACCCACTCCCACCCCAGCAATCCTTACTCATCTCCAACAATGCTTTGCTCGGGAATGCAAGGTGGTGACAATGCTCAACCCCCCCCCCCCCCCCCCAACGGTCCAGACATTCTCACCTCAGCTTCTCACATTGCAGATGCTGCACCATCATGCGTCCCTGACAATGCTCACATCTCTGATGATGCTCACCCCACCCCCTCCACAATCCTGACACTGATCACCTCAAGCACCCCCCACATGTCCAACAATGTTACACCCTCCCCCTCTGCCCCAGCCTTGACAATGCTCATCTCTTGCTCAAACCGCTCCCGACAGTTCTTACCCTGCCTCTCTGCGTGCCTGATAATGCTCACCGGTCATCACAAACTCATGACAGCAATTTTTAAAAACGTAAATATTAGAAATAGTTCAAAAAAATTTAAGAACTTAAAAAAACTTAACACGACAGTCAGGGTGACCTTAAGGAGAGTCAATTGAGTTGGTGAAATCATAAGAGTGCATGGCCCTGCTGCTACGTATCGTCACTGGTACTGTTTGTGGATCCCTGCTGTAGCACCTGAACTCCTAGCTTGAAGGATGGGAAAAGGTAAAGCCGCACTTTTAATCATGTTAAGCAGTGATCCACACGACATCGCAGCAGATTGGAAGATCTGGGTCATACCTTTTGGCCAGTCTAGAATGTGTGTCATCCGAATGGCAGATGACGTTATGGAAGACTCAAAATAAAAAGTCTCCACCAGATTGCAAGTGTTTTATTTAAATCAAAATAACAGTCAGGACTCATGATTATTTTGTGGAGTTAAGTGTAGAACACAGTGTATTAAAATCCCAGCCATTAATGTATTTAAAGTAACAATTCTGGGTGGGGGTTTCTAAACCTCAAAGCATACAGAGCTTATGTGCATAAACTTAAATTGCACTAGAATGAGAATGAACATTAGACCCATTGCCAACAAATAGTGGGCTATGAATAAGTTACTTGTCTGTTTATGTGTGGGTTTCTGGGTCTGCAGTTAAGGTCTTCACTTTATATTAATGAAGCATTTTGGTTTATATTTATTAAATTGTTCCTTGCTCGTCACAGCAGGTGCATAACTTATCTGTAGTTACTGCTGACTCTTTGAGAGCTGCAAGAATATATTTTGCAGTATGGTCAATGAAAGACAAATTGTGCATCAAAGATTAGGTCCTTTCAAGAACTAAAGGCTTACTATGCGAATGTCTGTGAATTGTGGGATCATTGGTGTCAGTCTATTATATAGTTCCCTTGATAGCCCTCTTGAGAAAATGCTTAATATGACAGTCACAAAATACTTAGATGGATATCTTTTATATTGTTTTGGGAATAATGGGATTGCCGACTAGCTCTGGGCAAGGGTGGGTCAATGACTCTTTGTGGACAACTTTCTGGCTGGGGTCTGCTTATTGTGGGATTTCCTTTGCTTGCCTTCAGCTGACTTGAGCTAAAACAGTGAATCTATGTTAGCATTTGCCATATTAGAAGTGGTGACTATATTTAAAGGATCAATTTATGGTGAAAGTTGTGGTGAATGTGATTCACACTATATATAGTTGCCAATATCACTCCATGTATATATGTTCATTATCTACCCATTGTAAGTGCAGTTGCACTATCCGACCACCAGGGGGAGTCACTCTGGGAGTACGCGAGAGTTTGTACTGGGCTCCTCCCTTGGCTCAGCCCAGGACTCCTCCTCCTGGGACCGATGTATAAAGATCAGTGCCTTAGAGCCAGCCTGCCATTTCACCTGAAGTTCAACGACGAATAGGCTGGCTCTATTGTAAGTGTATTAAAGCCTCTGTTCAGATCTAACTACACGTGTTCGCTGAATTGATGGTTCCATCAATTTAATACACTTAAGAAGCTGCCGAAGTAAAGCATGGAATCCGCTCTAAAACGAGGACGCCTAGAACGATCCGCAGGATGCAGAGGCGAAAGAAACCTTCTGCCACTGGCTGAAATGTTTTAAGGCCTACCTGGCCGAAATCAGCACCGCTGAAACTACGGAGGAACAAAAGCTCAGCCTACTGCACATGAGGGTAAGCCACAGAATTTCTACACAATTAAATCCAGCCGGTTCCTACACCGCTGCGCTGGCGATTTTGGACAAAATGTATATTAGGCCCATGAACGAGGTCTTTGCCCGCCATGTGCTCACAACTCGCCGACAACGGGCTACTGAAACTGTAGCTGAATTTGCACGCTAGTTGAACAATCTCTCAAATGACTGCAATTACCAGGCCGTAACCGCGGCCGAACATAGGGAGCTTGCTGTGCGGGATGTTTTTGTAGCGGGCCTTCGACCTAGCTATGTACGCCAGAGACTATTAGAAAATGGGGCCCAGGGCTTAGAGACTACCGTAGAGGCTGCTATCACGATGGAAGTTTCCTTCTGCAGCCTCAACTCGTTTCCCGCAGACCCCGCTAACCCCGCATGGGCCCCTGACCTGAGGACCCCCAAGCCTGTGCCGCAAGGCCCCCCAGCTATCGCACTGCCACAGCCAGTCCTACTGTCCCAGTCAACTACTCAAACTATCCAGCTGCTCCAGCTAATTACTCAGCTCCCCCAGCCAGCTACTCAGCTCGCCAAACCAGTTATTCAACTGCTCCAGCCTGCCACTATTCAGCTCCGCAAACCAGTTATTCAACTGCTGCAGCCTGCCACTTCTGTCGACAAAGCCAGCACCCGCGGCAGTACTGCTCAGCCCGATCCGCGACCTGCAGCAGCTGCGGGAAGAAAGGCCACTATGCTAAAGTGTGCCTCGGCAGAAGGGCCCCAGCCCTCAACACCCCAACAGTCCAAAAACATCACCCCCAGCACCAGCAGGCCCGCGGGGCCCGAAACGCTGCGGCCTACGCTCACTCTCCGCCCCCTCCCGCCACGTGCGATCCATGGGGGCCGCCATCTTGGCAAACATCCAACATGCGGCCGGCCACGTGCGATTCATGGGGGCCGCCATCTTGGACGCCATCTTCATCACCACCCTCTACGTGCGATCCACGGGCCCTAGCTGCATCCCCAGAGTCAAACAGCTCATCGGAGGAGTACGACCTCCCCGGGCAGTCACCACATGGCCCGCAACTCAACGCAGTGTTCCTGCATCAAGCTCGCCAGAACGCAGCGGCATCTACACGACAGGACGCCCGATCGGAAGAATTCGACTCCCCCGGGCACCCACCATGCGGCCCGCAACTCAACACGGTCACCCTCGACCAATCTCGCCCCAAGCATCTGAGAAATTCGATGACGGAGGTCCAGATCAACGGGTACAACACGTCATGCCTTTTCGACTCCGGGAGCACAGAGAGCTTCATACACCCAGAGTTGGTAAGACTCTTCCCTCCCTATTTATCCCGTCAACCAAACTATCGCCCTCGCTTCGGGCTCCCATTCCATCCAAATCCAAGGCCGCACTACAGCAATGCTAACTATTCGAGGCGCTAGCTATTCCAAATTTAAACTGTATGTCTTGCCCGACCTCTGCGCGCCACTCCTCTTAGGCTTGGATTTCCAATGTAATCTCAAGAGTCTCACCCTCAGCTTCGGCGGGCCCCTGCCCCCACTCACTATCTGCAGCCTTGCCACGCTGCGCATCGACCCCCCCCCCCCTCTGTTCGCCAACCTCACCCCGGATTGCAAACCGGTAGCCACCCGCAGCAGGCGGTACAGCCTGCAGGATAGGGTATTTATCAGAACGGAGGTCCGAAGGCTGCTCAGTGAGGGGATCATAGAGGTCAGTAACAGTCCCTGGAGAGCTCAGGTGGTGGTCGTCAAGACCGGGGAAAAATTCCGCATGGTCGTTGATTATAGCCAGACCATCAATCTCTTTACGCTCCCCAGAATCGCAGACATGGTAAACCAGATCGCCCAATATCGGGTATTTTCCACGGTGGATCTGAAGTCTGCATACCACCAGCTCCCAATCCGCCCGGAGGACCGCCACTACACGGCGTTGGAGGCCGACGGCCGCCTCTTCCATTTCCTCCGGGTTCCCTTTGGCGTCACTAATGGGGTTTCTGTGTTCCAACGAGCAATGGACCAGTACGGGCTGCGGGCCACGTTTCCGTATCTGGATAATGTTACCATCTGCGGCCATGACCAGCAGGACCACGACGCCAACCTCCACCGTTTTCTCCAGACGGCCCAAAAATTAAACCTTACATATAACAAGGAGAAATACGTGTTCCGCACAAACAGACTAGCCATCCTCGGCTACGTCGTGGAGAACAGAGTCCTGGGCCCAGACCCGGACCGCATACTCTTAGAACTCCCCCTCCCCCATGGCCCCAAGGCCCTCAAACGGTGCTTTGGGCTCTTTTCGTACTACGCCCAGTGGGTCCCCCAATATGCGGACAAAGCCCGCCCACTCTTCAAGGCCACTCTATTTCCCCTGTCTGCTGAGGCGCGCCAAGCCTTCAGCTGCATCAGGGACAACATCGCCAAAGGAGCCATGCGGGCGGTGGATAAATCCACTCTCTTTCAGGTTGAGAGCGACGCCTCAGAGGTAGCGCTAGCAGCCACTTTAAACCAAGCAGGGCGGCCCGTTGCATTTTTCTCCCGTACCCTATCCGCTTCAGAACTCCGACACTCCTCAGTCGAGAAGGAAGCACAAGCCATCGTGGAGGCTGTCCGACACTGGAGGCACTACCTCGCAGGTAGGAGGTTCACCCTCATTACCGACCAACGGTCGGTCGCCTTCATGTTCGACAACTCGCAAAGGGGCAAAATTAAAAATGACAAAATTCTTCGATGGAGGATTGAACTCTCCACCTACAATTACGATATCAAATATCGAGCGGGAAGCTCAACGAGCCCTCTGATGCCCTATCCCGTGGGACATGCGCCAGCGCGCAAATCAGCCGCCTAAAAGCCATCCACGATGACCTCTGCCACCCAGGGGTCACCCGGCTCACCCACTACATCAGAGCCCGAAACCTGCCTTTCTCCAACGAGGAGGTAAAAGTGGTCACCAGGGACTGCCCGATCTGTGCGAAGTGCAAACCGCACTTCTATAGACCAGACAGGGCCCACCTGGTCATGGCTTCTAGGCCCTTTGAGTGCCTTGCGATCGATTTCAAAGGGCCACTCACCTCTACTAACAAAAACATTTACTTCCTTAACATTATTGACGAGTTCTCCCGATTCCCCTCCGCCATCCCATGCCCCGATATGACCTCCCACACAGTCATTAGGGCCCTGCATAGTGTCTTCACCCTGTTCGGTTTCCCCAGCTACGTGCACAGCGACCGGGTTGCGTCCTTTATGAGTGACGAGCTGCGTCAGTACCTGCTCGACAAGGGCATCGCCTCGAGCAGGACTACCAGTTACAACCCCAGGGGGAACAGACAGGTGGAGAGGGAGAACGCGACGGTCTGGAAGACCGTCCTACTGACCCTCAGGTCCAGGAAGCTCCAAGTTTCCCAATGGCAGGAAGTCCTCCCTGACGTGCTCCACGCAATTAGATCCCTCCTGTACAGCTACCAACCAAACCCCCCACGAGCGGCTCTTCATTTTTTCCAGGGGCACTACCACAGGGGTCTCACTTCTGGCGTGGCTGAGGACGCCAGGCCCGGTTCTCCTAAGGAAGCACGTCAGGGCGCACAAGACCGACCCCATTGTTGAAAAGGTGCGCCTGCTTCATTCCAACCCACAGTACGCATTTGTTGAGTTCCCGGACGGTCGCCAGGACACAGTATCCCTCCGGGACCTGGCACCCGCTGGATCTAGCCCCCCATCTACCCCCACCGAGGAATTCCTTTCCCCGTTCCCTATGCGGCCGCCCCCTTGCGCCCCCAATTCTGCGAGCTCACCCCACCAGTCCCGAGCGCCAGCACCAGCACGCCCCCAGTCTCCATTCGACCAGGACGTGTATGAGGCTCGGACAAGACTCGCCCCGGAGCCGGCAACCGTACCCCAGACCTCGACGCCCGCCCAGCCACCGCAAGAGGCTGCAACCCCGGTGCTCTGCAGATCAAAACGGACAATTCGTCCACCGGACAGACTGACTCTTTGAGCCATCACCCCCGCCAGACTTGATTTTTTTAACAGGGGGTGAATGTGGTGAATGTGATTCACACTATATATAGTTGCCAATATCACTCTATGTATATATGTTCGTATCTACCCATTGTAAGTGCAGTTGCACTATCTGACCACCAGGGGGAGTCACTCTGGGAGTACGCGAGAGTTTGTACTGGGCTCCTCCCTTGGCTCCGCCCAGGACTCCTCCTCCTGGGACCGATGTATAAAAATCAGTGCCTTAGAGCCAGCCTGCCATTTCACCTGAAGTTCAACGACGAATAGGCTGGCTCTATTGTAAGTGTATTAAAGCCTCTGTTCAGATCCAACGACACGTGTTTGCTGAATTGATGGTTCCATCAACAGTATCACCAGAGAAACACCTTTCCAAGAGAATAATTTATATAATTATTGTAAGTATACTTTTTATACTTAATATGATTCATTTGCTTCATGTTAAATAATTATTCCTACTGTCCACTGTGAGCTAAGGTCTAATAGAGTTATATTGGGCAGAATTTACCGCTCCTGAGACTAAGTACAATGGATGGCGGGAAGCCGGCAATGCGCCCCTGGCCAGCAGAGTGAGTTGTTGTGCCCAATCATCTGCTTTACACCTCATTGTGTATGCAGAAAATAGGCAGCATATTGCATCCTGTTGTGGGGCCAGCGGGGATTCGGCCACCCCATTATTTCCTCATCCGATGACAGTTCTGGCCGCTGTATTTAAACAGCATCCATGCACAAATTCATTCCACAGCCTAGGGTTCTGTATGACAAGTGATGGCCCCTAAAGGGACCAATGCTATGCCTCAAAATTCATTGACAAGTGACTCCTCCAGGCAGTCAAGGACTGGTGGGCGATCCTTTAGCTCCATGATGGGAGCCAGAAATTCAGCACCTCATCACCGAGGCTTGCAAAGAGGTTGCCAGTGTGTTCATAGCCTGCTGACTACAGAAGAGGACCGCTCTCCAGTCCAGGAAGAGGTTGAGTAATCTCATATGTTCTGCCGGAGTAAGTTGACCTTCTCCTCAGTCTCATCTCTCACTGTCACATCAGGCATTTACAGGCTTACAGTCCACAGGGATCTTGTACACGCAGCACATGGGATATCATCTGACTCTCTCGCACGCTTTTGCGTCTTCATCTCGTGTCTTCAACCCTTACTTAATCCACTCAGCACACACTCACCGAAAGCTTGCATGCTTGCCATCTCCTTTGGAATCTGTCTGTCCAACTGTCTTTCAACAGGACAAGGTCACCTGCAACAAGAGGGAGAGATCCCAGACTAAGGTGGGGGAATGCTGGAGCTCAGGCCACTCACCCCCTTCGAGAAGCAAGCAGCAGCTTCCTTCACCTGCACCCTCCACCAGCTCAGAGACATAAACCTTGGTGGAACCTAGTTTTAGAGCACCCTTGGGGTCACCACCTGCGGAGCACAGCACTGCATTTGAATCCACAGCAGGCAAAGACAGTGACAGCCAGGTGACTGGTTCTCGGAAGACTGCCGGAGGTCAGACTCCAGCTGAGTCCGAGTTTGTTGGCAAGCCTCTAGAATGTGGTTTTGCAGATGGGGGCTTTATTGGACATCTCAGGTAGCCCAAATTTTGTGCGAGTTCACAGGGTTTCTCACACACACCTACATTGTCTGCTTTTGATGATTACAGATCAATTGCACATTGAGAGAGTGGAAGCCTTTCTTAATGATGAATCATTGTAGCTGCTGCTGCCAGGGATCTCTTAATACCGCGTGTGTAGCTGACGGTACAGTGCACCCATGCGGAACTGGAGATGCGGAAAATCCCACTGCTCTGGTAGTCTAGCTAGGTTCATCCAGGGAGAATTTGACAAAATTGTGTGCCTTACTAAATATGGCATCAGTGATATCTTGGATGTATTTATGAGTGAAGGATTGTGATATTCTGTCGTGGTCCCCAGTCGATACTTGGAATTATCCACTCGCAAAAATGTTGAATGCAATGGTCACGTTTAGAACCATTGGCAATGGTGGCCTCCCAGTCAGAGCCCACCGATGAATGTGGCAAGTGTGAGCCACCACATTACTTTACAAGAAAAAACATCGACAACACTGTCTCCCTCTCTCATCTACAAGTTTGAGGGGTGTTTTCTGTACATCTTGGTCTTGCCAAACACCTCTGTGGAATTGATCTGTCCTCAGATTCTCGGTCTTTATTAAACCTTGCTGGCCCATGTTCCTCAGATGAAGTTCTCCCCTTTGCCCTGCTTGAAGGTGACGGGCCCTTTTTTTAATAATCTTTATTGTCACAAGTAGGCTTACATTAACACTGTAATAATGTTACTGTCAAAATCCTCTAGTCGCCACATTCCGGCGCCTGAGCAAGAATTCAGAATGTCCAATTCACCTAACAGCATGTCTTTCAGGATTTGTGGGAGGAAACCGGAGCACCCGGAGGAAACCCACACCGACACAGGAAGAATGTGCAGACTCCGCACAGACAGTGACCCAAGCCACAAATCGTAACTGGGACCCAGGCGCTATGAAGCAACAGTGCTAACCACTATGCTACCGTGCTGCTTACTTCTCAGTTGCATTAAAAAGGCAACATTGCCTGCTACCTCCATTCTGCACTTCTCTTCGTGGCTTCATTATCAAAGACATGATTGATGTGTAATGATCATAGAACATAGAACATAGAACGATACAGCGCAGTACAGGCCCTTCGGCCCTCGATGTTGCACCGACATGGAAAAAAAAACTAAAGGCCATCTAACCTACACTATGCCCTTATCATCCATATGCTTATCCAATAAACTTTTAAATGCCCTCAATGTTGGCGAGTTCACTACTGTTGCAGGTAGGGCATTCCACGGCCTCACCACTCTTTGCGTAAAAAACCCACCTCTGACCTCTGTCCTATATCTATTACCCCTCAATTTAAGGCTATGTCCCCTCGTGCTAGCCACCCCCATCCGCGGGAGAAGGCTCTCGCTGTCCACCCTATCTAACCCTCTGATCATTTTGTATGCCTCTATTAAGTCACCTCTTAACCTTCTTCTCTCTAACGAAAACAACCTCAAGTCCATCAGCCTTTCCTCATAAGATTTTCCCTCCATACCAGGCAACATCCTGGTAAATCTCCTCTGCACCCGTTCCAAAGCTTCCACGTCCTTCCTATAATGAGGCGGCCAGGTTCCATTGTCAAGCTAAGGAGTTATTGTGAAGCCTTTGGGCTGTGCTCATTCCAGGCATTCCATCCCCAGATCCTCCCTTGCAGCTGTTTAAGCCTCAAGGATGAGTTTCCCATTCCCCAGCACACTAGGCATGACAACGCATTCACAAATGTGGTTGGATGTGGACAGCCATGAAACATCAGCCTCTGAGCATTGTCAGTCTCTCTCTCCTCCGAATTAGACTAGAGCCAACCTTGCACAAATGTAATGTCTGTAACTGTTGAGCTGTACACTGTGTAAATCCTGGGTGCCTCAGCTGCAATGTGTGTGCTTCTTTGGAGCATTTTCTTTGTGTTCTTTAGCTGTGGTCCCTTTACAGTTGGATACTTCTGACCTTTGCATGTTCCTCTGTGAAACCATTCATCACTCGACAACCAATTATTCATACACAATAAACATTTGACCCCAAACTGTAATGAATACTTGCAAGAATGCACGCAATAAGTAAAATTGCCCAAGTCCTTCTGTTTACATTTGAGTCTTCTTAACATGTCTCAGCTGAGCCTTGGTCTCCATGTGCTGAATCATTCCAAAGATGGAGTGCAAAGAACACAAAACAACACAGCACAGGAACAGGCCCTTCGGCCCTCTAAGCCTGTACCGGTCATGATACCAACCTTTGCCAAAACCCTCAGCACTTCCTTGTGCCATATCCCTCTATACCCATTCTATCCATGTGTTTGTCAAAATGCCTTTTGAACACCGTTAATGTATCTGCTTCCACAACCTCCCCTGGCAACGTGTTCCAGCCTCACACATCTCCTCTAAACTTCCACTAAAGAGTGCCTGCTCATCCACTCTATCCATGCCCCTCATAATCTTGTCGACCTCAATCAGATCACCCCTCAACCTCCGTCTTTGTAATGAAAGCAGTCCACGTCTAACTCCAAGTAGTCAATTCCTCCCACAAGCCTTCAAATCCCTCACTTAACTTTTTTTCTCAAGGTTGTTTATTAACTGCATCATTGCATTGGCAATCAAAATGGTGCTGCTCCGCTTCTATTATGAGACCAGCTTCTAAGCACCGCCCCCGCCCAACCATATCACCATCCAAGACCTTCCCATAATCGTGCAAGTTTCCCTCCCTCCAATCACTCTCCTTTCTCCCCCTTTAACCGTGGAGCCCATAATTATTCTTGCAGATACCCCCATCCATGCCTTAACCATTTTCTGTGGATGCCCTATGCCAACCTCACCCATCCCCATCTTGAGGCCTTATGTACAGTGACCTATTGAGATTCCCCCCATCCCCCAATGAGACCTTGAGTGCCTGCTCTTACATACCGGCTCCTCATTTACAGGATATAGATATGTCCCCTGACTGTGACTGTGCTATCTCTACCCAAGTACCAAGCCTCCAACACACAAGACCGAAATGTGTGAGACTGACCATGCCTCCACACCATGCTGTGCACAACCAACACAGCACAGATGGCTCCATCCCCTGCCTTTATTGTGACCAAGATATATGTTCCAGGCATAGCCTTGTGGCATGGTATGCAATGCCCCAGAACTGCCTTTGTTTTCTGGCCCTAACTACATGATGTGCTGCACTAGGATCTTGCCTCAGACTTATTCCCCCTCTATGAACCACCAGCCATGTGTCTCTGTCTACTCTTTTCCTCCTGTGTTCCAGTCAACCCCTCCCCCATTCATTTGTCCCTGTCCAACTCCAGTCATTCCCCCCCCCCCCACTTCAAGCATGTGCCTTCCACTCCTTTCTTGCCCCTGGCTAGTCTCATTACTCTCCGCTCACCACCCCTCCCAGTCCGGGTTCCTTTCCAGGTGACAAGTGTGCTTTCCCTCCAATTTCCCTTCCCATTGGTCTTGCATGTGCAGCCTTCAATTTCTCTTCCCATTGGTCTTGCATGTGCAGCCTTGGCATGGAGTCAGAGCAGCTGTCAGAAAAGCACGGTGAAAGGTAGGCAACCGCTCTGTGTACAAATGTCAAAGTCATGAGTGAAGCATAGTTCACCAGGTGCACATCCAGTCATGGTTCACACCGGCCTAATTAGCCACTGGTGTCGACATTAGATTTGGAGTGATGATTCTGACAAACTGGGTTTTTTAGGAGCATTCATGAGATGCAATGGCATGCAAATGAAGTTCCTGACATAGGGAGGCATGTAACCTAAGCCATCATGAAAGCTGGGAGGGGAAAATTGCAATCCATTTTTACGCTGAGGGTAAATGGACTTTTGGCTACCCTCTGAATTTTCCGATCCCACTCACCATGATGCCCGCTGCTGGTGGGACCGGAAATTCCTGCCCATTATGGAAGTACAGAAGTTGGAAAATCAAGCACTTTAAACAATGGACAGTTATGAAATAGTCATTGATATTATTTGTATGTTTTAATTAAATACCGGTAACTCTCGCTAAGCCATCATTACCACTACTATCGAACAAGTTTGTGAGTATGTGCCACTTGTGAATATAGTAAACAGCAAAACCAAGAAAAACCTGTGCTTAGGCTTCTCTTATTTACCACCAGGGAAAAGGGACCAAACATTATGGATTAATCGTGGTTGGACATTCTTTAGGAGCTGGAACTGCAGCTATTCTTTCTTTCCTGCTCAGACCCCAGTACCCCACTCTACAGTGTTATGCATACTCTCCACCTGGAGGACTTCTTAGGTGAGTGCATATGTTATGTTGTAAATAGATATCACTGCACTGGAGTTGTTAACCGGATATGTCTAGGATGGCCAAACACACAGTTGCATATGTTGATTCTGCACACGTTTTCACACTTTCATGGCATGTGGGCATCACTGGCAGGGCCAGCATTTAATTGTCCATCCCTAGTTGCCTTCAACTAAGCAGTTTACTCAGCCATTTCACAGGGCAATTAAGAGTCAACCATATTGCTGTGGATCTGGAGTCACACACACCCAAATTCAAAGTTAACCTGAACAGGCCGCTGGACAAGTGTGAGAAATGGAAAATGGGCAGGTAAAGATTCCTGCCCTGGTTGGTACGAAAAGCACATTCATTGGGCAGAGAAATAAGGACTTGATGAGGAATTACTGAGCACTGACATTAAGAAAGTGCTTTGTGCTCAAGACTTGATATTGTTTATCTTAATTTGCACAAGATTCACACAAAAAAAAGTAAACATATGATTTGGTTTATTGGAGTATTAATTGAGTTCCGATGTATACCAATCATCACGACCTTCAATGTAAAAGAGACTTCTTTGAAGATTTGTTCAACAAACTATTCATAGTTCTAGTCAATTGTTAGTACAGAGATATTGCTGTAAAAGGAGACATGTCAAAGCTTTTTGTCTTGCACATTGGTTCACTATGTCAATAATTCTTTCAGCAATAATCATACTTCTATTGGTTGTGATAGTTTCTATAAGTTTACTAATATGAATTGGAGTGATTGAATTTACTTTATTAAATTTGTTTTACCATCTTGCCAAAACACAGAAATACTAACAAGGTAGTTTACTATGGTAGGTGTATATTAAATTAAAATATTATTGACTCCTCCTTAACCTTGTGCATTAAGTCACCCCCTGATGTAATACTGAACCTTAAATACCAAATTGTCCCAGTCCTGGTCTCTGCTCCATTATGCTTTGGTTAACTTTTCAGATATTACAATCTGACTTCAGTATCTCTGGATTAGGGGCACAATAGTCAGGATCCATAATCTTAGTTCTAACTACCAATCCTGCTTGAATGTACTTGTTTGGATGTTGGATGCGGACATCTTTGGCGTCTCCTGTAATTGCCACAAGATCAATCTGTTGATGACCACAGCTTACACTCACAAATAATGTGATCAGTTACTTGAGAGCTTTTTGTGCCATGGAATTATGTCCTAAAAAGAATCATTGCCTTTAGGAGAGGAGAAGAAAGAAAATGGTAATTTTGTTTTACGTGAAAAATGTACATGATATCAATTTACTGCGGTCTGCTTTTGAGTTTGTGTAAATGTGACTTCCTTTGCTGTTTTTATTTGATCTGCTGATGTCCGTGCTGAATGTCTTTTGCATGATCATGTCTCCATCTTAGAGTAAATAATCAGTTTAATTGTTCTTTTCTAATATATCTTCTAATTTAATCCTTAGCTGTGATGCAATGGAATACTCGAAGGAGTTTGTGACGTCTGTTATCTTAGGGAAAGATCTGGTACCAAGGCAAGTTGAGAAATCTTATTTATTTTTACCATATGCTCAACCACTGTACTACACTGGAACCCATGATGTGGAACCTGTTGGACTTTAACCTGGTGTTGTAAGACTTCTTACTACACTGGAACCTCAATTCTGCAATTTTTTTTTTTAACTATTTACAATATTGACTCTACCAGAAGTTTTGTAGATCTTGAGACTTAGTTTACATGAACCAGCTTTATTCAATTGTTTTGCATTGATTTTTCAATTTGTGTTGCGATACAGCAAGATCGATGTTCTGGATGTGGAACACATGGTAGATGTAGCTATTCTCTCAGTTCTGATATTTAGCTTTTAGTCTGGTTTATCTTGAGTCCTGGCTTTCAAAGGGAAATGAGCAGTGGTTCAGAAGTCTACAGTTATCAATGATTGTATCAGTTTTATAATGATGAAAAGTATATGGTGTTTGGTTGGATCATTTAAGTAGAAATGTCATAAAATCAAATTGCACTAACTCCAAAGATGTGGAGGTTAGGTGGATTGGCCATGCTAAATTGCCTCTTAGTGTCCAAAAGGGTTGGAGGGGTTACCAGGGACTTTACAGGGTCCGGTGCAGACTCGATGGGCCGAATGGCCTCCTGCACAATAAATTCTATGATTCTATAATAAGTCTGCCTGAGTTTATGGCACTCTTGTTTAACTGCTATGTGGAGGTCCTCTCTATTGTGATAAATATTTGAGATGCCGATTTAAAAGTAAACAGGAACCACATTTTGTTTCCTTTTCTGAGTTGCTGAATGTACACAGCAGTAAATTTGTGCCAGTAGTTAAGAGAGGGTGTAAGACCCGCATTAATTTCAAGAGCTGTACCATTTGAAAATAATAGAGGAGGAAAACTTCAGATTGTCATGAGATTTGAAATATGTTTTTATATTATTGCTCTGAGATATGGGCCATGAGTTTCCCCGAGCTTGGCAATTGGGGAAATGTGCTCAAAATGCTGAAGTGAAGTTACACCCAAATTTCCATTCAAACTAATTCATATAACACTGAGCTTAAAGTCTCCCACACATCAGCACAAGTAAGCAGCTTTATAGATCATAATCTGTTTATGACTGGAACTTGGCCAACCTCCAGATTACTGAATAGAATGAATTTAAACTGAAAAATTGTTCAAATAATTGCTGAAGTTGAAAGATCTAGCCAATTAGTGATTTCAATTGACCAGTCGTTGGTCAAGCATACCAAGAGCAAATAAATCGATTAAATTTCAATTAATTTAAATTGAATCCAAAAGGTTTAAAATCATTGTAGTGTAGGCATGTGAAACTGACCTGAATGAGGATTTAATTTACTGCCGGTGACTCTAGCTGAAGGACATTAACGATGGATGACCTTGCAACATTGTGATGGAAGACACTGAATGAGCGGCAGAATCTATTGCTGACCTGGGTGCAGGGCAAGTTTTGTGCAAGAGTGAATTGATTTTTGAACCAGCCTAAAGATGATGGAAAATCAATCATGAATGGTTGTGGGCATAACTCACATGTGTTTAAAGTTTCTGATCTTTTGCAAAGTCGCATTAGCCTAGATTATGCTTATATCTGAGCGGAAACTCATATTGGCCATATTGTTTGAGTTACTTCTTCCCACACCCCATCATTGCAACATCTGATTCTCTTACATAAAGGATAGCTTTTGACATTCAACCATGTCCCTTTAATAGGGTTATGGACCACATGATAACTAAATTCATAGAATTTACAGTGCAGAAGGAGGCCATTTGGTCCATCGAGTCTGGACCGGCCCTTGGAAAGAGCACCATACCCAAGCTCACATCCCCACCCCATCCCAGTGACCCCACCCACCCTTTTTTGGACACTAAGGGCAATTTAGCATGGCCAATCCACCTAACGTGCACATCTTTGGACTGTGGGAGGAAACCTTGGCTCCGGGAGGAAACCCACACAGACACGGGGAGAATGTGCAGATTCCACACAGACAGTGACCCCAGACAGGAATTGAACGTGGAGCTGTGAAGCAACTGTGCTAACCACTGTGCAACCATGCTGCTCTTGTATCTCTCAAACATGTGGCCATTTATCAGAGCCAGAAAAAAGCATTACTTGTGCACGAAACTCAAACTAGCTAATTTATTGGTCATACAGATAACCATATTCACATCCTTAATACTCATATTGAATTTTATCCTTTCACCATGTTGCATTTGAATATAGGCAAAGGAGTAGGCTATTCAGCCTCTTGAGGCTATTCTGGCATTCAGTTGGATCATGGCTAATCAGTACTTTCCATTGCACCTACATATATTGGTTCCACATTCCTTACTGAGCTTGCCTAATTGTTATGACCACTCAATATTAAACGTTTTAAACAGTATCCTTTGATTCAAGGTAAAATAGAGTACTGGAGAGGGGCATGATACAATACCTCTTACGAAGTCTGCCTGGAGACAAGCCCATGTTACCTGGTTGCCATAGGGACATGGGTCGGAATTCTCCGCTCCCGGGAAAAATCGGGAAGGCCGTCGTGAACTCGGCCGAGTTTCACGACGGCCTCGGAGGCCGCTCCTCTCACCGTATTCACCCCCACCCGGGAGGCTAGGAGCGGCGCTCTGTTATTCTCGGCTGCCCGGCCTTGACGCTTGCGTCAAGGCGGCGCGCCGAGAATAACGCGACGGCGCCGCTTATGTGACGTCAGCCGCGCATGCGCAGGTTGGCCGGCTCCAACCCGCACATGCACGGCTGACGGCTCAAACCAGCGCATGTGCGGTGGCTATCTTCCCCTCCGCTGCCCCGCAAGATGTGGCGGCTTGATCTTGCGGGGCGGCGGAGGGGAAAGAGTGCATCGCTTTGAGACGCCGGCCCGACGATTGGTGGGGACCGATCGCGGGCCAGTCCCCTCCCGAGCACGGCCGTGGTGCTCACCCCCCTCTCCACCCCCCACAAGCTTCAAACGGGCCTTTGGCGCCCATGTTCACAACGGCAGCGACCAGGTGTGGTTGCCGCCATCGTGAAACGGTCACGAACGGCAGGCCGCTCGGCCCATCCGGGTCGGAGAATCGTCGGTCGCCGTGAAAAACGGCGAGCAGCGATTCTTCCGAGCGGGGGGGGTGGGAGAATCGCAGTGGGGCCCGGCCCTCCCGCGATTCTCCCACCCGGCGTGGGGAGCGGAGAATCGCGCCCATGGACCGAGGTCGAAGCCTTTTGAATGTAAAGTGCAAATTCTTGCTCCTGGTTACAAAAGAGAAGGCCGTTATTTTTGTTTCTTTCAAACTCTAAGAGGCAGTTAGACCGAATGATTTGAGGAAGAAAATCCACAATAGGTGCTGCTATGCCTGGAAGAATAAAATAACTGTTTTTGGCATAACCATCAAGCAGATAGCTAGTGAGGACAGAACCTGTGTTCAAGGAAACAGAATTATGAAGAGTCAAAGACGACGGATTCACCAGAGGGTACCAGACAACAGGAAATCTGATTAAGGGTAGGGAAAGGGGACTTGGTTTAAAAGGAAAATTCATCCTGTTATAGTCTGGGGGGGGGGGAAGAGTTTTGGATTTTAACCACAAGACTGCAGTTCTGCACAGAGTGCAGTACAGCATTTAAACATGGTCTGAGTTTTTAAAAAACACATTTGGTGCACCCAATTCTTTCTTTGTCCAATTAAGGGACAATTTAGTGTGCCCAATCCACATAGCCTGCACATCTTTGGGCTGTGGGCGTGAGACCCACGCAAACACGGGGAGAATGTGTAAACTCCACACGGACAGTGACCCGAAACTGGGATAGAACCCGGGTCCTCTGTGCCATGAGGCAGCAGTGCTAACCATTGTGCCACCGTGCTGCCCTGTGGTGTGGAGTTTCTGGTTGTGTTGAAAAGTTAATTGATGATACTCTTTCTATAATTTAATGTATTCGTTTCTTGCTAGCTAATGTTTGTTACGGTAATAATTTTAAAGAAAGTTTTGGCATGTGATCCTTGGAAATTTATATTTCTTTTTAAAAGTTATCGGTCTCTAGGGGTATCATTTTTATCAATCTCAGTTTTGAAATTTTTAATTGACCTAGCTTCAATTAAATTCAAGAAAGTTACAGATTTTCACGACACTTTGTGAGGTAGTTACAGAGAAAGTTAGATTTTCACACTTTGTGAGGTAGTTACAGAGAAAGTTACAGATTTTCACAACACTTTGTGAGGTAGTTACAGAGAAAGTTACAGATTTTCACGACACTTTGTGAGGTAATATCTTCAGATGTCAGCCCTGAGTAGCCTCGCTCTAATTTTAAGTTTATATCCCTTCATTCCGAACTCTCGCACTAGAAGAAATAATTGCTCTCTATCAGTTTTATCAAATATTTTAATTATCTTAAATTAGTATAATTAGATCACCTTTGAAACTACAAGACTAATCTAGTCAAGTTTATCATAATTGATTTAATGCATGTATAATTTGCTAAAGTTGGGTCATTAAGGCCAGTTTATTCATCCCAAGGTGTGGTGTAATGTACAAGTCCATTTGCTATTGAATACACCTTGTATGTTGCTGAGAAGAGATTTATGTTGCCAAAGCTTTTAATCTCGCAATCAATAGGACAAGCATAAGAAAACTAATTTTTAGAAAATGACAGCAGTATACACTATAAGAGAAAAGGGTGCTGGGTGTTGGCAAATTGAGTTTGATTGGCCGGGGCGTTACCATGCTGGTAAATGTAGGCTCCCCAAGTTCCCTGGCATTTCAAAAGTCACAAAGCTTAATAATTTTCTTTTTGTTTTCAACACTCCATTGTCGAGAAGCATTGAGTAATGTGAATGAAGTAATTTTTGTGCATCTTTCTAATATTTCTCATTAAATAGTGAAGAAAATATTTTATTTATCATTTGACAACAATTGTCAATTTACCAAGCAATTACTTCCTTTTGGAAGCAGCCTGATAATATCTTGTTTCCCAAACCGAGAAAATATGTAGCCTTTTTTTGTGGTGGTGTGGACAGGGTGAGGTGGTGTGTGGGTGAATCATTACTTGCATACATGGCAGAAAAAGTTTGTTTATTTCTAGTATTGTTTAGTGGGACCAAAAACTAATACCATAAGTTGACTATGCTCTACATGTAGAAGGTGGTGTAGGTACAAAGGCAATTTTTGATTAAATAGCTGAATTACTGCACGTTTTACTTAATGATGGAGCAAAAGACTTCCTTTTGCAAAACATGATGTTAATTCTTCAGATTTTATTGCACACAAATATTCGTCTATTGTTTGGTACAGTTTACTGTGTATTTGTTGTCAATTGTCTTAAACCTCCACAATCAGGTTTTGTACTGGGTAAAAGTGCCCACTTTGATAGATTCTGAAGGCTGGTATTGAAATTCAGCATTATAGGGTGATGGCTGCATCATTTTTCTTTAATTCATTTTTATGGGATGTGGGCTTCGCTGGTTAGGCTAGCTTACTGTAATAAATTAAGAAATCAAAATGTGCATGGCTATGAATGAATTTACAGGCAAATTGTTCATTGTAGCAAAACATACAATAGTCAGGCAATTAGAATTTAAACATGGGTTGAAATTAGGAGTAAAAAGATTGTGGCTCTGCACTGTAGTATTTTCTATAAATCAAAGTTGTTTGTGCAGCCTCCACTCCTTGGTCACATTAGACAAAAGATCAAATAGATTGGTTGTCGTTTCATTTGTATGCAGCTGATTGGTATCAAGGTTGGATATTGCAGTCTTTGTACAGATAGCTTTCTTCTATGTAATATTACCCATTGACAATGGAACATGTTCATAACAGTGCATTACTATTCTTATGTTCTTACAGACTTGGCCTGTCCCAGCTCGAAGTCTTTCGCAGACACCTACTCGATGTGTTGCAGAAGAGCAATAAACCGAAGGTATGCCTTCCCATTCTTCCAGCTTGTGCTTTGCACTTCTTTTTCATAGTGTACTTCCTCAGCAAGTTTATTTTTCTCAATCAATAATGTGATTACACAATTGAAGCACACATCAAAGGCCATGAGATCCTACTTTTGCTTATTACTAAAATTTGATTCTTATCATTATTAATATTATCTAGCTCTATTCATTGCAGAAACATCAACATATGTGTATGTGTGCAGCAGAGCTATTCATTGTGCCACCCAGAGGGGGTGGGGGGAGCTGAGTGCAGTGAGGCAGCGGGGAAGATTGCGGTGAGGGGGCGGGAAGGGAAAGAGTGTGGTGGGAAGAGTGGGGGGAGGGGAAGAGTGTGGTGAAGGATAGGTGGAGGAAAAGAGAGCAGTGAGGGGGGGGAAGGGAAAGAGTGTGGTGAGAGGGTGGGGGTGGGAAGAGTGGGGGGAGGGGAAGAGTGTGGTGAGGGGGCGGGGGGAGGTGAAGAGTGTGGTGAGGGGGCGGGGGTAGGTGAAGAGTGCGGAGAGGGGGTGATGCGTCCGGTGAGGGGGCAGGGTTGAGAACAGTGCAGCGAGGGGGCGGGAGCTGGGAAGAGAACAGTGAGGGGACGTGTGGGAGGAAGGGGGAAGGGAAGAGTGTGGTGAGGGTGCGGGAAAGAGAATGAGTTCGGTGAGGGGCAGGGGGGAGTGTGCGGTGAGGGGGCAGGAGGGGGACAGTGCGGTGAGTGGTCAGGGGGGTGAGTGCAGTGAGGGGGTGGGGGGGGAGAGTGCGGTGCGGTGAGAGGGTGGGGGGGAGTGCGGTGAGGGGATGGGGGAGAGCGCGTTGAGGGTGGGGGATGGGAGAGTGTGGTGAGGGGGCAGGGGGAGAGTGCGGCGAGGGGACGGGTTGGCGAGAGTGTGTTGAGAGGGCGGGGCGAGAGTGCAGTGAGGGGGCAGGTGGAGAGTGCCAGTGAGGGGGCAGGGGGGAGAGTGTGGTGAGGGGGCAGAGGGGAGAGTGTGGTGAGGGGGCAGGGGAGAGTGCGGTGAGGGGACAGAGGGGGAGTGCGGTGAGGGGGCAGGGGAGAGAGTGCAGTGAGGGGGCAGGTGGAGAGTGCAGTGAGGGGGCAGGGGGGGATTGCGGTGAGGAGTGGGGGGAGAGTGCGGTGAGGGGCGGGGTGAGAGTGCAGTGAGGGGGTGGGGGGATGAGTGCGGTGAGGGTGGGGGAAGTGCAGTGAGGGGGCAGGGGGGAAGAGTGCGGTGAGGGGGCAGGAGGACAGTGCGGTGATGGTGGGAGATGGGAGAGTGCGGTGAGGGGTTGGGGGGAAGAGCGGTGAGGGGAAGTGGTGAGAGGGCGGGGGGGAGTGCAGTGAGGGGGCGGGGGTAGTGCGGTGAGGGGGCGGGGGGGAGAGTGCAGTGAGGAGGCGGGGGGAAGAGCGGTGAGGGGAAGTGGTGAGAGGGCGGGGGGGGGTGAGTGCGATGAGGGCGCAGGGGGGAGAGTGTGGTGAGGGGGCAGGGGCGGAGAGTGTGGTGAGGGGGCAGAGGGGAGAGTGCAGTGAGGGGGCGGGGGGGGAGTGCAGTGAGGGGGCGGGGGGAGTGTGCGGTGAGTGGGCAGGGCGGAGGGGGAGTGCAGTGAGGGGGCAGGGGGGAGTGCGGTGAGGGGGCAGGGGGGAGAGTGCAGTGATGGGGCAGGGGGAGAGTGCGGTGAGGGGGCAGGGGGGAGAGTGCGGTGAGGGGGAGGGGGAGAGTGCGGTGAGGGGGAGGGGGGGAGAGTGCGGTGAGGGGGCAGGGGGGAGAGTGCGGTGAGGGGGCAGGGGGGAGAGTGCGGTGAGGGGGCAGGGGGGGAGAGTGCAGTGATGGGGCAGGGGGGAGAGTGCGGTGAGGGGGAGGGGGGAGAGTGCGGTGAGGGGGAGGGGGAGAGTGTGGTGAGGGGGAGAGTGCGGTGAGGGGGCAGGGGGGAGAGTGCGGTGATGGGGCAGGGGAGAGTGCGGTGAGGGAGCAGGGGGGAGAGTACAGTGAGGGGGAGGGGGAGAGTGCGATGAGGGGGCAGGGGGGAGAGTGTGGTGAGGGGGCTGGGGAGAGTGCGGTGAGGGGGAGGGGGAAGAGTGCGGTGATGGGGCGGGGGAGAGTGTGGTGAGGGGGCGGGGGAGAGTGTGTTGAGGGGGCAGGGGGGAGAGTGTGTTGAGGGGGCAGGGGGGAGAGTGTGGTGAGGGGGCAGGGGGGAGAGTGTGGTGAGGGGGCAGGGGGGAGAGTGTGGTGAGGGGGCAGAGGGGAGAGTGCGGTGAGAGGGCAGGGGGAGAGTGCGGTGAGGGGACAGAGGGGGAGTGCGGTGAGGGGGCAGGGGCGAGAGTGCAGTGAGGGGGCAGGTGGAGAGTGCGGTGAGGAGGTGGGGGCTGGGGTGGGAAGAGTGCAGTGAGGGGCAGGGTGCTGTTAGGTGTCGGGAAGAGTGTGCGGTGAGGGGGCAGGGGGGCGAGCGCAGTGAAAGGGTAGGGGGGAAGAGTGCTGTGAGGCAGCAGGGAGATGTGTGCATTGAAGGGGCAGGAGGTGAGTGCAGTGTGATGCGACCATCAATTCACTCAGAGATGCGGGTTGGAGTAAACTGTGCCTTTAATCGGCTTACAACTGAGCCTGCCTGCGACTGTGCTGAACTGAGGGCGGACTCGCAGGACCGCAGCACTTATACTTCCTGATGGGGGCGGAGCCAAGGGCGGAGCCCTGTACATGCTACTCATCTCCCCCTGTGGGCAGAGCCACGCAACGGCTCACAGATGGAGCCCACAGGGACAAGATAATGTAAAGTGTGAATTATAGTGGTACCACATTCACCCCCTGTTAAAAATCAAGTCCGGCGGGGGTGACGGGTCTACAAGTTCAGTCGGTCCGGCGCCCGAATCGTGCCTTGCCACTGACGAAGCACTGGTGTTGCAGCCGTTTCAGATGGCTGTGGAAGGATGTCCGGTGAGTCCGGGGGTGGTTCTTCCTGAGCTTCGTTCCTGCGGACCAGTTTGTCAAGTGGAAGGGAGCACGGGAAGCAAATAGGTGCAGGGGCGCAGGGCGTGGCGGGTCGGGTGTAATGTGGGAGGTACACCGGCAGTAGTGGTAGTGGATCCTGCGGGTGCCATGTCCCAGAGGGAAACGGTGTCCTGTCGGCCATCGGGGTGTTCGAGAAACACGTATTGGGCGTTCGAGTGCAGGAGCTGGACCCTCTCTACCAGGGGGTCTGTCTTATGTATCCGGACATGCTTCCGAAGGAGGACAGGGTCCGGTATCCTCAACCAGGCTGGAAGCGAAACCCCCGTGGTAGTGCCCCTAACGAAGACAAATAAGCGATCATGAGGAGTCTGGTTTGTGGCTGTACAAAGGAGGGACCTAATAGCATGGTGCGCATCGGGGAGGACCTCCTGCCAGTGGGAGGTTGGGAGATTCCTGGACCGTTGGGTCACTAGAACGGTCTTCCAGACCGTCGCGTTCTCCCTCTCCACCTGCCCGTTCCCCCTGGGGTTATAACTGGTAGTCCTGCTCGAGGCGATGCCCTTGCCGAGCAGGTACTGACGCAGTTCGTCGCTCATGAAGGACGAACCCCTGTCACTGTGGACATAGCTGGGGAAACCGACCAGGGTGAAGACGCTGTGCAGGGCTCTGATAACCATGGGGGTGGTCATATTGGGGCATGGGATGGCAAAAAGGAAACAGGAGAACTCACCTATAATATTCAAAAGTAGATGTTACGGTTGTTCGAAGGGAGGGGCCCTTTGAAATCCATACTCAGGCGTTCAAAGGGCCAGGATGTCTTTACCAGGAGGGCCTTGTCTGGTCTGTAGAAGTGCGGCTCACACTCCGCGCAGATCGGGCAATTCCTGGTGACGGCTTTAACCTCCTCGGTGGAGAAGGGCAGGTTGCGGGCCTTGATGTAATGGGCGAGTCGGGTGACCCCCGGATGGCAGAGGTCATTGTGGATAGCCTGTAGTCGGTTGTCTTGCGCGCTGACGCATGTGCCGCGGGACAGGGCATCTGGGGGCTCATTGAGCTTCCCAGGACAATATACTATATCGAAATTATAGGTGGACAGTTCAATCCTCCACCACAAGTTTTTGTCATTCTTGATTTTGCCCCGCTGCGAGTTGTCAAACATAAAGGCAACCAATCTTTGGTCGGTGATGAGGGTAAACCACCTACCAGCGAGGTAGTGCCTCCAGTGACGTATAGCTTCCACGATGGCTTGTGCTTCCTTTTCGACTGAGGAGTGTCGAAGTTCCGAAGCGGAGAGGGTTCAGGAAAAGAACGCTACCAGCCGGCCTGCATGGGAATATCGGGAGCGAGCAGCGCCTTACCAGATCTGGGTGAACGAAGCTCTCAGTGCTCCCGAAGTCGAACAGGCACTGTGTCTCGTATCCGTTGATCCGGACGGACATCATGGAGCTCTTGAGATGCTTTGGCCACGACTGGTCCAAGGTGACTGCACTGAGCTGCGGGTAGTCGGTGGCTTGGTCGGCGGTGCTGGAGCGGCCCCGTGATGACGGTCTGCGGAGGTCGTAATCTTCAAGTGGAATAGCGGGTGATGGCCAAGATGGCGGCCTCCGTTGATCGCACGTGGCGGGCGGCGAGGAAGATGGCATCCAAGATGGCCACCTCCATGGATCACACGTGGCGAGCGGCGAGGAAGATGGCGCCCAAGATGGCGGCCCCCATGGATCGCACATGGCCGGCCGCGTGGGGAGGATTGCCGAGATGGCGGTCCCCGAGAGTCGCACATGTTGTGCGGAGGCGGAGTCGGCAGATACGCTGCCACATTGCGGGGTCTGGGAGTCGGAGGAGCGAGTGTTCTGGTTAGGGTTCGGGTTTTTCAGAATTGGCCAGGCAGACCTTAGCGAAGTGCCCTTTTCGCCTGCTGCTGCAGCTCGCGTTGCAGGCCGGGCATTGCTGTCGGGGGTGTTGGAGCTGGCCGCAAAAATGGCACGATAGTCCTCCGTGGTGGGCGGGTGGCCGCGCGGCGCAGGCCTAGGGCAGCCTTTGGTCAGGGGTCCACGATGGGATCGCATGATCGGCCGGGAAAGCAGTTAGGCTTTGGAAAGTGACCTCTAACGAGGTCGCTAGTTTACCGTGTCCTCTAGGTCCTGGGCCCCTTTCTCAACAAGACGCTACTGCACATAATTTGATCGGACCCCTGCAACATACACGTCTCGGACGGCGAGTTCTATGTGCTGGGAGGCTGTCACGGGCTGGAAGTTACAGTCGCGTGCTAGGGCCTTAAGGTCACGCAGATAGTCTTCTAGCGACTTCCCAGGGCGCTGGCGGCGAGTTGTAAAGATGTGTCGCGCGTAGACTTCATTTACGGGCTGCAAATACAAGTATCGCGAGGGCCTCAGTATAACAGTCAGTTTCATCAAGTTGAGTAGAAATACGATGGCTCACCCGTGCATGGAGAAGACTTAGCTTCTGTTCCTCTGTAATGGAGGAGGTCGTCGGCGCAACCAGGTCGGCCTTGAAGCACCGAAGCCAATGCAAAAAAAATTCCTTTGCCTCTGTGGCCTGTGGATCGAGTTCCAGTCGGTCAGGTTTGAGGGCTGATTCCATAGTAGTTCTTTAAGTCGATTAAATTGATGCGACTTAGAGACGCGAGTTGGGAGTAAACTGTGGCTTTAATCGGCTTACAACTGAGCCTGCCTGCGACTGTGCTGAACTGAGGGCGGACTCGCAGGACCGCAGCACTTATACTTCCTGATGGGGGCGGTGCCAAGGGCAGAGCCCTGTACATGCTCCTCATCTCCCCCTGTGGACAGAGCCGCGCAACGGCTCACAGATGGAGCCCACAGGGACACAGTAATGTACAGTGTGAATTATAGTGGTTGCACATTCACCACACAGTGAAGGGGCAAGGTAAGAGTGCTATGAGGCGGCAGGGGGGAAAGAATGTGGTGAGGGGGCGGGGGGAAAGATTTCGGTTAAGGGGTCAGGGTGGAGGCGTAAGAGTGCGGTTGGGGGGGTGAAAAGTGCATTAAGGGGGCAGGGCGGTAGAGAATGCTTCACATTAATTCCTTGGTTGTGATAGCCTGTGGATGTGAGGCACGGTATTCTGTTTTTTTCCTGCTAGCAGCATTTTCTTGACTTTACGGCACAGAAACAGGCCAATTTGTCTATGTTGCTGTTTATGTTCCACACAAGCCTACTTCCACGCTTCTTGACCACACTCTCAGGGTAACCCTTTGCTTTTTTCTTCCCCATGTGTTTATCAACTTTCCTCAACGTATCTACACTAGAACCATTGAATGCTCACAGCACAGAATGGGGCCATTCAACACATTGTGTTTGTGTGAGTTCTCTGCAACAGTATCTCCCCATCTTTGACCTTTCCCCTGAGCCCATTAAATCTGTTCTCTTCAGATAATTATTCAGTTCCCTTTTGATCACTGTAATTAAATTTGTCTCCACCACACAATGAGGCAGTGCATTCCAGATTCACACTACATGGTGAACAATGATGATTTTTCTTGTGTCGCCTCTGGTTCTTTGTTAATCACCTTAGGGTTCTCGACTTTCTGCCGGATGGAACAGTTATGAAGTTTCATAAATTACTTGCTTGTGTGCGTTGTGCCCCTATGTATAAAACACAGGATTCAGTATAATTTTCTTTTGAAAATTATTTTATTGGATGTGCTTTCAAATATATATATATATATATAGAACAGAAATGAGCAAACAGCAACAGTACACCAGACACATTTAACACTATTCCCGGTGTCATGTGAGAGTACCTTTATGAAATGGTGTTTATAAATGGGTGTGTATATAAATTTCTGTAGTGAGAGTACCTTTAAAAAATGGGTGTTTATTACTGTAGTGATGTCAGAGTGGGTGGAGCTGGGCTGTCTCAGCTTTTTCTTTTCATTTTAGGCTGTTTGCTGCAGCGTGTGTTTTCGTTTCGTTTTGAGCTGGACAGCTGCAGTCACCTAATGTGCTTCTGTTAAAAGTTCTTTTTTAAGTCTTATGGATTACTTAGTGTTGTATTCTTTAGGGGTTGTATTTGAATTAATGGTTGCTCAGATGTTCACTATGTTTTAAAAAAGTTAACTTGAGTTCATAGAATAAACATTATTTTGCTTTAAAAAATACTTTTCCATTTCTGCTGTACCACACCTTTACAGTGGGCCGTGTGCTCCCCATACCACAATCTGTTAAAAGTTGTGGGTCAGAGGAACATCAGGTTAAAGTCACTACTGAGAGCAGTTATTAGTTTTAAATCACCAAAGGATCGATTTACAGTTTTTAGATTACAGACAGAGAGACTAATACCCCTTCTGGCTGTGACTGCAGCTATCCAGCTCTGAAAACGAAACGAAAACACACCCTGCAGCAAACAGCCTAAAACGGAAGTAAAAAGCTGACAGACAGCCTAGCTCCACCCACTCTCTGACATCACTGCAGTAATAAACACCCATATCTTAAAGATACTCTCACTATAGATATTTATATACACACCCATTCGTAAACACCCATATCTTAAAGGTACTCTCACATGACACCAGTACCACCCCCCCCCCCCTTTTATATCCAGCCTCCCCGACATGTTAATGTTCCTTAAAGAAGTCAATGAACAGTCTCCACTCCTCCGCCCCTTAAAACTTCTGCAGATTAGGCAGCGACAGCCCCCTCATCCCTTTCCGAAATACCCTCCTGGTCAGGGGAACCTTACTCACAAACTCCAGTATCGTTTTATTTACTCTACTAAAAAAAGACTGAGCACAAAAATCGGCAGATTCAACTTGTGCAGCTGGGCCCAGGAGCCCCCCTGGTCCCCAGGTGTTGATTGGAAATACATCACTTTTCCCCATTTTCAAGACTGAACTCGCCCAAGATCCCCATAATCCTGTCAAAGCAGTCTAACGGGGGTGCATCAGCGTATAAAGAGAGTCGGTGCTCCACCAAACCCCCTCCCCCCCATGCCCTGCCACCGCCTTGTAGCCTGAAGTGCCACTGCCAACCGTTTAATCACTAGGCAGCCCTACCTCATCCCTGGATGCAACCCAAAATACTCCGAAGTGACACTATTAGTCAGCACACTTGCCTTTGGAGCCCTATACAACAATCTCACCCAGTCAACAAACCCCTTCCCAAATCCAATTCGCCCAGTACTACCATTCCACACAGTCAAAAGCCTTTTCCGTGTTCATAGACACAGCCACCTCCGCCATCCGATAGGTCGATGGTATCATTATCAAATTCAGTAAGCTCCGAACATTGAACGATACCTGCCGCCCCTCCCCCATCACCCCTCACACAATTCACTGTTCACACTGCCAGCACTTTAGGCAATAGCTTTGCATCCACATTTAACAACTATGTCGGGTGGGACGACCTACACTATGTCTATGTCTTTCATTAAAATGAGCAAGATAGATGCCTGACACAGCATGAGGGGGTGGGGGGAGGTCTTCCCTCCCCACCGGCTAATTGTACATCTATGCTAACAGGGGCCCCAGCTCTGACCCAAACCTCTCATTAAACTCTGATGGGAACCCGTCCGGGCCTGGGGCCCTCCCCGATTGCATCGCCCCCACACCATCCTTCAACTCCACCCAGTCCAGTTGGGGCCCCCAGCCCCTGTACCCTCACCTCATCCACCCTTAGGAACTCCAGCCCATCGAGAAACCGCCTCAAGCCCTCATCCCTCGTCGAGGCCTCCGAACTGTAAAATTTCCGATAAAATACTTCAAACATCCCATTTACCTCCCCTGTCCCTCATCCGCCCACTCTCCCTCATCACCACCTGCTTCCTCAACTGATGCGCAAGCATCCTACTCACCTTCTCCCCATACTCTTACACTGCCCCTCTGGCCCTGCGCAGCTGAACCACTGCCTCTCCCGTCGACATTAGCCCAAACTCCATTTGGAGCTTCTGCCTTTTCTTCAGCAGCATTGCCAAATATCTCCGGTCTACCATCAGAATGGCCTCCACCAGTCTCAGCCTCTTTGCCCGCTCTGCCCTCACCTTTTGCACCCTATCGAAATAAATACCCCTCTAATCACTGCCTTCAGGGCCTCTCACAACATAGCCGCAGAAACTTCCCCCGTCTCATTAGGCTCCGGATATCTATTCCTATCTTCTCAGAGACCTCCTTGTCGGCCAGTAACCCCACATCCAAACTCCACTGTGGCCTCGGCGGACTCGCCCCCTCCACCCGCAAGTCTGCCCAGTGTGGCGCATGGTCTGACACCACAAGTACTCAGTCCCAACTACCCCTGCCAATAGTGCCTTGTCCAGTTACAAAAAACATAAGTCCAGGATTACTCCCTGTAGATATGTGAAAAGAATGAAAATTCCTTTGCCCTCAGCCCTTCAAACCGCCACAGGTCTGCTGCCCCATTCGCTCCATAAATCCCAACAACTCCTTCACCGTTGCCAACACCCTCATAGATCTCGGTCATGGTCGGTGCAGCCTAGTATCCAGCACCGTATTAAAATCGCCCAGTCCATGATCAGCCGATGCGTGTCCAGGCCCAGAATCTTTGCCAGGAGTCGCCTCGTGAACTCCACATCATTCCAATTTGGGGCATAAGTATTCACCAGCACCACAGGAATCCTTTGCTACCTCCCACTCACCATCACAAATCTCCCCCCAGGGATGCCACTATGCTACCCAACACAAAAGAACACCCTCTTATTAACCAGCACTGCCACCCCCTTCATCTTCATATTCAGCCCCGACTGAAACACCTTTCCCACCCATCCCTTCCTCAGCCTTATCTGATCCATCACCTTCAATGATTCTCTTGAAAAAACACAACATTCGCCTTCAAACTCCTCAAATGTGTGAACGTGCACGACCTCTTAAATTGGCCCATTTAATCCCCAAACATTCCATTAAATCAGCTGGGTCGTATGGGTTGAGGAAGTTGGTCGAAGATTCCGACCCCACACATGCTCTGCATTCTTCATGGCCTGCGTTCCCTCAATGCCTTCGGGCAACCCCACAATCCGGAGAATCTGCCTCCGAGATCGATTCTCTAAATCGTCCACTATCTCCTTCAGCTTCTTTTGCCCATCCACCACCAGTGTACTCTCTGCCTTCCATGAGGCCTGCTGGTCGTCATGGTCCGCCACAGACTCTTCTACTTTTTTGAGCGACACACTACAGGTCCACAGATCACTGAAAGGGCCAACACAGGTGGAGAAAGTAGTCAAGAAGGCATACGGCATGCTTGCCTTCATTGGCCAGGGCATTGAGTATAAAAATTGGCAAGTCATGTTGCAGCTGTATAGAACCTTAGTTAGGCCACGCTTGGAGCATGGTGTTCAATTCTGGTTGCCACACTACCAGAAGGAGATGGAGGCTTTAGAGAGGGTGAAGAAGAAATTTACCATGATGTTGCCTGGTATGGAGGGCATTCGCTATGAGGAGAGGTTGAATAAACTCGGTTTGTTCTCACTGGAACGGTGGCGGTTGAGGGGGGCGACCTGATAGAGGTCTACAAAATTATGAGGGGCATAGACAGAGTGGATAGTCAGAGACTTTTTTACAGGGTAGAGGGGTCAATTACTAGGGGGCATAGGTTTAAGGTGCGAGGGGCACGGTTTAGAGGAGATGTACGAGGCACGTTTTTTACACAGAGGGTAGTGAGTGCCTGGAACCCGCTGCCGGAGGAGGTGGTGGAAGCAGGGACGATAGTGACGTTCAAGTGGCATCTTGACAAATACATGATTAGGATGGGAATAGAAGGATACGGACCCCGGAAGTATAGAAGATTTTACTTTAGACGGGCAGCATGGTCAGCGCAGGCTTGGAGGGCCGAAGCGTCTGTTCCTGTGCTGTACTTTTCTTTGTTCTTTGTACTATGTGCTCCTAATCACTGCTCCAATCTCTCAATGGCTGCCCGAATTGGGTCTGCCACCTTAGCCAGGTCCTCTGAGACTGCCTTCCTTGCTGCTGGAGCGTGTCTGTTAAAAACTTCACCTAGTGTTCCGTGGACCACTGAATGAACAAGGATGCCACAGAGCCCTCTGCCATCTTTCCTTCTGTCACACTTTCCAAAAGTTCCTGGTCTGACTGTTGTCCCTGTACAGTTGCATCCTTGTTTGATAGGGCTGAGACATGCCCATCCGAAGGAGAATCCTAAGCTCTGTCTGTTCCTGTTCCTTGTACCAGCAAATACCCCTGTGAAAGGGTAACGAGGACCAAACAATTACGCTTCAAGCACGAGACAGCACATTTGCCACCACTCACTCCATGGCCGCCGCCGGAAGTCAATTTATTAACTGTTTTCTCAACCTGTCCTCAATGATTTATGAACATGTACATCCAAGTCCCTCTGCTCCTGCATTTCCATTAAAATTGGACCCTTTATTTTATGTCGCCTCCTCATTCTTCTGACCAAAATGTATCTCTTCACACTTTTCTGTATTAAATTTTATCTGCAACGTGTCTGCCTATTCCACCAGCCTGTCTGTATTCTCTGAAATCCATCACTGCCCTCCCCACAGTTCACCATACTGCCAAGTCTTGTATCATCTTCAAATTTTGAAATTGTGCTTGTACACCCAGATCTAGGTTATAAATATAAATCATAGGTCCCAGGTTCAATCCCGGCTCTGGGTCACTTTCCATGTGGAGTTTGCACATTCTCCCTGTGTTTGCATGGGTTTTGCCCCCACAACCCAAAGATGTGCAGGGTAGGTGGATTGGCCACGCTAAATTGCCCTTAGTGTTGGGTGGGGTTACTGGGTTATGGGGATAGGGTGGAGGTGTGGTCTTGGGTAGGGTGCTCTTTCCAACAGCTGGTGCAGACTCGATGGGCTGAATGGCCTCCTTCTGCACTGTGAATTCTATGATACGCCAAAAGGCCTACTTCTCCTCCTATGTCTCATGATCTTTTAAATCCCAGTCCATCAGTCAGATTTTTTAAAATATGGGTACATTTTAGCTATTTATATCTGGGTTTTTTGTTTTATTTGCTGATGGGTGTGGCATCACAGGTAAAGCCAGTTGTCCACCCCTAACAACTTCTCAGCATTTACCCTGCCAAGCCCCTGAGAATCCTATGTGTCTCAATAAGGTTGCCTCTCATTCTTCTCAACTAGAATGAGTACAGGCCCAATCTCTCCTCATAAGAAAATACCTCCATACCGATGGTCAACCTGGTGAATGTTCTCTGGACTACTTCCAATGCCACTATATCTTTCTTTAGATCTGGGGACCAAAACTGCTCACAGTATTGCAAGTGTGGTCTAGCTAGTGCCTTGTACACTTTTAGGAAGACTTCTCTATTTTTATACTCAATTCCCTTTGAATAAAAGCCAACATTCCATTTGCCTTCCCTATGATCTGCTGAACTTGCATTGCCGATGCGGTACAACCCATTAATTGGAGAACAGCTGGGAACTTGCGTTACTATTCTCTGGGAGGCCTGACAAAATTACATTCCAATCAAGCAATTACTGGACAGTGTCAGGCCTCTCATCTGATTCTGCCTCCAAGAGAGTGAAGGTCCCGCCTCGGGAGCTACAGACCTCTCGCCAATGCTGGCAACACCACCAGAAGTGCTGACCACTACCTTCAGGGATTGTCGAGAGATCCCTGGAGAGAGGAGATAGTAGGCAAGATTGGGGACGTGATGACGTCACAAGCGATCGGGACGGAGGGAGGGTGGCTCCTTCAAGGCTTTCCTCTTCCCAATGTCCGTTTCCTCAATTGGGCACAGAGACGAGAGACTCCACCCTCTTCTTGGTAGGCTGATGCCAAACCTGATAGGTTTGTTGGGTGGACCTCTTTGCTGGCGAGTTCCTTACCCACCACTGGTTTAATACTGCCAGTGGCGGGTGAGAAGGTTGCCTCCCCGAGAATTAATTGGAGGAAAGCAGCATAGTGGCAGGATCTACACCGAAGCCCTCCCACCAATTACAGGGCCCTGTCCGGGGAGGTAATTAAATTCCACCCATAGTGTTCAGTTTACACTTGAAAATGTTGAAATTTCAGTTCAAAATGAAACATGTGACAACACAAACTGTGACTGGTTATCCTGCTTCTTGTTATAATCTTGTATTATTGATGAATAAGATAATTCTAATTCCCTAATTTTTAAAAAAATCTCTTCTGTAGTGGAGAATTATCATGGGCGGTACTAAATGTATTCCTAAATCTGAATTGCCGGACGATGAAGAAGTGACTCACGTTCAGAGTAACAGACAGTGGACCTATCCCAGTGACCTTACTATTGCTCTTTCTGCTAGCGTCCCACTCTACCCACCAGGTCGGATTATTCACGTGGTACACAACCACCCGGAGGAAAAGTGGTAGGTATCTGCAGAGTTGAAAATGCCGCTTCATAATGTTTCTTGTCAGCCTATGGGTCTTTTTTTCCAGCTTATTTTCCTGTGAATTTCTAGAATATGTGTTAACTGAGACAAGAGAGCTATTGTGATGGTCCAGCGAATAACTTCTTAACTTTCCTTCCTTCCTGCTTTTCATGAGAAAACCCCTGGTTCATCTGTTGATTCAACTTTTCACCCAAGTTATTAATCATGCAGGTGAAGAAAATAGGAAGTTGAGTAAGTGTACTCAAGTTTGCACATGCCATGAAGTCAGCAATGGTGCAGATTTATTTTAAGGAGAGGTTAAGTAGGTTGGGCCTATACTATGCAGTGTTGGTCTCAAGCAGGTTAGAATGCAAAGGGAGGAAATTTCAGTCATAGTGATCTTTGGTAAAATCCCATCATATTTGTATTCAGTTTTGGGCATATGATCTCAAAATGTATTCTGACTTTAGAGCAGTTGCAATCCAGATTCACCCAAATAAAATATCAAATTAGAGCAATCGGCTGTTCCAGAGTGAAATCAGCCAACATTTTTTGACACAAAATGTAGGAGAAATGTGGAATTCTTCCTCAAAAGGCTGTGGATACTGAGACAGTTGGAGCTTTCAAGATTGATATATTTTTGTTAGTCAGAGTATTGAGGGATTTGGAGAAAAGACAGGAAAATGTAATTAAATGCAGATTAGCCATGATCTAATTGAACGTCCCAATTGGGGGGGGGGGGGGGGGGGGGGGGGGGGGCTGTTGGGTTACTGGTATAGGGTGGATACGTTGACTTGAGTAGAGTGATCATTGCTCGGCACAACATCGAGGGCTGAAGGGCCTGTTCTGTGCTGTACTGTTCTATGTTCTATCTGCTCCTGTATCTTATATTTTTAACTACATGCTGTGCTTAGGTCTTGCCAGTTGGCACAAAGTTGCTCAAGAGCTCTCTGTCAAAACCTAGTTGCATAAATCAGAACCTACAGCATCCATAATTTGATATATAGAACACATAATTAATCTGCAACCAGTTACACCTGCCCTTGCATATATAGGTTTTGAAATGTTTTGTGTGACATGTTGCTGGAAGTGTGAGCTAGTAACATCGCAGCCAAGGAAACACAAGTCTGAGACTTGGGTGAATAGGTTCACCAACTGCACATCTCCTTAACTAATCTCATTGGATGACTGTAGAGTTAACAGCGCATGGACATAGCAACAAGTGTAAGTTAGAATGGATGGAGTTAATATCAAATCAGGTGTCGAGAGCAAAATCAAGGAAGGGAAATAAAGATTGCAATAAGAGAAAAAGAAAAATGATAGAAAGATAAGTTAGAAAAAATAAAATCCAAAATTTAACATTTAAAAAGAAATTTTAACAATTAAATAAGAAAGAACAAGAATCCTATTTATGATAGTTAACATTCAGTGCAAGATTATGTTAACTGCAGTAATTAAAACTCACTACATTAAAAGGGTGCCTTTACTGAAATTTCCATGTCATAAATTTGTGTTCGCAAATACAGCTACTTTTTGACAATTAATAAATTTGAATGGTGCTATTTTCACGAAACTAACAGCAGAGCAGCAGATCTCAGACGGCACTTCACAGATATTTGACGTTAACTGGAAAACTGGGTGTTGCCTGAATTTGCTTTTCTATTTGTGCATAAATAATAAAAAGATTTAATTACCTCACTTATTTTGGTGGCAACTAAACATGATTCAGGGTTACAATGTCAGGTCTGCGGCAGTTTTTCTTTTAGTGAGATGTCAAGAGATAATTGTTCCGTCATACAGTTCATTCTAAAGTTTGAAGGTATACAGTAAATAAATCATAAGGTAGTGATTTTATGATTCCAAGTTTGAAGGTTGCAGGAGAAACAATAACTGAGGAAGGTGAACTCTCAGGATTAAAATTAGGAAAAGAATGAGTTCACCTCAGACAAACTGGGATGTTTTTACAAATTAGTGTTTACTGGTGTTGGTGTTGGCATTATCCTCCGTACAGCATGCGAACAAATAACCAGGGTGCTCGGCCACATCTTTCTATCACTCTGATATCAGAATTTTGTTAGAGGTTATTTATTTTTCAGCTTTGCTTCTTCCTCAGCTAACAGGCAGGAATATGGGCCCGCAGCCCTCTGGTATATCTTCCAATTGCTGGTTGTTAGCATGAGCCAAGACAGCAAGCATCAACAGGCTATTTATTTACATGTGGATATCACTGCAGACCTCTATACTATTTTCAGCTCATGTGAACACAGTGCACTTAACAGCAGTAGCCACCCGAGCCAAATTTCCCCCACCCTTGCCCACAGTTACTGCAATTCACTGTGCTACCTCAACTACTGCTTTGCCCAAAGCAAAGTAATTGGTGCCGATCAGGGATCATAACTGGAAGTAATGCATTAGCATGGCAGGAAATGCATTTGCAACTGATAGAGTAGGGGGGTATTACAGCTGTTTTATGTTCCTGTGTTAGTTACAAGTTATGCAAACCCTGGGCAAAATATGAGCCACATTAACTACATGTCCTATTCACATTTCCCATTTTTCTTTTTTTTTTAAGAATATTTTTATTGAGGTATTTGAAATTTTTTATAACATTAACAAAAACAATAACATCCACATGGCAAAATGAACATTTCCCTCCCCATCCCAACTTCGCGCACTTCAACCAAACAACAACAATCCACGCCCCCCCTCCTTGGAATACTGCATCTGCTGACATTTTAATTTTCCCCGAGAAAGTCGACGAACGGCTGACACCTCTGGGAGAACCGTAACATTGACCCTCTTAAGGCAAACTTTATTTTCTCGAGACTGAGATACCCAGCCATGTCACTAACCCAGGTCTCTACACTCGGGAGCTTCGAGTCCCTCCACATTAATAAGATCCGTCTCCAGGCTACCAGGGAGGCAAAGGCCAGAACATCGGCCTCTTTCGCCCCCTGAACTCCCGGATCTTCCGACACTCCAAAGATCGCTACCTCCGTACTCGGCACCACCTGTGTTTTTAGCACCTTGGACATTGCCTTAGCAAAACCCTGCCAAAACCCTCTAAGCTTCGGGCATGCCCAAAACATGTGGACATGATTTGCTGGGCTTTCCGCGCCTCTCGCACACCTATCCTCTACCCCGAAAAACTTGCTCATCCGAGCCACTGTCATGTGTGCCCGGTGGACTACCTTAAATTGTATCAGGCTAAGCCTGGCGCACGATGAGGAGGTATTAGACCTGCTTAGGGCATCTGCCCATAGACCCGCCTCTATCTCTCCACCTCGCTCATCCTCCCACTTGCCCTTAAGCTCCTCCACCGGAGTTTCCTCCGCCTCCGAACGCTCCTGGTAAATATCCGATACCTTCCCCTCCCCCACCCAAGTACTGGAAACTACTCTATCCTGTATCCCCCGTGGCGGCAGCAGCGAAAAGGCCGGAACCTGCTTTCTCAGGAAGTCTCGCACCTGCAAATACCTAAAACCATTTGCTGGTGTTAATTTAAATTTATCCTCCAAAGTTGTCAAGCTGGAAAAGGTCCCATCTATAAATAGATCCCCATCCTTCTGATTCCTGCCCCCTGCCACCTCCAGAACACGCCATTCAGCCGACCCGGTACAAACCTATGGTTGTTATAAATCGGGGTCCAAATCAATGCTCCCTCCACTCTCTTATATCTCCTCCATTGCCCCAGAACCTCAGAGCCGCCACTACCACCGGACTTGTGGAGTTTCAGGTCGGCGAGAACGGCAGAGGTGCTGTTCAATGCTCCCAGACTGGTGTCTTTACATGATGCCGCCTCCATCCGCTCCCATGCCTACCCCTCCCCCACTACCCACTTCCTAATCATGGCTATATTAGCCGCCCAGTAGTAATTGCAGAGGTTCGGCAGCACCAACCCACCCTCCCCCCGACTGCGCTCTAGCAACACTTTCTTCACTCGCGGAGTTTTACTCGCCCACACAATGCCCAAAATAATCTTATTCACCCGCTTGAAAAAGGCCTCAGGGATGAAAATGGGAAGGCACTGAAAGACAAATAGAAATCTTGGAGGACCATCATTTTTGCGGTCTGTAGCCTCCCCGCCAGCAGGAGCATGTCCCATCTCTTAAAGACCCCTTCCCCAACCCAACAATGTCGCAGGTCTCAATTTCATTGATCCTAAAACGGGAGAAGGATCCAGAGCAATGCGGGTCATACAGGCCCATTTCTCTGCTGAATTTGGTTGCCAAATTGCTGGCTAAGATACTGGCCACAAGGATAGAGGACTGTGTCCCGGGGGTGATAGGGGAAGACCAGACGGGATTTGTTAAGGGCAGGCAACTTAAGGCCCCTTTGATCCACCAACCCGGATAGGTTTAACTTGTGTAGTACCTCCCATTTCCGGGCCACCTGGATTCCCAGATATCGAAAGCTCTTCCCTACCATTCTAAGCGGCAGTTCTCCCAGTCTCTTTTCCTGCCCTCTTGCCTGGATCACAAACATCTCGCTTTTCCCCATGTTCAATTTATACACCGAAAAACTGACAGATTCCCCCAAGATTCGCATGACTTCCCCCATTACCCCCAATGGGTCCGAAATGTACAAGAGCAGGTCATCTGAGTAGAGCGAGACCCGGTGATCCACACTCCCTCCCGAACCAGCCCTTTCCAGTTCCTAGAGGCTCTTAATGCCATGGCCAAAGGCTCTATGGCCAGAGCAAACAGTAACGGGGAGAGGAGGCACCCTTGCCTTGTCCCTCGGTGTAGTTTAAAATACCTCGACCTCAGCCGGTTCGTACGCACACTCTACTGGTGCCTGATAGAGCAACCGCACCCAGTCGATAAAGCCCTTACCAAACCCAAACCTTCCCAGCATCTCCCTCGTGTAGTTCCACTCCACCACCCGATCAAAAGCCTTCTCCGCATCCATCTCTACCACCACCTCCGCCTCCCCTGCTTCTGAGGGCACCATAATAACATTTAGAAGCCTTCGAACATTGGCCTTAAGTTGCCTGCCCTTAACAAATCCCGTCTGGTCTTCCCCTATCACCCCTGGGACACAGTCCTCTATCCTTGTGGCCAGTATCTTAGCCAGCAATTTGGCATCCAAATTCAGCAGAGAAATAGGCCTGTATGACCCGCATTGCTCCGGATCCTTCTCCCGTTTTAGGATCAATGAAATTGAGACCTGTGACATTGTTGGGGGGAGGACTCCCTTCTCTCTTGCTTCGTTAAATGTCATCAACAGCAGTGGGCTCTGAAAATTTCTTATAGAATTCCACCGGGTAACCGTCGGGCCCCGTGGCCTTGCCTGACTGCATGTCCTCCAGCCCCTTGATTATTTCCTCAATCTTAATTGGGGCCCCCACCAGGTCCTCCTCCACTCTCGGGAACCTCAACCGATCCAGAAATTGCCTCATCCCCTCCACTCCAGCCGGGGGATCCGACTCATACAATTTACTATAAAAATCCTTAAACACCTCGTTCACCCCCACTGGGTCCAGGACCGCATTACCATCTCTACTCTTTACCTATCTCTCTGGCCGCCTCTCTTTTCCTGAGCTGGTGCGCCAACATTCTGCTTGCCTTTTCCCCGTACTCATAAATCGCCCCCCTTGCCTTCCTCAACTGTTCCACTGCTTTCCCTGTAGTCAACAGCCCAAACTCCACCTGTAACCTCCGCCGCTCCCTCAGGAGCCCCGCGTCCGGAACCTTCGAGTATCTCCTGTCCACCTGGAGTATCTCCTCCACTAATATATCCCTCTCAGCCCGTTCCACCTTTTCCCTGTGGGCCTGTATCGAGATTAATTCCCCTCTGACTACTGCCTTCAAAGCTTCCCAGAACGTCACTGCAGAGACCTCCCCCGTATCGTTTATTTCCAGGTAGCTCTGGATGGACTTGTTAACCCGCCCACAAACCGCCTCGTCCGCTTGCAACTCTACATCCAGTCTCCAAAGCGGGCCTTGCCCTCTCTCCACCCTAACCCGTAGATCCACCCAGTGCGGGGCATGATCCGACACTGCAACAGCCGAATACTCGGTATCCACCACCTTCAGTATTAACGCCCTGCTCAGAACAAAAACGTAAATGCGAGAGTATACCTTGTGGACATGAGAAAAAAAGGAAAACTCCTTCGTCCTCGGTCTTACAAACCTCCATAGGTCCACACCCCCCATCTGTTCCATAAAACCCTTAAATTCCTTTGCCTCAGCTGGCCTCTTCCCTGTCCTGAATATTGACAGGTCGAATTCCGGATCAATGACTGCGTTGAAGTCCCTTCCCATGATCAGGTTATGTGGCTCTAAATCTGGGATCTTACCTAACACCTGCATCATAAATTCCACGTTGTCCCAATTTGGAGTATATATGTTCACAAGTACCACTCACACCCCCTCCAGCTTCCCACTCACCATTATATACCTACCCCCCTTGTCTGCACGATTCTCCCAGCCTTAAATGCCACTCGTTTGCTGATCAAGATCGCTAACCCCCTGGTATTTGAGTCCAGTCCTGACTGAAACCCTTGGCTAACCCACCCCTTCCTCAATCTCGTCTGGTCTGCAAGAGCCTGCGCCCCCCCACTTCCTCAAGTTCCCCCTCGGGCCGCTGCCATTCCCGACCTCCCATTTTTCCCCTAATAACAGTTCCTTCCCTGTCAACAAAGCAGCTCCCCCTCCCCCCCCCCCCCCCCCCCCCACAGCAACAACACTAAAAACCCAATCCCCCAAGTCAAGCTCCAGCTTAACACCTGTCTACCCCCCACTGCACTTCCGAGAGTCAGCTGACCCGTGCTTACTCGACAGCTCCCACCCCTGGCACCAAGCAGTCTGTCTCCCTATTGTTCACTCCTCTCTTTCCCCCCCCCCCCACATGAATAAACATTTTAACAGCATCACAATCCCCAATAAACGACAACAGAAGAAAAACAATGAAGAAACAAACCCTTTAGAAAAATAGTCACCCAAAAAGCAGAACTAAATTCAAAGACCCCCCCCCCCCTCCAAACAAGATCTCTGCAAGACGAAACAACCTTTAACCATCCACACAGCCCATTATTTCACACAGAACTACTTAAATTTTTACAATCCAGCACCACAAACCACCGCCACAGAACTTCTCCGAGGCTTAAATATCTTTTAATTCGCTTCCAGCTTCTTTTCTTTAATAAAGGGTCCATACTTCGTCTGGTGTTTCGAAGTAGAAGTCCCTTTCCTCATGTGTGACCCACAGACAGGCTGGGTACAGCATCCTGAACTTCATCCCCTTCTTAAAGAGGGACGTTTTTGCCCGATTGAACCCATCTCGCCTCTTGGCCAAATCCGCTCCCAGGTCCTGATAAATACCCAACTCACAGTTCTCCCACTTGCTGCTCCGTTCTTTCTTGGCCCACCGCAAAATGTGTTCCTTGTCTATAAAACGGTGAAAATGTACCACCATGGCCCTCGACGGTTGGTTCGCTTTGGGCTTCCCCGCAAGGGCTCTGTGCGCTCTGTCCACTTCCAGGGGGCATGGGAACGCCCCAGCTCCCATCAACTTCTCGAACATGCCCGTCACATAGGCCCTCACATCCAATCCCTCACTGTCTTCAGGGAGGTCAACAATTCTGAGATTCTGCCTCCTGGACCTATTCTCCAGCTTCTCCTGCATTCTTTTCTGGCAGTCGTTCGTCATCCCTACCTTGCTTTCCAGCACGGTTATATACTCCTCATGCTCGGACAACCTTTGCTCGACCTCATGGATCGCTCTCCCGTGGGTTTCCTCATTCTGAACCACTTGATCACTCAAAGCCTTAATCGGGTCCAGCGTGTCCTTCTTCAGCTTGGCGAAGCAATCATCGAAAAACTTCACCAGCTGCTCCGTTGACCACTGCACCGTCTCCTCGCGGCCCTTGCCTTCCGCCATACTGCCCCGTGTTCCCAGCTGTGATTGCTTCTCCCTTATAGGACTTTGTTGTCTCACCCAGCCACTTCTGGTGCAGTTCTCCATACACTGGAGGGGGATTTCTCCTTACTGTCTCACTCTTCATTGATTTATCCCATAAAATCCGAACAAAACCGGGGGACAAAGGTCCAAAAGCCCGTTACAGGCGGGAGCTATCAAAAATCAGAAGTCCACGTTTTTCATATAGACTGATGCACCAACCATTGTATATCAGCCCTCTTGATTTATCAAAAAAGAATGTGGGATTGTGCCAGGGGGATAGTTGATTGCATTCTGCTGTTATCTCCTTGGCTTACAGTCATTTTAATTTGTACAGTTGCTGTGGTCAGGAAGAGTCAACTTACTATGCTATTTGGAGTGACAACAAGACGTTGGATGAGGTCATCATCTCTGCTGCTATGCTGAACGAGCACATGCCACATATTGTTATGGATGGTCTACACAAGGTATTTGTCAAACTGATTTTACTCTGAACTGACTGAACAAAATGCAGTAATGTGCAAAACCGATGATCGGTGATAAACTGTTTTAGCATTTTATTCTTTGTCTTCTACAATTTGAGTTAAAATCAAGGCCAGAATGATTGATTGAAAAGCTCTCTCTCTATTGGATATAATGGTTCAATATGAAATGAATTCAGAAAGTTTTATATCGGTGCATCATGAATTTGAGCCCATAAGATAAACATAATCTTGTGTTGTGTTGTGACTTACAAATGTCAGTTTCATTTCCAAATTCTCGAGGATGGCTAATGTGAGCAAGGACAAATGTCACAATTACAGTTTGGGATGCTTGGCAAAGATTGGGGAAATGGTGAACAAAAAAATGACTTCACTCTGCTGTAAAGTACTTTATTCAACAGATAATGCTGCTGACATTGCACAACTGGAATTAATTCTTCCATCCTTCAAAACTAACATCCCTCATGTTGATGAGTGCAAGACTTCATGCACATCGGTCTTTAACAACATCTAGTTCCTTTCTGTAGTTTTTGTTGTCTTGCATTGTCTTTATCTTACATCAGTCTTACATTGAATCTCCTGTGTTCTGTTTTGAATGGAGTCCACAATCACTTTTATTTAGCACAATTCCGTGTAGTGCCTTACTCCACAGCCACCATCATTCTCCTGCTACCCTGGGGAGAGATGAATGCTCATGATCTCAGTTATGCTCCCAGGATAGTCACTGCTCAGAGGCCAGGCTGTGGAAGGGGCATGGTAAACAGTAGCTCATTTCAAGGAATAACCTTACGCCTGAATGAGAAAAAAGGTGAAACGGCAATAAGCTTCAGAAATAAAAACAGACATATCTGCAGTTTAGGCAGCATCTGTGGAGTGAGAAACAGAGCTAACATTTCAGGTTGATGACCTTTCATCAGAACAGTTCTGATAAATGGTCAGTGACCTCTAATATTAACTCTATTTGTCTTTCTACAGATTCTGCCTGACCTGATTATTTCCAGCATTTTCTACTGTTCTTTCAGATTTCCAGCATCTCCACTAGTGTACTTTTAAATTAATGAATTCCTGATCTGTGAATTTTTCAAGCTGAGCAAGCTGTAAATATGGCACAAGAGATGTAGCCTAATGCAACGACTAAACAGAATATACATCACAAGTACTCCTAAAGCCACACTACATGCTAATGCATTATGTGTTCATTTTTATATGACTAGATGTCAGTAATGTGTTGCTCTGAAAACAACCAAAACCTGCAGATATTTCATTTAGCAATCTGTAATTTACATTTGTGGCGGGGAATTTTTTTAACATCTTGTATGGTGGAATTAAAGGAGAAGATACAGATATAAATCCTGTAAATGATGTGAGTGTACAGGGCATTTCCCCCGAGAGTGTCCATAAAACAGTTATTGGGTGTGATTGGTCAGGGAGCCATTTGACTGTACTGTCAAATTAAATTTAAAAAAAAGAAAGGATACCAATTGGGACTGTGTGAACCCCAAGAGAAGGAAAGCAATCAGTGGGTCTGAAATTGAGTACAAGAGTCAGCATTGAGTACAAGAGTCGGCAGGTCATGTTACAGTTGTATCGGACTTTGGTTAGGCCACATTTGGAATTGGCAGTTCTGGTCGCCACATTACCAGAAGGATGTGGATGCTTTAGAGAGGGTGCAGAGGAGGTTCACCAGGATGTTGCCTGGTATGGAGGGTGCTAGCTATGAAGAAAGGTCGAGTAGCTTAGGATTGTTTTCATTGGAAAGACGGAGGTTGAGGGGAGACCTGATTGAGGTCTACAAAATTATGAGAGGTATAGACAGGGTGGATAGCAACAAGCTTTTTCCAAGAATGGGGGTGTCAATTACAAGGGGTCACGATTTCAAGGTGAGGGGGAGAAAGTTTAAGGGAGATGTGCGTGGAAAGTTTTTTACGCAGAGGGTGGTGGGTTCCTGGAATGCTTTGCCAATGGAGGTGGTAGAGGCGGGCACGATAGCATCATTTAAGATGCATCTGGACAGATATATGAACAGGTGGGGAACAGAGAGAAGTAGACCTTGGCAAATAAGCAACAGGTTTACATAAAGGATCTGGATCGGCGCAGGCTGGGAGGGCCGAAGGGCCTGTTCCTGTGCTGTAATTTTCTTTGTTCTTTGAAATGTAGAGTGAGAAATTTTAAGTGTCTAAATAACTGCTCAAGAAATTCACATCCAATTTTCAAGAAGGTTATTGAAATGAATTAAAATATATCATGCGCAGCACAGTTGATAAATGGTCTAAACCACCCCGTCCTGAAGTAATTCCCAGTGTTTAACTTGTCGCTGCCAGGAACAAAGCAAAATCAGCAAGTTCAAACTATATTTTTATAAAACAGTTAAGTTCAGGTGTTCTAAAAATATTAATATTTTGAATTTTTATTTTTTATTTAATGTACTGGGGCTTCATCGCACTTATGTTCAGTCTCACCTGTTAGTTGTAAATTTGTTTGTGAACCAGGTATAGTAGTGCATGTAATTCTAAGTATGTTTGAAGGGAATCAAGCAGTAGAGTTTGGGGATTAAAGGATTGTAAATATTAAGTTGGAGACTGCTCAGCATACGGTTATTCAAAAGTCCAATCCTGGATGAATTTGACAAAAACTTAGTTATTTAATTGGCTGGTGATATTCAAATTACAGCACTATCAATTCTGTTGCCAGTGGTGACAAATAAAACTCTAATAAGTAGCATAATTTTGAGAAAGTTAACTCTTTTTTTACAAGGGTTCATTCTGGATGCATTAGCTTTCCTATTTGGCAAGGGTGTCCTTCCTCATTTATTTCATTCCATATTCCAAACTTGTCATTTTGCTAACCTCAGTGAAGGAGACGTACAATTAGAGAAAGTCTCAGCTTTTAAACCTGTGATGCCCAGTAAATGCTATTTTAAATGGAAATGCACATCCATCACTCCCTGGAGTGACATTAACAATTTGAGACAATTTTTTTCTCTCAGAGCAGAATGGCCTAAAAGATGAGAGCTAATAAACATTCAGATCTTTGACTGACAGTATCAATTCCCCTCTGTGTGCAGGAGTGTGATGGTGAATGTTAGAAGAATCGAAATGTATTTTTCTACAAAGGTTCAACTATGTGGTCATGTCGTAGAAATCAAAAGAAAAGTGATAACGTTTGAAGTGTATTGACATGAGTAATTCATCAAATGAAAAGCTGAGGCAAAAATCTGTTACAGAAGCACATAAGATGATTAGATATTACGCTGCATATTCTGTGTTGGATATAGAGTGCTCCCACAGCATTGCTCATGAACCACTTGCATTTCATGGCAATTGAATTTAAAATCCTCATTATTGTGTTTAAGATGTTATCTGAATGTTTCCTGGGTTGGGGGAGGTGTAAAGCGACTTAAACAGTTCCCACCCTGAGGTTGCACCACAGATAATGAGAATAATTAAATTAATTTACCTCAGTAAATTTGCGTGGAACTCTTTTTATTAAGCAGTAACTCCTGTCATAAGTGCAGTACAACTGGCATGGTCTATTAGGGCTAAAAGGCCTGTTTCGAGAGGAAATTCAAAACCAGTGTGTCACAAAAACATGCACGGGTTGATCTTTTCAAGTTCTCATATAGCTAGCCTTGTTACCTCAATGAGCAAAATTGCAAACATTGCTAATTTTGTGCTGTGGCTCACATTCTTAGGAACTGGGTTGAACTTTCGTAACAGACAAATTGGATTTACCATAAAATCTCTGCAGAAGAAGCTATTTGGCCTATTGAGTCTGCACTGAACTTCTGAAAGTGCTACCTAGGTCTTCTCACCTACCCTATCCCTGTAACCCCATGCATTTATCATGGCCAATCCACCAAACTTGCACATCTTTAGACTGTGGGAGGAAACTGGAGCACCTGGAGGAAATCCACACAGCACAGGGAGAATGTGCAAGCTTCACCCAAGGCTGGAATGAACCTGGGTCACTGGCACTGTGAGGTAGCAGTGCTAACTACCGTGCCATCCGTTAAAACTTGATCCCAATAAAATTCAAACTAAGGTGAATTTAAATCAAGATTCTGAATATAATCCAATGTAAAACCCAGTCCCCAATTTAACTTCATTACTAAGTGACTTCACCTCTTTTTAAGAGATAATCTAGAAAGGATGAATTAAGTCAATGTGAACTGATTCACTTGGCTTGTAGCCCTTTAAAATAATGTATCTTCCTTCCTAACCAGGTCTTAGAAAATTACAACAAGGGGAAGACAGCTTTACTAGGAGCAGCGAAGGTAATGGTCAGCCCGACAGAGGTGGATTTGAATCCTGACATGGTTGTTCAGCACCAACCTCAACCAAAACATGGAGACCAAAGAAGGAACACCAGTCTAAAGTAAGAGTACACCACAGTAAATGTAGTGGTAAATACAAAACAGAAAGTCCAAAACTGGAGAGGGGGTAAAGTATGGGTATGGCTCAAGTTCTCTTTGCTTTGTTGAAGGTAAAGATTCAGAGAACCTGAATAACAAATCTGTGTGCATATCATGAGACAAAAAGTCAGAAGAAAATAAATCTTGCCTTTTCTGTTCAGTTGTCAAAGCACACTCAAAAAACAGATTTTGTGCTCCAAAACAAAATGGGCATCACATGTAAGTGGAAGGTCTCAAAACCTAACTGAAATTTACAGGAAGACATAGAAAGTGTGAGATCTACCTTATGCATGGAATATATTTAGAAAATAATGGCTTGTTGACAGACATTGTTAATGTATACCCATTCTTTTTTTAAGACATTTCTTCCGCCCTCTATAGTAACTCACTCTTTTATGTGTCCTTAATTGCCTGGATGGATGAGGTTAATTAAAGATGGTAATTTCTCTGCAAGTGCAGGTGGCTGTCAGTCACAAACCAAAGTCGGAAAATGCAGCTACTCATATTAGGCACAAGGGCTTTGGATTGCAAGTTGCAGTCTTGATTAGTGGTTCTGGTGGAGCACTGAATTAAGTTGAGATGCCGGGTCAGATAAAGGAAACACAACACAACCTTGATTAGACTTTATTCAGAATACTCTGTCCATCTTTTGCTCCCTCATTTGGTGGGTGATCTTGAGCCTTTGGAAAAATGATCAGAGAAACTCCACAAGAATGATTGATTGATTGATATTTATTGTCACACGTACCGAAGTACAGTGAAAAGTATTTTCTGCGGCCAAAAGAGCATACACAGTACATACATAGTAGACAAAAGAATAGTCAACAGAGTACATTGAAAATGGTACATCAACAAATAGTAATTGGTTACAGTGCGAAACAAGGGCCAAACAAGAGCAGCATCGGGCTTCGTGAATAGTGTTCTGACAGGGAACAGATCAGTCCAAAGGAGAGTCGTTGAGTCTGGTAGCTTCCCAGCTTATCAGTAGGCTTAAAGAGTTAGGTCTGTCTGGTTTAGAAATGCGTATGTTCGGGTGATTTAATGGAAGTCTATAATGAAGGAATTAGATTGTTTGCATGTTTCGGGAGGAAATTAAGAATGTGGTGATTTTTAATATATTAATTAGATTGGGCGAGAACATGCACAGAAATTAAGGAAGGGAAGATTTTTTTATTTATTCTTTCACGGAATGTGGGCATTGCTGGTTAGGTCAGCATTTAGTACTCTTCCGTAATTGCCTTTGGGACGTCATAGTAAGCCGTCCCTTGGATGCTGCCGTTCATCTGGTTTAGGTACATCGACAACGCTTGCAATAGGTTGGATGTGAGGCAGAGAATAGTAAATCTTTGGACCAAATTGCTGGCTTGTGCTGATCGACATATCTTCAAGACAGAGCTGAACTGATTCATAACTGCAACAAAGATCGTATCTTGCCGAGGTAAGTATCAAATGATATAAGCAATGATTAATTTAATCTCCTGGTCTAGCTTTCTTTTCTTAGAGGGATCAGAGAATATTTTTCCAGAAGTTTTTCCTCAACTGGATTTAGGTTCATATCCCATTTTCATCCAGGAAATTGCATGGCATGTAGGAAGTATAGATTCTCTTGATGTGAACTGTATGAGACAAGCTAAGTGGACTTTCCCTGACAAACATATTTGTATGTTCATAACAACTTTCTGAACAAACCAAATATGGCCTGCATACTTAATTAATTAACTTGGGCTGGTTGATTTTCAGTATGTTTTATCCTGAGTTATGGACAGCAAGAGATGTGGGACAATGTTCTTCCCAATTCTCTCACCTCTCGGCTGACCGCAACAATGTGTATTTTTGAGAACAAGTGCTTGAACCCTTTTGAGTGCTGTGTCTGTACAGCACAGACACAAACAGGCTTTCTTGAAAGTTTAAAAATGTTTATTTCCAGAACTCAATGTGAACACAATACCCACTCCCCAAACACTCAGGCACCCAACACACATTATTTTCCAGAGATGTAGTATGTACTTAGATTGTTATTAGGCTAAAACAGAAACATGTCACTTTACATAATCATTAAGATGGTGGTTAAAAACGCTGCCGGCCTGAAGGATCCCTTGAAGACAAATGGAGTTTTAAACTTTCTGGCTTTGTGGATGAACCTCGAGCGAAGAATTATAATCTCGCAGGAAAACAAATTAACCCCTCCTCACTGCTTTTGATCCTTTTGAGGCAGGGTTCTTTCCTTTCTTTGGGAGTGGGACCTCTCTCTGAGTTGCTGGTCCTGGCTGCCTTGCTAGGTTGCTCTTGTGGATTAATAAGGTATTAGCTCCCTCTCCGGTGATGACGGAATCAACATGTTCTATTGTCCATACAGGGTTGAAGTTGATGTAATTGACACACAATGGGAAAATGTTGATGTCTCATCGGCGTTCCAGCTGTGGCCCACTTTATTGAATTACTTTATTTGAAATCTCATCTTTGTAGGGCCAGCAAATCTAGGAGCCATTGTCATTTTAAGTCCCTTGGATTGAAATGGTATGGGGTAATCGATCAGCACCCAGCAAAGCCTTTTATATTTTAAGTCACATCCCTGAAATATGTCAGACATTTCTATGCAGATACCACAAAATAAGTCACCTGACTTTCTGTAGTCTATTTTGTGAAGGTACAGTGTCATTATTTCATGTGGCTTTTTAAAAGTAAAGTCACCATATCCCTATATGCTTGACGGACACATAACATGACTGTAACATCATTTTGCAAACTCAAGGATAAAAGTATATTTCTTGGCACTTTTTTCTTTATTTCAAAATGAAAAAGCATAAAACACAATAGCAATCATTCACACACCTTCATCTCCATCTGCTCTTCCAAAAACACATTGTTACTTGTAACATTTGCTTATTTTACAATATGGGCAATATATTATCCCTTGGGATGAGACAAAAAATGCTTTTCTGTCCTTGGTCAGTAGGTAGCTGACCTTGGTAGCTAGGAATGCTGGTGAAAGAAACTTTCAACCTTTAAATCCTTATTGTGTGTTGTATTTCTACTTGCCTGTGCTTGTAGTACTTTGGGCATTTTAATACGGACAGCCTTTGTTGATTTTGAGCTGAGTGAAAAATCAAATTCGACACTTAGTATTTGAGAGGATTGGATTTCACAGGCTGCTGGAGAGATAGCTTTCCTGTCCCAACGAGCTTAGTATGCAAATTTCCATTACTGCTTTGTCTCTGGGTGTTGACAAGTTGCTTTGGCTCTAAGAACCTTAACCCCTTACCACTCTTTCCACAACACATTGGTTTAGCGGTTCAGTTTCAGGCTGTTGGTAATTCTTACTTCAAGGGTAACATAAGGTGTTAGACCGCCTTTCAGCCGAGGCAATGGACCTAGGCTCTCTCCTTGCTCCTGCACCTGTTCTTATTGGGGTTTAAATTTAGGTTACTAAGTCCAGATGGCCTGTGATTTGGATCTGCTTGTTTGAATGTTACGTGCACAGATCTGCACTGGCTTCATTTTCAGGCCTCCTGTGGTTTTCATAAGAGTATTTTAATTTTCCTCATACTAACTTCCTTCTTTCCTGCATTTCTGGGGTGACCTTTCTCCTGATCTGTCCCTCTAGGACTTTGCTATTTGTTCAGACTCCATTCCACTCACATGTGGTAACTTAATTACTTGAGGCATGCTCCTCACTTTCTGCTTCCTGACCTGGGAAGTTTGCTTGTCTCGATTTAATCTTTAAAGAAGGTATCTGCTAAGCACATCTCTGGCTCATTTCTCTCACTGTCTGTGGCTTTTACTTTAACATTTTTCCCAGTCCCTCCCAGCCAATATAAATTCTGACCGCTTTAACTCCACTTGTTTTCTCAACTCCTTGAGCCTCTGCTGCATTTTGCTTTTTAGCCTTTCTAGCATCTACAATTTCTGAGGATTTTCCAGAACCTTTGGGGATCACACTTTGCATCCAGCCAGGTCAGTACCCAATAAATGATCCACACTCTGCATGGGTAAGCCTGGTCACCCCCACTATTAATAACAGTGTAACCAATGGAACATCCAAACATTCTCCGGTAAGTCCCTTAACCAATCCTTTCGCATTAACTCTGCTTTCTAGTGAAAACTCTCCATCTCCTGCCGCAAACAAACAGTGTAAGCCACCAGTATCTCTTAGAATGCTTATCTCATTTCCTGGTTCCTTAGAAAAGCTATGGATCATTTTCTCTTTAAGCAAAAAAGCTTTTACAAACATTCAGGTCTGTAGCTGGTACTTGAACATAAACTTACAGACTGCCTTGTGGATTAATAAGGTATCAGCTCCTTTTCCAGCTAGTTTCATTAATGTGATGACAGTATCAATGTATTTCATTCTCACAGGACAATCCCCTCATCAGAGCACTTAGCCTAGTGAATACTTGTTGCATTCCCTCCAAAGCAAGTATATTCTTTCTGAAGTAAGAAGACCAAAACTTTAATAGTACTCCAGTGTGGTCTGCCCAAAGCCCTATATAATCGCAGCAATACTTCTTCCAATTTCTTTACTTATGTATGCCAAGGTTTTGCAACAAATGCTTCTATTTGCCTCTATAATGCTTGCTATATCTGCATATTAACTTTCTCTAATTTGTGCACAAGGACATTTAGACCTTTGTGAATACCACATTTCATAGTTGATTGTCACCATTTTGTTTATTAACCTGCCTGTATTCTTTTGCAGTCTCGTTGCAACTCCCTCAGAGCTTCCTTTCCAATTTAGCTTTGTACCATCTGCAAACTGACCTCTTTCATGTAAAGACTGGGTGAGTGTGCTTAACACTCAATTTGGCTCTGTTTCTTTACTTAGCTCTGGAGTCGTCAGGTATCGTTAAGATACCGCCACAAGTTCAAGGTGAAGTTCAAAGCAATAAAACCATACACCAATTAGTAAGTTCAAACAACTGAGTTTATTATAATACAATTATGATAACTACCCATGCACACGCTAAAAGGATTAAACTACTCCTGCCGCTAAATAAACTAATACTTATCTCGAAGGAACTGCCGGGTCAGGGAACAAGGCCTCTTGCTCTGCTCTGGTCTGCAGACTTCAGGTTGGTATAAGTTAAAAAGGGGTCAGGAGTGTCTATCTCTGGTAGCGATCGTTGTGAGACACTTACTCGCTGGCGGCTGCTGTCCCAAACCCTCTCCTCGCTCTCCTTCAAGGTCTTCTTGGCAAAAGCTGGTCGAGGTGCTGGTCCACAGAGGAGAGCTGGTCAAGGAGAGAGGAGGGCTGGACAAGAAGAATGAACCATGTGTGGGACCTGTTTTTTATAGGTCCCAGGGATCCGCACCCCTTTGGGCGCACTCCCTTACCTGCTTGGAATCGATTGGGTCTCTTCCCAATCGATATGTTTGAAACCCCCCCAATACTGAGGCTGTTCCTTAGCTACTGGGCGGGCTTTCAGGCTCTTTGTTTTCGAACACTGCTGGTGCCTGGGTGTCTGGTATCCTTTACAATGTTGCAGTTACTTACCCATTTGTGTCCATTGTTTCTGGAATCGTTCCATTAACATGCTAACTATCTCGGAGATTGCCTCATTAGTATGCGGAATGTTCGTTTCGGTGCTGTCTGCTTTCTTAGCAGGCAGAATCCACACCTGCTTGGTGCAGCCTGCTGGTACTGCAAGTATTGTCCATTTTATCCTATATGCTTTGCGTTCCTCCATTTTGTATTTAGGGAATGGCCAACTTCGGTGGCTACACTCACTCCTTGTGATCCTCATGAGAGATCATGAAGGATCACCTAACTACGGTGTCTTTGGGTCCCCTGAGCTCAGTGAGTTCCATGGCTTCTATTCTTTCCTCAACTATGGCAAAAAAAATTTAACTAACAATTTCTGATTGGCGCGATGTCAAAGGGGACATGCATTACCAATTCGAATCGGGAACCTCTAACTATCTCAATAAACTACTCTCATCTCATATTCAAAACATTCTACAACATTCTAAATCCTTACTCATTCATACAACAGCATCTTTATATTTCATTTTCTGACTCGGCAATCGAGCGCAGAACATTATAATACATCCGCAATAATCTTTATTTACAGATCGTATCAAAATTAAATCCTTTATTATACATAAAGGGATTGGGGGAATTGGTGGAATCCGAAAATGGGGGATTGTACTCTGTACACTGTTGAGGCCCGCGAGCGGTGGGCTGTCCTTCTCCATTTCCTCATCCTGAGGGTCTGGACTATGATACATAGGACTGCAATAACCAAGAATGATTCTATTACATATGACAAGTTGTACCATGTCAGAAATTTGGTACACCAGGTCGGGGTACTGTTACCATTGACTGGGCTGGGGTGGTCTGGGTTTGGGAGAAGTTAGCAAACGTTGTACTGTGGGAAAGGGGGTCCGCGTCCACGCGCAACCACACAGATGCCACAATAGCTAAAAACATAGCAATTCGAGTGCTCTTCATCTCTTCTCTTCTGAGATCTTGCTGTGCTGTTGCTTTGGTTCCTTTCCTGAACGTCCGAAAGCTAAGGGGATCAAGCATATTACCTGTTAGTGTTCAGCTTAATATCTTGACTTTAAGTATATCTGTCCTCTTGTTCCAATGTTCCCTTTATGATGGTCACCTCCATGTGACTCCTTCATTTTTTTTTCAAAAAGCGGATTTAGGACCAGACATATACTTATCTTAAACCAGTGCGAGCCGTCTCGCGGGGTGTTGAAATTTACCATCCCAAAATGTTCTTGGATGTAAATAGCATATGGAGTGGCGCCCGAAGGGCTACCTTAAACAAAATGAAACCAAGTTTTAGAAATGAAAGGTCGAATGAGTTGCGTATGGGCCACGACGGGTAGGAGTTGTATGGGATCCCTGGGTAGGCCGTGCTGTGCTGTACCCGAGCTTAGCTGACCAAAGTGGGTGGTCCTCAGACAGGGCGGGTCCTCAATGCCGTTTCTCCACTGCCTGAGCAACCTGAATCAAACTGGCAAGAATGTAGTCGTAGTGGAATTGCAGCCTCTATTCCCAGAATAGAGGGGCACCTAAAAAAGGGGGAGGAGCCAAGATGCTCCTTGTGAAAAGTTGAGCTGGGCTCCAGACATTTCAGATGAGTCAAGTTCTCAGAAATATCTGCGGACAAACTAACGTGCATGTGAGGTGGTCACAAGCTTTTCAGCTGAAAAGTAAGTGGCCAACCTCCAAATTAAACATTTAACAAACATACAAACAAACATACGTGCAGGTTCCATCAGAAAGGACAGCGCTTCTCTCAAGCGGCTCCTCTTTTTACATCATCTGGACACCTCACTTTTCTTCATTCTCTGCGAACAGGGTCGCAAAGGGGTTGCCGTGTCGAGAGTCAGACATTAAGTCATCCTCTTCTCCCAGATCCCATACCCTTGTATGGATCAGGCTTCAATCTTTGCATTGTGTGACCGGGGGTCACACTCATCGTTTCGGACAAGTCGCCAAGAATTATCCCTGTGCCAAATCGTGGGGTCTAAAATTGAAGGAGCGTTGTCGGGGTCGTCAGTGTTGGGTGGTGGGTTTGGGTGTGGGTCTGGATATTTAATGTAGGTGATCTCCATATCACTGTTGTCGGGGTCATAGTCGGTGAAGTGGGGGCTGTAGGGTGGGGTGCTGTGGCTGTCCTCAGTCTCACAGTCACTGTCTCTGCTGTGGCAGCTTGTGGGCGTTCTGGGGCGTGGTCTGGAGTCGGTGGGCGGAGTCGAGGTCGAGTCCTATGAGGAACTGGTCTGTGAGGAGGAGGGTGGAAATGTGTCTCTTGTGGGCGGGGCGAGGTGTTCTGCTGCATCTAGCAGGACATGGTGCGTGTGGTTTAACTGTGTTCCATAAGTCCATAAGCCTTTAGCTGGTTAATGTGAAACCACGCAGTCTTACCGTTGGGGTACTTTATCCAATATACCGAGGGGCTGATTTTGTCCGAAATTGAGTACGGGCCGGAAAATTTTGGAGCCAAAAACGTGCTGAGGTTATACACAGATAGCATAACCTGTTGCCCAACCTGAAATTCTGTGGGGTGGACATTTTTGTTGAAACAGGCCCTGCTCTGTTTCCGCCTTTTACCCAATTTTACTGCGGCTGCTAACTGTGCAGACCTTACAGTCTCAACTAATTCTTTTACTGCTTTCTCGTGTGTGAGGGCCGTCACTTCTGGGCTGGTCATGTCGAGTCCTAAAAGGAATTCTGATCCTTTCATAGGGCGTCCGGTCATGAGTGTTTGTGGGATGAAACCTGTAGATGATGAAACTGTATTTCGTATGAACATTAGTGCGAATGGGAGCACTGAATCCCAAGTCGAATTGTTCTCCTGTACCATCTTCCTAAGGGTCGATTTTAGGGTCCGATTCATGCGTTCTACTATCCCACTTGACTGAGGGTGATACGCAATGTGAAAATTCTGTTTTATTCCGAATATGGTCAGGACGTTCTTCATGACCCGTCCTGTAAAATGAGATCCCTGATCTGACTCTATACTTCTGGGGAGACCCCATCGCGTAAAGATGTGGTGGGTCAGCATCTTTGCAGCTGTCTTTGCTGTGTTGGTGCGTGAAGGGAATGCCTCTACCCATTTGGTAAAGGTATCTATGACCACCAGAACATATTTTTAGCCATTCCTGCAAGGGGGCAATGGTCCTATAAAATCGATCTGGAGGTTTGTCCAGGGGCCATTAACGGGGCGAGTGTGGCTGAGTTGTGCCTTCTTTGAATACCTCTCCGGGTTATTCTGTGCACAAATTAATCAATTCTCTATAGAGTGGGTTACATCTTGTCTTAAATTGGGCCACCAACAGAGTTGTCTAAGGTGTGTTGTGGTAGGGTCGATCCCTTGGTGTCCATGACCGTCATGGAACAAGGCAATCATTTGATTCCTGTCCTGTTCAGGAACCACATACAATTTATCTTTTATGATCACACCCTCATGTGTGGTCAAAGCGTGCTTGAATTTATCGTACTGAGCCACAAAGTTTCCTTTAAAAATGTCCCGGAGATTTTCGTCCTGCTTCTGTGCCTGTACTAAATCTTCTATCTCTGTCTGTGAGACCTGAACTGCACTCACAGGGGCGCTAGATTGGGGTGTCCAAAAGTGACCTCGCCTGGAACCTGCTTTGGCCAGTGCGTCGGCTTTTACATTTCCAGGGGGAGATGACCTATGATGACTTCTAACTTTGATAGTGCCATACGTCCTATCCTTTGCCTTCTCTAGGATATGGCGGAGTAATGGGGCTGATGGGAGGGGCTTCCCGTATAAACTGTCCGAATATATGTCTGCTGGGCTGGGGAACGAATCTGGGTGGTCCACTATATAAGCAATGGCCGTGAGCTCTGCTGCCTGCACGCCTAAGTGACCTGGTAGTTTTAATGCAATCTCTTCTAGTGCGCGACCCTGCGCATCTTCAACATAAATCCCGCATCCAGTGATGCGTTCTCCATCTAACACTGTGGATGAACAGTCTACATATATCTTTAAGGAGGCACACGTGTCTGTGTGCTGGGGGCTCTGGCTTGAATTCCCTATCTTCCTGGGGGGCGTCTTGGCAATGAATGGTCCTGTGTTGTGTAGGGGTGCTACTATCTCGCAATCATGGGGTTGTCCTGGATACTGTAGGTTGTCCGCTAAAAATGTGTGTGTCTTGGTCCGTTTAACTGTTATGTCCCGTCCTTGTAACAGTAGTGTCCACCTAGCTGCTCTTATCTGGTTCACTGAACCGTCTTTCAGTCGACCGTCTAAAAGTAACTGTGTGGGGGTGTGCTCGGTGAAAATGGTGATGGGATTGAGTCCGGTAATGTACGAGAAGTACTGAACTGTCCAAAATACTGCTAGTAGGTGCCTCTCGCAGGCTGAGAATCCCTGTTCTACGGGGTCTAAAAGTCTGGAGGCATAAGCCACTGGTCGTAGCTGTTCGTGCCGTTCCTGAAGGAGCACGGCCGAGAGGGTTAGATCGGTGCTAGCTACCTCTATTGCATAGGGGAGAGCTGGTCTGGAACTTGTAGCGCGGGTGCTGCGCTGAGGGCTTTCTTTAACTCTTCCACAGCCTCTGTATGCTGTGGAAGCCATTCCCAAGGGGCTCCTTTCTTAAGGTGGTCTGAAAGGGAGGCTGCCTTTGTCGCAAAACCATCGATATGGTTCCGACAGTACCCAACCAGTCCTAAAAACGACCGGAGGGCTGAAACATTCTGGGGAAGGGGCAATTTGACGATCGAGTCAATTCTTTTGAACTCGATCTCGTGTTTGCCGTGCGTGATGACTGTACCCAAATACATCACTTGATTCTCCAATATCTGGGCCTTTCTGGGGTTAACTTTACATCCAATGTTTTGTAAAATTTCCAGGAGCTCGGACAGAAGCGTGATGTACTCTGCCTTGGTGTCTGTCTGCAGTAATAGGTCGTCCACATACTGTACCAGACATTCGGGTCGGGAAAACTTTGCTAATCCATTTGCCAGCTGTCGGTGGAAAATAGAGGGTGAATTGTGGAATCCTTGTGGGAGGCATGTCCACATTTACTGCTGTCCTTTAAATGTGAAGGCAAATTTGTACTGGCACGCTTTTGCGAATGAGATTGACCAGAAGCCGTTGCTAATGTCCAATACCGTGAAATATTTGGAGTGGAGTCCCTGCTTGAGCATGGTCTCGGGACTTGTTGCTACCGTGGGGGCTACTGCTGGGGTTACTTTGTTGAGTTCCCGATAATCAATGGTCAGACGCCATGATCTGTCGGGCTTCCTCACTGGCCAAATAGGTGCATTATTAGTTGAGGCTACTGTCTAAGTACACCCTGCTCTAATATGCTCTCTATAACTTTTCCAATTTCTCCCTATGTTTCTAGGGGAAATCGGTACTGTCGCTGTGGTCTCGGGTCAGGTCCAGTAACTTGAACTTGTCCAGTCATTCTGCCGCAGTCGTGCCGGTGACTGGCAAATGCTGTCCTGTGTCGGTTCAAAACTGCCCTAACCTGTTTGTCCGTGCTAAGCGTGGTCGGGTCAAAACAATAGTCGCCTACGGCGCTAATCCTGTTTGTATACTCTCCTACTGTGAGAGTTGCGGGTGCTCTGTCTGATTTCGCCATTCTCCAGACACACTGATTGACTGGATCGAACGACAGGCTGTGGGCATTCATAAAATCAATACCCAGTATGTGCTCTGCTGTGCGGGGCAGATTAACTAATACAACGGGGTGTCTGGTGTAGATGTTCCCTAGCTGAATTGATACAGGGGCTGTAATGTGTCCCTGCTGTGAGTGACCTGTAAATCCGCTGAGTGTAATTGTGGATGTGGTGGGTCACGTGTCTGCCTGTGCTGTAGTGGAGGAATTAATGGTAGTGTGGGACCCTCCTGTGTCCCAAAGTAATTCTATGGGCTTCCCTCTAATCTTTGCTGTGACCACCAGTATTCCGGATCGGTCCCAGAGGGTGTCACAGACCCATGTGGGGGCGCCCGAGCACCGTCAGTCCGTCCCGTCCACATTGGTCTGTCCTGACTGCGTCTCTATACTATGGATTGGCTTTTCTTTGTTCCTGGTCAGAGTGCCTGTCTGCTGGCCTCTCTGAGATCTCTGTGGGCCTTTGCATTCCCAAGCAAAATGCCCTAGCTGTCATCAGTTGTAACATTCCTGTGATTTCTTGAGGGGGGCTGTTCTTTCCTTCGTTTACCCATGTGGGGTTTTGGTGCGCTCTTACTGCCTCTATATCTGCTGCAGCCTGAGCTTCTTCTGGGGTCTTTGCTTTAACCTTGCCTTGGACGGATTGTTCCCAAGCACGGGACAATCTTTTCAAAACCCATTTTTCATTATGGGCCTCTTCTGAGGGGTCATAACTGCTGCAGACATTCTGTCCTGCATCTGTGGCGTGGGAGATGATTGTGCGGGTCCGTTTAACCATATTATCGTGGGTTAAATGAGCACAGTCTAAATCGCCAAAAACGGCAGTGAAATGAATCCACAGCCTTCCTGCGAATGCTGTGGGATGCTCTGTCCTCTTCTGCCTACACTTATTTAGGCCTTCGACGGGGTCTCCTCTGTTGTACCCTATCGCGTCTAAAATAGATGTATGCATTTCCTCTAGTGTGCCTCCTCCAACATTCTGTGGGTCGGGGAGGGCTGCTACAACCGATGAGTCTAAACTCAAAACTGTGAGCTTCACTTGCTCTCGCTCATCCAGGCCGTACATGGTAGCCTGTTGCTTCACTCTTGTGAAAAATTGGTGGGGGTCTGCAGTGGGGAGGAACGGGGTGATTTTCTCACATGCGTCCCTTAGTTGTGTTACAGTTAAGGGGGTGGTGTAGGTGACGTCGGGTGCGCCTTCTGTGGTTGCCTTTCTTTGGGTGGTGACTGGGTTCATAGGTGCGGGTGCTATCTGATCTGTGGGGGGTTGGGGCGCTTTCCTTTTCTGTTGCGCTGCTGGTGCACATGTTCCCTGAACATAGCGCTGCGCGGTTTCGCTTAATTCTTGCCAATCTGGGGCATTTTCCTCATCTAATTGGGTTCCAAATGTCTCTCGGAACCCATTCTGTACAGAAAGCAGAGATTGCAGCTGCGCAATCTGCTTCCTACACTTCGCATGATCCACTGTGCTTTGCCTTTGCTCTGTGGTGGCAGCATGGAGTGCTCTTAAAGCTGCCTTTAGGTCAGAGCATTGCCTTTGCAGTGCCTCTACCTGCTTCTCTGAATCTTCCCTTATCAGAACTGTGCGCTGCACATCCTGATAGGCTTTCTCATACTGGGCTTGGGAACTGCTCAGATGGGCTAGACAAGACTGATGTGCCCTCTTGGCATCATCCACCTCTCTATCCTTCTCTGCCAGTCATTGTCTCAAACCTAGGTTTTCCTTTTCGATGTCCCTGACATCCACTTTACTCATCCTATTCCTTTCTTCTAATTCTTTGTGGAGCGTCTGAACGACCTCCTCTGTGCCTCGCAATTGTGCCAAGCAGGACACAATTGCCATTGGCTTGCGTGCTTTTCCTAAACTCTTCTTGTGAATTTGAGAAAGGTTCTCCCACCAAGTGTGTCCTATACTCCCGGGACCTGTCTCCTCATTCAAACAAAACTCACTCCAAAGGGGCCATCCTTTCCCTTTGAGGTATTTCCTGAGTTCCAGCTCCCATACAGGACACTGGCCTACTCTGCTACTGTTGGTCGCTGCGACCACGAACTGCTCTGGGTTCATGAGGCGTTCCATTGCCTGCATGGCCATTTTCTCTTTCTCTATGCTCTCTTAAATTTAGAACAAGTGATGATAAGGTAATGCTTTTAAATACGGGTACGGCTTTCGCTATGTTCCGATTATAAAACTCCCGACAGTTTGACGCAACAAAAATCTCTCGGTTTAACCTTACAACCCTGTTAGTTACGCATGCTAAAACACACTTCCGAATTATGACTATTGATTTGAACTCCTTGAACACTTGTGGTTTTTCCTTTTCCCAATTGGATTTCCAATTCAAATTTCTGGGTTCTCTCGGAGTGGGGGGGCCACTTCTAATCGAATCCCGTCTAGGATGTCGCCACTAAATGTTGCTCGTTCTGGGTGAGTGTGCTTAACACTCAATTTGGCTCTGTTTCTTTACTTAGCTCTGGAGTTGCCAGGTATCGTTAAGATACCGCCACAGGTTCAAGGTGAAGTTCAAAGCAATAAAACCATACACCAATTAGTAAGTTCAAACAACTGAGTTTATTATAATACAATTATAATAACTACCCATGCACACGCTAAAAGGATTAAACTATTCCTACCGCTAAATAAACTAATACTTATTTCGAAGGAACTGCCGGGTCAGGGAACAAGGCCTCTTGCTCTGCTCTGGTCTGCAGACTTCAGGTTGGTATAAGTTAAAAAGGGGTCAGGAGTGTCTATCTCTGGTAGCGATCGTTGTGAGACACTTACTCGCTGGCGGCTGCTGTCCCAAACCTCTCCTCGCTCTCCTTCAAGGTCTTCTTGGCAAAAGCTGGTCGAGGTGCTGGTCCACAGAGGAGAGCTGGTCAGGGAGAGAGGAGGGCTGGACAAGAAGAATGAACCATGTGTGGGACCTGTCTTTTATAGGTCCCAGGGATCCGCGTCCCTTTGGGCGGACTCCCTTACCTGCTTGGAATCGATTGGGTCTCTTCCCAATCGATATGTTTGAATCCCCCCCAATACTGAGGCTGTTCCTTAGCTACTGGGCGGGCTTTCAGGCTCTTTGTTTTCGAACACTGCTGGTGCCTGGGTGTCTGGTATCCTTTACAATGTTGCAGTTACTTACCCATTTGTGTCCATTGTCTCTGGAATCGTTCCATTAACATGCTAACTATCTCGGAGATTGCCTCATTAGTATGCGGAATGTTCGTTTCGGTGCTGTCTGCTTTCTTAGCAGGCAGAATCCACACCTGCTTAGTGCAGCCTGCTGGTGCTGCAAGTATTGTCCATTTTATCCTATATGCTTTGCGTTCCTCCATTTTGTATTTAGGGAATGGCCAACTTTGGTGGCTACAAGACAAAGAGTCAGACTTAAAATGCAGTGGGATATAGACATGACATAACCTATACACTAGCTGTATGCAGCATTTAATCTCTTTGAAATTTGCACATCATCAGTGCATAAACAGTCTAGGTAGAAAAACATATTGCTGCAATTTGTAGTACTGTTCTGGCAAGTTCCAGGATTGTTGACCACCCCACTAATAATTTCCAAATAAATCACTCTTAAACATTTGATTTTGTGCATGAATCATCAAAACAGATGACATTTTAAAAGTTTGATGAAGTTAGGGGTAATAAAGCAAGTACAAATTTATTGAATCGTAGATGAGCAAAGGATGATGTCAATGCCTTTGGCATAATTAATATTTGAAAAGCAAAGACACGGTTGTTAATGAGAACTTTGAAAATCATTTTGTGGCATGCAATTGCGTAATATTCAAGCAACTAAATTTAACCGGCAGAAAGAAGTGAATCGATTAATCTGCTAAGTGGAACCCGTACTACCTCCTGGATTCTTGTGAATATAAAAACTTGGACAATTAAATGTTCTTAAATCTTCAAAATTCTGACTGCATCCAAATTTACCAACGTTGACTCTCAAGGAAGCTTTCATCTGGGTACAGTTGAGAAAAATATTTAAGAATGAGCATCCATTTTCCTGATACACGTTCGTGTTGAATTTAGATACTCCTGTTTAATTCATAGAAAAAAATTGTGCGGTGCTACAAAGATGGAGCAAACAAAATGTTCACAACAAAGCCAATAGAAAAGCCAAGAACTCAGAGTGCATACAATTTGTGTCTGCAGTGGGGCAAGTCACTCCCTATCAAATACATGCACAGACATTTTGCCATTGGCCCATAACGTTTTAGCTCTCCGGCATCATATTTAGGGGGTACTCCAATGATGAGCTGAAGAATCCCTCTATGATGTTCCCATATTAGCGTTTACCTGGCAATTGTTCAGAAGTGTTAACATGATAAAATTCTGTTTGAAATAAAACAAAAAAGTGCTGGAAAGAATTGGCAGATCAAGGAGAGAAAAGTCAGAACAACATATACTGTTTGGTTCTGGGTGTCGGATCTACAAGAGTGCTTCCTGAATACGTGAAGAAGAAATAGCAATAAAAAAGGAAATTGACATTCAACAATGGAGAATGCCCTTTAGATAACCAAAGATCAAGGCCTAAGGTTTAATTTCTAAAACTGACACAGTAATCTGAAAGACTGAAGTATAAAAGGCAATTACGGAAGTTATTTAAAAGGTCTGAGGAAAATAAAAGTATGATGTCCAACTCTTTTCCCTCGTGACATCATAACATATCATTACACCCAAGGTTAAGAATGATTTGGGAAATATGGGCCAGCGGGAGTACAGTAATGAAGAAAATATAGTACTGATACTGCCCTTCATGTATTTACATTATGTATTTATGTATGTCCTATATTTTTTCATGTATGGAATGATCTGGACTTATGCAGAACAATGCTTTTCACTGTACCTCGGTACACATGACAATAAATCAAATCAAATCCAATCCATATAATGGGCACGTTTGCATTTGTATTTATTTCACTGAATTATTTGGGAAAATTTGATAAGAAACGACCCACTGTACATGGTTGCTCAAATGCTAAAAACAGCTTTCAAATTCCAAAATCTACTCAAAATTGGGATCCCATCTCTGGGTGTTGGAAGGTGCTATTCAGGTTAAATATTGATCCGTTCCATAGCCCAACTGGTTGGCAGCTCCTGGATCCATTGTTGCCTGTTCTCTTGCCATGGCTACAAGGTCATTTCACGATTCTATGCTTGGGGCCCCTCCTCTTCATAATTTTCCTGCTAGCCTTGTGATTTTATCCAGAAGCATAGAGCCAGATTATACATGTATCTATATATGTGTATATATATATATATATATATATATATATATATCTGTATACTTTCTCCAGCTGCTGGCATTACTGGATGAGTCAAATATTCCTCCTTAATGTCATTAAAACCAAAGCTTTTCTTGGCTCCTGCAACTACCTCGCATTTTGCCTGAAATCTTTTACTATGGTGTCACCTCAAACTTGGCCCTAGAGGTGAATACCCTTGGTTTGTTTAACCTTGGTCTAAACTTCCTCCATGTTTTTAATCTGTACCAAGACAACTTCCTTTTACCTTTGCAACTTGCCATTGTTGAAACCCTAATCCAAGATTTAATATTCTACTCTTGAACCTCTTCGATGATCTTGCCTCTCTATCTCTATTCATGAAGCACAGATCGTCCAGTATGTCAAAATGTTTGTTCATACCTGCACTGAGGTCCACATTATTATTATTATTGCTATCCTCATTAAGGCCCACATGCTTTCTACGTCCCAGTGACTTGACTCTGAGCCTTTCCTCCAGTCCTACATCTCTGTGCTCACTGACCAGTTTTCTCAGTTTGGGCCTTTTTTCTATATTATTGTTAGCAGCTGTTTGCAGCCATCTTGAACTCGGGTTCTTCCCCCTCAGTGTCTGTAATCTCCCTGTCATTAGAGATGCCTGAGACCTCCTTTTCCGGCATCATCATCCCTTCCTCCTACTTTACCACCCCAAACTTGCCTTTCCATATCTCCCTCAAACTCAGGGTCCATTGCTCTCCGTCATCATGCTCTCCATCATTATGTTAAACATTCTGATGTGTCTCTATGCAGTGTGCGACATAGCTACATAAGTTGTTCTTGTATTAATTTAATTTGTAACACCGTTTGCTTGATACTATTTCAAATAACCATTGATTGGAAATAAATAGCATTCCGAGGGTAAATGTTGCAAATACTAAGAGTGTGTCAATGGTATTCTTTGCAACATAGATAATATTCTGATTTTCATCCAGGTTGGAATCTTTGCTGAAATAGGACAGCACTCGAGGCAAAATCCATTTACAATCAAGCAAAGGAGCAGGTTGGGCAGAAACTAACATCTGTGACTCAATCATAAACTACAGTAGCTTCATCTGGTCCTGATAACTCAGAGAGAACAGGCTATTGTACAAGATCTGGACATCTTTCAAAACCACTATCCAGAATGTACTTGTATAGAATGAATATCAATGACAGGAAAGGTTTTCTTTTTTCCCCTTTATAGGATGGGGTAGTGTTAGGCCCCATTTCAATGCAAGTGTGACTTCCCCGTTAAAAGAAGAGATGGAAGCATGTGTAGTATGCAGAATGTCTTTAAAGGTGCTGACTGCATATAGTATGAGAATTTATTTTTATGTTCAGTTCCCAAGTTTCTTGGTCGTTTTTATTAAATTTTCAAATAACTTGCCTCTTGAAGCCATTGTATAGATGGAGCCGATCTAATAAAGCGGAATGGGCATGTTGTGCCGAATCGTATTTTCTATTCTTGAAAACTATTATTTATTTTTTCTGAGATGACCAGATACATATCAGATGTAATTTCCAATCCAGTCCTCGGCCCCAAAGCAGTACTTTACACATATAGAATGGCAGCTTTCTTTCAGCACCTTCAGAAGACGGAAAAGAAGGAGGAAAAACAAAGATGGCAAAAATGCCAATTTCTTTGAGTATATACGACAGCAGTTTTTATTCTGGAGGTTCCTTTTTTGTTCAGCATTTTCTCCTTTTGGTGCTTTGCTGGATTCTAGCTTGCAGATCTGCCCAAGGTTATTTCTTACATTCAGATTTTCTTTTCTCTCCGTTCCTATGACACAATTCTTAGAATATTCCACCTCTTAATTTTAATTCATTACTGTCATTGTTACTCAAATTATCAACTTTCAAGATTGCTGTTTTTCCTTTAAACAGACTAATTTCTAAATTTGCCACTGAGACCATTTAGCCCTTCGAACCTGTTCTGCTATTCAATCATGACCTGGATTTTGCATTCCCCCACTGGTGGATTTGAAGACTGGGTGGTTCACAAAATACAGTGCTTGGCCAACCTGTCATCTACTCACCCATCCTTGAGATAATCAGTGGCCACTTAAGGGCCTCATTCCATCTGCCCTGTCACTGGGGATGCACATACAAAGCAGGTAGCCTCCCACTTTAGTTGCACAGACTTATGCCAAGAGAAATACGGTGGGGGGAACCTCTTTTGCCCATCGGAGGCACTGCCCAAGGTCACACTTTCCCCTTTTTCCTCCCCTCCTGGCCCCTCAAACTCAGCCGCTCACCCAACTCTCCTGCAAGGCTTACCCTGGCAAATCCCCCCCCCCCCCCCCCAGCTTGTCTAACTCTACCAATGTTGTCCATTTGGAAACTGTCTGTACCCCCATCAGTGGCCACCACCCCTGTCAGGTGCTGCTGGGACAGAGCTGTCAGCCATCCAATTGACTAACATCTCTGAGGTGGGCTTCCTGTCCCTAAGGGGTTGAAATCCCACCTGTAACCTATTAATGGACAACTGTTCGATAACAGCTTGGCAGGCATATTTCCTGTTGGCAGAGGCCCAAACAACATTTTAGCTGGGAGTGGGTTGGAGCGGAGTAGAGCGGAGCGGGGACCTTAGCACCCCTTAAAATCCAGCCCCAAATTATTAAACTGACATTAACTGCCTTTCGCAAAAGAAAGTTCCAAACTTTTTCAATCCTTTGCGTGAAGAAGAGTTTCTTAATTTCAGTCCTGAAGGGGCTCTCTAATTTTTAGGCTATATCCACAGATTCCCTGCAGTGCAGAAGGGGGGCATTGATCCCATTGAGTCTGCACCAACCCCACCTCGGCCCACTTCCCTACCCATAACCCAGTAACCCTACCTAACTTTTGGACACTTAAGGGGCAATTTATCATAGCCAAACCACCTAACCTGCACGTCTTTGGACTGTGGGAGGAAACCGGAGCACCGGGAGAATGTGCAAACTCTACACAGAAAGTCACCCAAGGCCAGAATCGAACCCCTGGTCCCTGGCGCTGTGAGGCAACGATGCTAACCACTGTGTAACCGTACCGGCCTTCCTCTCGTCCTCGAGTCCTCAACCAATGGAAATAGTTTCTATCCACACAGCCTGTTCCTTTTAATTTTCTAAATTCCAGGGATAATCTCTAATTTCTGTAATCTATCCTCATAATTAGACCCTGGAGTCTAGGTATCGCCTATTAAATCTAGGCTTCACTCCCACCAAGGCCTTAACTGTCATTTCTTAACTGAGATGCCCAGGATTGAACACAAAACTAGGTATGATCTAACCAAGGCTTTGTACAGTAGCAGCACGACTTCTACTCCTTTATATTTCAGTCTTCAAAATATAAAGGCCAGCATTCCATTCTCCTTTTTGAATATACTTTTGTAGTTCGATCAACATGGATCCTTCTGTTTCTCTGGAGTTTTACTGTTTCCAACTTCTCACCATTTAGGAAGTACTCTATCCTTTTTCACTTTTACAATGGATGATATTACAATTGCACATCAAAATCCATTTGCCAGTTTTATCCATTGACTTAATCTATTATTGTCTCTTTGTAATTTTATGCGTCCATCAACACTGCTTACAAATGTCTCTGCCTTTCTTTGTACCATAGACAAACTTGGATGTATGACTCACTATCCCGTTGTCTAAATGGTTATTCATGAAGGTCCACCTTCTGAACCTTGCCTCTTGCCTGAGGTATGGTGATCCTCAGGATAAACTACCACCAGTCAGCTCTCCCTCTCAAAGGGGAAAGCTGCCAATAGTCATCTGGGACGATGGCGACATTGCCTTTACCTAAATTGTTACTAAATACAATGAATAGTTGAGACCTCTACAGATCCCTATGGGATGCTACTTGTCACATCCTGACAATTTGAGTATCTGACCATTATCTGACCGGTAGCACGGTAGCATTGTGGATAGCACAATCGCTTCACAGCTCCAGGGTCCCAGGTTTGATTCCGGCTTGGGTCACTCTGTGTGGAGTCTGCACATCCTCCCTGTGTGTGCGTGGGTTTCCTCCGGGTGCTCTGGTTTCCTCCCACAATCACAAAGATATGCAGGTTAGGTGGATTGGCCATGATAAATTGCCCTTAGTGTCCAAAATTGTCCTTAGTGTTGGGTGGGGTTACTGGGTTATGGGGATAGGGTGGAGGTGTTGACCTTGGGTAGGGTGCTCTTTACAAGAGCCGGTGCAGACTCGATGGGCCGAATGGCCTCCTTCTGCACTGTAAATTCTATGATTCTAATTATCAGCTCTCTGTTTTATTGCCACTCAGCCAATCTTCTAATGAGGTCAATAATTTGCCATCAATGCCACATGCTTCACGTGTTTCATTGACTCTTAGTTTTTGAACATAGCAAATCTTTTGCAATGTCTAGATTGATTCCTTGTATTTATTTTCCTTTTACTGCCTTGAACCTGCATATTCTCCAGTTCTAAGATTATCTCTAACACTTGGGAGGAATGGATTGCAATTTTGATTTATCTTTACGCATTTATATGTGATATCCAATTTGGATTTTTATTTGTCTTTCATAAACAAATTCAATTTAAATCACTTAATCACAGTCGTGCCATCAGCATGAATGAAGTAGAAAACTGTAAGAAGACTATTTACTCTTAAGACAGCTCAAGAGGATACTTATTTCATATTCCATATTGTATAGCTACATCTGCAGTTAAATGCCATCATACATTTTCACATCAGTAAATACAATAATATGCCAAATGACACCTAGTTTGGGGCCTCACGGTAGCATGGTGGTTAGCATCAATGCTTCACAGCTCCAGGGTCCCAGGTTCAATTCCCGGCTGGGTCACTGTCTGTGTGGAGTCTGCACGTCCTCCCCGTGTGTGCGTGGGTTTCCTCCGGGTGCTCCGGTTTCCTCCCACAGTCCAAAGATGTGCGGGTTAGGTGGATTGGCCATGCTAAATTGCCCGTAGTGTAAGGTTAATGGGGGGATTGTTGGGATACGGGTTACGTGGGTTTAAGTAGGGTGATCATTGCTCGGCACAACATCGAGGGCCGAAGGGCCTGTTCTGTGCTGTACTGTTCTATGTTCTATGTTCTAGTATGAATCAACAGGATATTTATCATCATTAACTATCATTACTTTATTCATAGTATTACAAAAGCACATAAGTTGGGTTAAATTTAACATAATAGTACAATTCAATTTTAACTTGTATGTTAATATGCAAGATATTGCTGTTTTGCATTCACTATAAATTGGATAAAGCACATATAACGACATTGCTATTGCATTGTACTGGTGACGGCAAACTATTATCACAACTTGTTTCAATGATACAAATCAGCTTTGGAAACATACCTCAGAAATTGTAGCCATCAAGTTACATTTTCGACAAGATTTCTTACTTTTTAATTTTCATCCCTGGCAATATTGTTACTACTGCAGGAATTTAAAACATTATTAACTGCATAACTACTCAAAATAAATCCCTTTTTATGTCAGTAATGGTGTCTGCTTATCATTCTTGTTAACACAGCTTCTGTGTTGTCTCCATATCATTCAATTAATGTATTCGACAACTGTACACTTTGCCACAAACATGTTTATTCCAGTCCTGCCAACTAACCTCCTCCTTGCTAAATGTCTCTAACTAGTATATTTTCCAGTTTTGTTAACGGATTCATTTGCTGCTGACTTTCTTTAACCGAGGTACTCTTTAGTTCTAACCAGCAGACGAACTTCCCGCTGACAACGACTTGTGTGATTAATTTTATTCACAGGCTGTTAGCATATCTGCCAAGACTTGCATTTATTGTCCATCCCTAATTGCTCCTAAGAAGGTGATGGTGAACTGCTTTCTTGCACGACTGTTGCCCATGTACTCCCACAGTGCTGTTTGGTAACAATGATGAAGGAACGGTGATATATTTTCAAGTCAGAGTGGTGTGTGAATTCGAGGATGTAGACTCATAGAATCGAATCATAGAATACCTATATTGCACAAGGAGGCCATTGAGCCCACCAAGTCTGCACCGATCCTCTGAAAGAGCACCTTCACCAGGTTTCCACACTATCCCTGCAACCCCATAACCCCATTTAACCCGCACATCCCTGTGCACTAAGGGTCAATTTAACATGGCCAATCCACCTAACCTGCACATTTTTGGACTGTGGGAGGAAACTGGAGCTCCCAGAGGAAACACACGCCGACACGGGAAGAAAGTGCAAACTCCACACAGCCAGTCATCTAAGGCTGGAATTGTACCCGGGTTCCTGGCGCTGTGAGGCAGCAGTAACCACTGTGTCACCATGTGGGTTTGTATGGTGCCTTTAATATAGAAAAATACCCCAAGATACTTCACAGAAGTGTTGTAAGATAACAATTGTCACTGATCCACAAAATACCTATCAGGGCAGGTAACTAACGCCTTTTTAGGAAGAGAATTAAAGTAGGTGGAGAGGTAATGGAATTTATGGAAGGGAATTTCAAAGTTTGTAGCCTAAATGACTGAAGGCTCAACCATAGTTGATGGGACAGAGAGAGGCAGGAATACAGAATTACATAGTTGGAGATATTCTTGAATTCATGGTGGGTTAGAGGGCTCGAGGATGTTATAGGAAGGGGTATAAACATGAAGGGATTTGAACATAAGGATGAGGTTTGAAATCGAGACATTTGTGAACCAAGAGCCAGTGTAGGTAAGTGCGCAACATTACTGCAATGGCTGAGTGGCACTGGTGTGAGTTACAATATGGTAGCCTAGATTCGGATCAGCTCAGATCTGTAGAAGGAGCACATTGAAACAGTCATGGATAGGGTTTTCAGCAGCAGATGGACTAAGGCAGGAGAGCAGATGGGTGATGTAGGTAAAATTGAGTAGGACGTTTAGCTCGGGTTCAGTATGATGCTGAAGTTGCAAGCAGTTTAGTTCAGTGGCCAGGGTGAGTGCTTAAACTGAAATCTTCAGTGAAGAGGTAGATGTCTTCCATCACCTAAGATTATATCAAGGCCATGATGCCAGTGCAACAATAAAGCCATGGCTAATATGAGTCTTGTGACAAATGGGTGATCATTTGTGGGGGGAAGCGGTGGGGGCACCAGTACAAGTCCAGAGAGAAACCATGTCCGTGATGTGTTGGGTGGAAGGGAGATTCACAAATGACAGGAAGGGGGCAAGAGGAGAGATCGGAAAGACTAACTTAGAAAGTTAAAAAGGGAGGTTGATATCTTAAATTTGGGTCCAGAACAGCAATCAAAAAAGCCCATGAACGGATTCATGCGAAATTCAAGTTGCATAGTTATGGCAGAAATTAGAATAGATATGTCCTGGTTATAAAATAGAGAACAGGGAGGAGAGAGTTCCAGGTGAAAGTTCATGTGAGAATTACGTTGATTTGTAGATGGGATGGTTTTAGCTTGGAGCATGAATGCCCAGGCTTGGAGACAGTTCTAGAGGGGAAATTGGTCCAGAATGGCAGAATATCGTTGGGCACACTGCTCAAGGTTTGCCCATGGAAAATGGAGATTGGGGAAGGTGTGGAAAATTAACCATGGACTAGCAATAAGTTGCTCCAGGTGACCAATTGTGACGAGTAATGGCTTTGGTGATGAGCACTGCACCCCAATGGACCCCGTATACCAGCAAAGAGAGGAACTGAGTAATTGAAATATGGGAAGCAGGGTATAAAGAGCAGAATAAAGGCAAGTTTGAAAAAGTAACATTAAATGAAAAGAGTGGTGTTGAAGAAAGAGACATCTCAATAGAAAAACAAAATGGGGAATAAAACAACCTGAGAGTTGAAGATTTAGACGCATTTCTTAAATGACAAAATGTTGTTAGTTATCATATTGCTGCTTCTAATCAGTTCAGGAGAGTGTCAATCGTGTGCTGTTCTTCAGGAAAGTTGCACAAAATATAGAAACAGATATTTAGTATATTAAGCCAGTTGTATTTACATAGCACATTTCCTTTGAAAAATATTGGATTGGGGGTATTTTTAAATATATACAGAACAGAATGGAGAAACTGCAACAATAAAGCTTTATGCAATTAACACCATCCCCACATACCGCTCCCTCCAGCTCCTCTTGTTACACGCACCACCACCACCACCACCCCCGCACCCAAAGAAAACCCACTGGCTCATCCTAGATTCCGTCATATAAGCCCTATGCACCACCTTAAACTATATGAGACTCAGTCTTGCACACAACGAGGTGGGCAGCACAGTGGTTAGCACTGTTGCTTCACAGTGCCGGGGTCCCAGGTTCGATTCCTGGCATAGGTCATTGTGTGTGCATGTTCTCCTTGTGTCTGCATGGGTTTCCTCCAGGTGCTCCGGGTTCCTCCCACAAGTCCCGAAAGATGTGCTGTTAGGTAATTTGGGCATTCTGAATTCTCCCTCCGTGTATCCGAACAGGTGCCAGAATGTGGTGACTAGGGGCTTTTCACAGTAACTTCATTGCAGTATTAATATAAGCCCACTTCTGATAATAAAGATTATTATTAGTAGTAGTAGTTTATCCTCCGCAGAGCTTCCCTCAACACCCCAGCTTGCATCTCCCCTCCCAAGTCCTCCTTCCACTTGTGCCGGACCTCCTCCACCGGGGCGTCCTCCCTCTTCATCTGCTCCCCATATATATCTGACCCCTTGCCTATCTCATCCTCAGACAGCAGGCTGTCCTGTAGCGCTGGATGTGTCAGCTGCGGGAATGAACACAACTCCTTCCTCAAGAAGTCCCTCAGCTGCAGATACCTGAAATCATTCCTCTTTGGCTGCAAGTACACCTCCTCAAGCTCCTCCAATTCTGTGAACTTACTCCCACCACAAACAGGTCCCGAAAATACTCTATCCCAGCTGCTCCCAGCCCCAAAACCTCTCATCCCCGCCAGAACAAACCTGTGGTTGCCACAAATCGGTGCCCATGGGTGCCTTCCATCCTACAGTGCTGCTGACATTAATTCCACACCCTCAATGTTGATATCACCGCTGGCTAGTGGAGTACCTGACTGGCGAGAACAGAAGAGGTGCCTACAATATTGCCCTCAGACTGGTCCCTTTACAATAAGCCTACTCCATCCATCCCCACACCAACTCCTCCTCCACTCCTCCACTCCCGAACCATAGCAGTGATCTGTTGTCCAATAATAGGTCTGCATACAGACCACCTCCCACCTCGCACATCCCTTTCCAAAAACATCCTCCTGGTCCGGGGAACCTTAACCCCCCAACAAACCCCAGTATCATCTTATTTGCCCTACTAAACAAAGACTTGCTCGTGGAAATTGGAAGATTCAGAATCACAAACAAAACTTCAGCAACACTGTCATCTTTATGACCTGGACCCTTCCAGCCAATGACAAATGCAGGTCCCAAACATACTCTATCCCCAAATGCTCCCAGCCCCAAAACCTCTCATCCAACCCCGCCAGAACAAATCTGTGGTTGCCACAGGTTTTTTTCCCACTCCTATGTCCTCCTTCATTCCCTCCACCAGCTTTCCCAGATTCAACTTGTGCAGCTGGGCCCAGCTCTGAGCCATGTGTACCTCAAGATAACTAAAGCTCTCCCCCACTAGCCAAAATGCCAACCTCCTTAAACTCCACCCCCCTGTCTAAACCCGAACCACCCCAGTGCCTCAAATAAGTACGGCCACTCGACACGGTCAAACGCCTTCTCCACATCCATAGACACAGCCACCTCCACCTCCCCTCCTGTCGAGGGCATCATTATCACAGAGGATAGCTGCTGCCCCTTCTCGAGCCTTGTCTAGTCCTCCCCTATCACCCCAGACACACAATTCTCTATTCACACCGCCAGCACCTTTGCCAATAGCTTTGCATCACATTTAATAACAATATCGGGTGGTATGACCCACCCTGTTCCGGGATTTGTTTTTCTTTAAAATGAGCGAGATAGACACTTGACACAGTATGGGAGGAAGCTCGCCTCTCCCCACTGACTCATTGTACATCTCCAGTCACCTCTTGCAAAACTCCGCTGGGAACCTGTCTGGGCCCTGGGCCTTCCCCAACTGCATCGCCCCCACACAATCAAACACCTCCCGAGTTCAGCAGAGCCCGAGCCCCTGTACCCTCACCTCATCCACTCTTGGGAACACCAGCCCATCCAGAACCATCTCATGCCCTCATCCCCTGCCAGGAGCTCCGAGCTGTGCAATTTCCAATAAAAAGCCTCAAGCACTCCATTTACCTCCCCCGGCCCCATTACCAGCTTGCCCCCCCCCACCCCATTCAAATCCCTCATCCGTCCAAACTCTCTCGCCACCACCTACCTCCTCAGCTGAAGTGCGAGCATCCTGCTCGCCTTCTTCCATATTCGTACCCTGCCCTCTGGCCCTGCATAGCTGTCCTATTACCTCCCCTGTCAGCACTAGCCCGAACTCCGTTTGGACCTTCTGCCTCTTCTTCAGCAACACCTTCTCAGGTGCCACCGAGTATCTCCGGTCCACTGCCAGAGTGGCTTCCACAAGCCTCTGTCTCTTTGCACGCTCCGTCTTCACCTTATGCGCCCTAATTAAATTAGACTCCCCTCTAACCACTGCCTTCAACTCCTCCCACAACATAGCCGCAGAAACCACCCCGTCTTATTATGCTCCACATAATATCCAGCCCCAAATGAAACACCTGTCCCATCCATCCCTTCCTCAGCCTCATCTGATCCAGCACTTTCTAAAACACATTGCAAAAATACAATGTCCACCTTCAAACTCTTCAATTCCGCGAACATGCATGACCTCTTAAACAGCCCAATTAAGCCCGAAACATACCATGAAATGAGGGGAGGGGGCAGGAGGCCAGCCATAATCTCCGCTTCAGCCATCTCCCCCAGGTCCACTTCCCAAGCCTCCCTAGGGCCTCCCTAAGATGCCTTCCACCCTCACCCCTGAAGCAACTGCGCCACACCAACTCTGTCCACGTCAGCAACTCACCCCTCAGCCCCCCCACCATCCCTAACCGAGAAGTAGAGAAAGAAAACCACCCTCCCCACAAAAGATCTAACCCCCACTTCACTCCTGTTAACTAGCTATCCGCTAACATGGTGGCCCCCACTCAAAGCAACTGTCTTCCCCCAGACTCTCCTCTAATCTCTCGTACCCGTTCCTCCACATTCCCACTTGTATCTACAACCTAATAACCCACATAATATAAATCTTGATACAACATTCAATCCACCTAAAAAGTGGCAACACTCCCCCACTGGTATGTCCATAGTCCAAAGTTCTTACAAGTCCATGGTCTCACAAAAACCTCCTTGCGTCCTCCGGTGTGTCCATGTAGAACCCCTGGCTTTGGTACTCCACAACTGTGTTGGGTACAGCGCTCAAAACTTTACCCCTTCCTTGAACAGAACCGCTTTGTCTCTGTTGAACCGAGCCCAGTACATAGCCAGCTCCGCACCCAGATCCTAGTAGACCTTAATCAGATTCCCTTCCCACGAGCACTTGCTCGTCTCCTTCCCCCACCACAAAATCTTCCCCTTGTCCAGATATCTCTGCAGTCGTACCACCATTGCCCTTGGCTGGTCCCCCTCCATCGGCCTCCTCAGCGACATGTGAGCTCGATCCATCTCGTGGAGGGGTCAGTCAAAGACCCTCTTTCCCCATCATCTTTCCCAAGCATGCTCGCATTCTTCGTGGCCTGCATTCCCTCAATGCCTTCAGGCAACCCCACATTCTGGAGATTTTGCCTCGACTGATTCTCCAAATCATCCACTTCCTCCCTCAGCTTCTTTTGGCCCACCACCACCAACGTAATCTCTGCCTCTAACGAGGCCAGCCGGTCATCATGGTCCGCCACCGACTCTTCCACTTTTTCGAGCGATGCACTATGTGCCTCCAATCTCTGTTCCACTCTCTATATGGCTGCCCGAATCAGGTCTGCCAGCTTAGCCAGGTCCTCTGAGGCCTCCTGCCTTTGCTACCAGAAGTTGGCCGTTAAAAACTCCTGCCAATTATTGTTCCGTGGACCACTGAATGGACAACACGCCACAGAGTTCTCTGCCATCTTTCCTTCTATCGCACTTCGTGAAAGCTGCTGGTCTGACTGTTGCCCCTTTACAGTTGCACTCCAAACATAGCCCAAACAATTCTGCCTCAAGCAGGAGCAACCAAATGTGCGACCACTCACTCCATGGCCACCACCAGAAGTCTCTATGAAGCATATTTAACATAATAAAATATCTCTAGGCACTTCACCAGAACATTATGAAGCAGAATTTGTCACTTATGGCAATATTTAGGAAGATGACAAAAAGCTTTGTCAAAGATGTAGAGTGTAAGGAGCATCTTGAAGAAAGAGGGAATTCCAGAGCTTGGTAGCTGAAGATGTGGCCATTAGTAATGGGGCAATTAAAATCAGGATGCTCATTAATCCTACATTAGAAGAGTACATATATCTTGGAGGGTTATGGCGTTGCGGGAGATTATACAGATAGAGACGGTTGAGGTCACGGAGGGATTTAAAGTAAGAATGAGAATTTTAAAATGGGAATTGATAACTCTCATGAAAACAAAGGCATGGATTACAATTTCAGCAGCAAATGAGCTGAGGTGTGGGTGACAGGCAATGTTACAGAGGTGGAAATAGACCTTTGTGTTCTGATAAACATTTATATGCATTGAGAGAGAGTTGATGAGGTTAATACAGTTCAGGCAGAGTGCATGAACTTCCAAAAGGCGTTAAGTAAAATGCCACATCAAAGGCTTGTCAGCAAAGTTGAATAAGAGGGACCATGGCAGAATGGATATGTAATTTGTTGAAAGATAGGAAACAGATTAATGGCAAATAGTTCTTCCAGCTGGAGGAAGGTATCAGCAAACTTATTTTATTAATTAATGACCTCGACTTTGGTGTGCAGGGCACAATTTCAAATTTGCAGATGACATAAAACTTGGGAGTATTGTGAACTTTGAGGGGGATAGAGAGAAACTTCAAGAGGACTTTCACTGATGGAATGGGCAGACATGTGATAGGTGAAAGTAATGGAAAAAATGTGAATGCATTTCAATTGCAAGAACAAGGGGAGACAATATAAAATAAAAAATATAATTCTAAAGAGGAAGCGGGGCAGAGGGACCTGAGGGTATATATGTGTTTGTTGGAGGTGGTAGGGCAGGTTGAGAAAGTAGTTAATAAGACATATGGGATTGTGTGGAGTTTCTGGTCTGAAAACATTAGAACAACAAGGAACAAAGAAAACTACAGCACGGAAACAGGCCCTTCAGCCCTCCCAGCCTGCGCCGATCCAGATCCTTTATCTAAACCTGTTGCCTATTTTCCAAGGTCGTCTACTCTCTGTTCCCCACCCATTCATATATCTGTCCAGATGTATCTTAAATGATGCTATCGTGCCCACCTCTACCACCTCCACTGGCAAAGCATTCCAGGCACCCACCACCCTATGCGTAACAAACTTTCCACGCACATCTCCCTTAAACTTTCCCCCCTCACCTTGAAATCGTGACCCCTTGTAATTGACACCCCCACTCTTGGAAAAAGCTTGTTGCTGTCCACCCTGTGCATACCTCTCATAATTTTGTAGACCTCAATCAGGTCTCCCCTCAACCTCTGTCTTTCCAACGAAAACAATCCTAATCTACTCAACCTTTCTTCATAGCTAGCACCCTCCATACCAGGCAACATCCTGGTGAACCTCCTCTGCACCCTCTCGAAAGCATCCACATCCTTCTGGTAATGTGGCGACCAGAACTGCACGCAGTATTCCAAATGTGGCCTAACCAAAGTCCGATACAACTGTAACATGACCTGCCGACTCTTGTACTCGATTCCCCGTCCGATGAAGGCAAGCATGCTGTATGCCTTCTTGACCACTCTATCGACCTGCGTTGCCACCTTCAGGGTACAATGGACCTGACCTCCCAGATCTCTATGTTCATCAATTTTCCCCAGGACTCTTCCATTGGCCATATAGTCTGCTCTTGAGTTAGATCTTCCAAAATGCATCACCTCGCATTTGCCTGGATTGAACTCCATCTGCCATTTCTCTGCCCAACTCTCCAATCTATCTATATTTTGCTGTATTCTCTGACAGTCCGCCTCGCTATCTGCAACTCCACCAATCTTAGTATCATCTGCAAACTTGCTCATCAGACCACTTGTACCTTCGTCCAGATCATTTATGTATATCACAAACAACAGTGATCCGAGCACGGATCCCTGTGGAACACCACTAGTCACCTTTCTCCATTTTGAGACACTCCCTTCCACCACTACTCTCTGTCTCCTGTTGCCCAGCCAGTTCTTTATCCATCTAGCTAGTACACCCTGAACCCCATATGACTTCACTTTTTTCATCAACCTGCCATGGCAAACTTTATCAAATGCTTTACTGAAGTCCATGTATATGACATCTACAGACCTTCCCTCATCAATTAACTTTGTCACTTCTTCAAAGAATTCTATTAGGTTTGTAAGACATGGCCTTCCCTGCACAAAACCATGCTGCCTATCGCTGATAAGTCTATTTTCTTCCAAATGTGAATAGATCCTATCCCTCAGTATCGTCTCCAACAGTTTCCCTACCACTGACGTCAAGCTCACAGATCTATAATTCCCTGGATTATCCCTGCTACCCTTCTTAAACAAAGGGACAACATTAGCAATTCTCCAGTCCTCCGGGACCTCACCCGTGCTCAAGGATGCTGCAAAGATATCTGTTAAGGCCCCAGCTATTTCATCCCTCGCTTCCCTCAGTAACCTGGGATAGATCCCACCCGGTCCTGGGGACTTGTCGACCTTAATTCCTTTTAGTATACCCCAAACCTCCCCCTTCCTTATGCCGACAGGACCTAGAGCATTTAAACATGCATCCCTAGCTTCAACATCCATCATGTCCCTCTCCTTGGTGAATACCGATGCAAAGTACTCATTAAGAAGCTCATCCATTTCCTCTGACTCCATGCATAAATTCCCTCTTTTGTCTTTGAGTGGGCCAATCCTTTCTCTAGTTACCCTCTTACTCCTTATATGCGAACAAAAGGCTTTGGGATTTTCCTTAACCCTGTTAGTCAAAGATATTTCATGACCCTGTTTAGCCCTCTTTATTGCGCGTTTGAGATTTGTCCTACTTTCCCGATATTCCTCCAAAGCTTCATCAGTTTTGAGTCGCCTCGATCTTATGTATGCTTCCTTTTTCATCTTAGCTAGTCTCACAATTCCACCCGTCATCCATGGTTCCCTAATCTTGCCATTTCTATCTCTCATTTTCACAGGAACATGTCTGTCCTGCACTCTAATCAACCTTTCCTTAAAAGACTCCCACATTTTAAATGTGGATTTACCCTTAAACAGCTGCTCCCAATCCACATTCCCGAGCTCCTGCCGAATTTGTTTATAGTTGGCCTTTCCTCGATTTAGCACTCTTCCTTTAGGATCACTCTCGTCTTTGTCTATGAGTATTCTAAAACTTATGGAATTGTGATCGCTATTCCCAAAGTAATCGCCGACTGAAACGTCAACCACCTGGCAGGGATCATTCCCCAATACTAGGTCCAGTCTGGCCCTTTCTTGAGTTGGACTATTTACATACTGCTCTAAAAAACTCTCCTGGATGCTCCTTACAAATTCTGCTCCATCTACACCTCCAACACTACATGAGTCCCATTCAATGTTGGGGAAGTTAAAATCTCCCATCACAACCACCCTATTGCTCCTACATTGTTCTATAATCTGTCTACATATTTGTACCTCTACTTCACGCTTGCTTTTGGGAGGATTATAGTAAAGTCCCAACAATGTTACTGCACCCTTTCTATTTCTTAGCTCTATGCATATTGCCTCAGTGCTCGAATCATCCATCGTGCCCTCCTTAATCACAGCTGTGATATCATCTCTGACCAGTAATGCAACTCCTCCACCCCTTTTACCTCCCTCTCTATCTCTCCTGAAGCATCTATACCCTGGGATATTTAGTTGCCAGTCTTTCCCATCCCTCAACCAAGTCTCAGTAATATCAATAACATCATATTCCCAGGTACTAATCCAAGCCCTAAATTCATCTGCCTTACCTGCTACACTTCTCGCATTAAAACAAATGCACCTCAGACCACCTGTCCCTTTGCGATCATCATCTTTTCCCTGTCTACTCTTCCCCTTAGTCACATTGAGTTCATTATCCAGTACCTTACTGGCTTCAGTTGCTGCCTCTTTACTGACCTCTAACTTCCTAATCTGGTTCCCATCCCCCTGCCATATTAGTTTAAACCCTCCCCAACAGTGTTAGAAAAAGCACCCCCGAGTACATTGGTTCCAGTCCTGCCCAGGTGTAGACCATCCGATTTGTAATGGTCTCACCGCCCCCAAGAACTGGTTCCAATGTCCCAAAAATCTGAACCCCTCCCTCCTGCACCATCTCTCAAGCCACGTATTCATTCTGACTATTCTTAAATTTCTACTCTGACTGTTTCGTGGAACTGGTAGCAATCCTGAGATTACTACCTTTGAGGTCCTACTTTTTAACTTATCTCCTAACTCCCTAAATTCTGATTGTAGGACCTCATCCCGTTTTTTACCTACATCGTTGGTGCCTATATGCACCACGATAACTGGCTGTTCACCCTCCCCCTTCAGTATGTCCTGCAGCCGATGTGAGACATCCCTGACCGGTGCACCCGTGAGGCAACATACCATTCGGGAGTCTCGTTTTCGACTACAGAAACACGTGTCTACTCCCCTTACGATTGAATCCCCTATTACTATCGCCCTGCCAGTCTTTTTCCCACCCTTCTGTGCAGCAGAGCCAGCCACGGTGCCATGAGCCAGGCTACTACTGCCTTCCCCTGGTGAGTCATCTCCCCCAACAGTATCCAAAAAGGTTTACCTGTTTGGAGGGAGATGACCGCAGGGGACACCTGCACTGCCTTCCTGCTCTTTCTCTGCCTTTTGGTCACCCATTCCCTGTCTCCCTCACCAATCCTAATCTGTGGTATGACCAACTCACTGAACGCACTATCCACAACCTCCTCAGCATCGCGGATGCTCCAAAGTGAGTCCATCCGCAGCTCCAGAGCCGTCATGCGGTCTAACAGGAGCTGCAGCTGGACACACTTCCTGCACATGAAGGAGTCAGGGGCATCGGCCGCGTTCCTGAGCTCCCACATTGAGCATGAGGAGCGTAACACGGGTCTGGGATCTCCTGCCATTTTCACACTTTACCTTAACTGGTTACAAATAAAGTATCAAAAATTGAATAAATGAAAGGAATAAGGATTTTACTTACAATCACAATACTTACCAACAGAGTAAAATTTCTCCCAGCTACTGCTATTTGGAGCACTTCCCTTACCAGCCAATCAGGTCACTGCTTTGCTGTGATGTCACCCTTCAAGGTAAGTTTTTAAAGAGATAAACTTACCTACCCGACAACCACCGTTGTTTTTTTTTGGTTAGAGGAGGGGGTGGGGGGGAAACACTGAGGAAGTGTTTTGGGTTTAACTGTCGCTTGACAACAGCCCCTCCACAAACCACCTTGAAATTACGCTGACCGCACTACACGTATGCAAATCTCCCCGGAACAGCCAATCAGTAGCTCCGCTCTGCTGGATCTCATAGCGACGGCCTCATTCCCATTCTCACTGTAAAAGTATTCGGCGAATCCAGTGGTTGTCTGCACTTTGAAGATATGGAGACAATTTTGGCAACATTTTAAGTTGGGGTCAGTATCGAAGCTGGCTCTGAGTTTTGCAAATCATCTGTTCCAGCCTACGAGATTGGATGCAGATTTTGTGGGGTGGGAGGGGAAGGGGTTGGAGAGAATGGGTGATCTCGTCCATGAAGGGTGGTTTGCCAAGTTAGAGGAACTGTCGGAGATATTTGAGCTTTCACAGCCTGACTTATTCCGATATCTACAAGTTTGCAACTTTGTGAAGCATTTTCCCAGCATTCCCCATGGCGCTGCCACCTCTCTAATGGAGAGGGTTCTTTCACTTGCAGAGTTGGAGGAAGGGAGCACCTCCGGTATTTATAAGACCATAAGACATAGGAGCGGAAGTAAGGCCATTCGGCCCATCGAGTCCACTCCACCATTCAATCATGGTTGATTTCAACTCCATTTACCCGCTCTCTCCCCATAGCCCTTAATTCCTCGAGAAATCAAGAATTTATCAATTTCTGTCTTAAAGACACTCAACGTCCCGGCCTCCACCGCCCTCTGTGGCAATGAATTCCACAGACCTACCACTCTCTGGCTGAAGAAATCTCTCCTCATCTCTGTTCTAAAGTGACTCCCTTTTATTCTAAGGCTGTGCCCCCGCGTCCTAGTCTCCCCTGCTAATGGAAACAACTTCCCTACGTCCATCCTATCCAAGCCATTCATTATCTTGTAAGCTTCTATTAGATCCCCCTCAACCTCCTAAACTCCAATGAATATAATCCCACGATCCTCAGACGTTCATCGTATGTTAGGCCTACCATTCCTGGGATCATCCGTGTGAATCTCCGCTGGACCCGCTCCAGTGCCAGTATGTCCTTCCTGAGGTGTGGGGCCCAAAATTGCTCACAGTATTCTAAATGGGGCCTAACTAGTGCTTTATAAAGCCTCAGAAGTACATCCTTGCTTTTATATTCCAAGCCTCTTGAGATAAATGACAACATTACATTTGCTTTCTTAATTACGGACTCAACCTGCAAGTTTACCTTTAGAGAATCCTGGACTAGGACTCCCAAGTCCCTTTGCACTTTAGCATTATGAATTTTGTCACCGTTTAGAAAATAGTCCATGCCTCTATTCTTTTTTCCCAAGTGCAAGACCTCGCACTTGCCCACGTTGAATTTCATCAGCCACTTCTTGGACCATTCTCCTAAACTGTCTAAATCTTTCTGCAGCCTCCCCACCTCCTCAATACTACCTGCCCCTCCACCTATCTTTGTATCATCGGCAAACTTGGCCAGAATGCCCCCAGTCCCGTCATCTAGATCGTTAATATATAAAGAGAACAGCTGTGGCCCCAACACTGAACCCTGTGGGACACCACTTGTCACCGGTTGCCATTCCGAAAAAGAACCTTTTATCCCAACTCTCTGCCTTCTGTCTGACAGCCAATCGTCAATCCATGTTAATACCTTGACTCGAATACCATGGGCCCTTATTTTACTCAGCAGTCTCCCGTGAGGCACCTTGTCAAAGGCCTTTTGGAAGTCAAGATAGATAACATCCATTGGCTCTCCTTGGTCTAACCTATTTGTTATCTCTTCAAAGAACTCTAACAGGTTGTCAGGCACGACCTCCCCTTACTAAATCCATGCTGACTTGTCCTAATCCGACCCTGCACTTCCAAGAATTTAGAAATCTCATCCTTAACGATGGATTCTAGAATTTTGCCAACAACCGAGGTTAGGCTAATTGGCCTATAATTTTCCATCTTTTTTCTTGTTCCCTTCTTGAACAGGGGGGTTACAACAGCGATTTTCCAATCCTCTGGGACTTTCCCTGATTCCAGTGACTTTTGAAAGATCATAACTAACGCCTCCACTATTTCTTCAGCTATCTCCTTTAGAACTCTAGGATGTGGCCCATCTGGGCCCGGAGATTTATCAATTTTCAGACCTTTTAGTTTCTCTAGCACTTTCTCCTTTGTGATGGTAACCATATTCAACTCTGCCCCCTGACTTTCCTGAATTGTTGGGATATTACTCATGTCTTCTACTGTGAAGACTGACGCAAAGTACTTATTAAGTTCCTCAGCTATTTCCTTGTCTCCCATCACTAGATTACCAGCATCATTTTGGAGCGGCCCAATGTCTACTTTTGCCTCCCGTTTGTCTTTAATGTATTTAAAGAAACTTTTACTATCATTCCTAATGTTACTGGCTAGCCTACCTTCATATTTGATCCTCTCCTTCCTTATTTCTCTCTTTGTTATCCTCTGTTTGTTTTTGTAGCCTTCCCAATCTTCTGACTTCCCACTACTCTTTGCCACATTATAGGCTCTCTCTTTTGCCTTGATGCATTCCCTGACTTCCTTTGTCAGCCATGGCTGCCTAATCCTCCCTCTGATAACCTTTCTTTTCTTTGGGATGAACCTCTGCACTGTGTCCTCAATTACTCCCAGAAACTCCTGCCATTGCTGTTCTACTGTCTTTCCCACTAGGCTCTGCTTCCAGTCGATTTTCGTCAGTTCCTCCCTCATGCGCCTGTAATTACCTTTATTTAACTGTAAAATCTTTACATCTGATTCTACCTTCCTTCTTTCAAATTGCAGACTGAATTCTACCATATTATGATCACTGCTTCCTAAGTGTTCCCTTACTTTAAGATCTTTTATCAATTCTGGCTCATTACATAACACTAAGTCCAGAATAGCCTGTTCCCTCGTGGGCTCCATCACAAGCTGTTCCAAAAAGCCATCCTGTAAACATTCAATGAATTCCCTTTCTTTGGGTCCACTGGCAACATTATTTACCCAGTCCACCTGCATATTGAAGTCCCCCATGATCACTGTGACCTTTCCTTTCTGACATGCCCTTTCTATTTCGTGGTGCATTTTGTGCCCCTGGTCCTGACCACTGTCAGGAGGCCTGTACATAACTCCCATTATGGTTTTTTTGCCTTTGTGGTTCCTCAACTCTACCCACACAGACTCCACATCGTCTGACCCTATGTCGTTTAGTGCTATTGATTTAATTTAATTTCTAATTAACAAGGCAAACCCACCCCCTCTACCCACCTCTCTGTCTTTTCGATAGGTTGTAAATCCCTGGATGTTTAACTGCCAGTCCTGAACCCCCTGCAACCACGTCTCTGTGATGCCTACCACATCATACCTGCCAGTCATAATCTGGGCCACAAGCTCATCTACCTTGTTCCGTACACTGCGGGCATTTAAATATAGCACCTTTAATTCCCTATTGACTGTCCCTTTTTGTTTTCTTAGTGTGGTGGACCTTGGTTTACTGAGCCTTTCCATACACTGTGTCATATTTTGTGAGATGGGGACTATCGTAACCTCTCCTGAGCTCTGTCTTTTCGTGATTTTTTGTAATCCTAAGCAGCTACGCTTCCCATTGATTCCTTCACCTCTTGGTTCCCTAACTTTCCCTTCCCCCCCAATCTCTAGTTTAAAGTCCGATTGACCACCCTATTTACTCTTTTCGCCAGAACACTGGTCCCAGCTCGGTTCAGGTGGAGACCATCCCAACGGTATAGGTCCCCCCCTGTCCCAAAACTGATGCCAGTGTCCCATGAAAAGGAACCCTTCTTTCCCACACCACTCTTTCAGCCACGTGTTAACTTCCCTTATTCTTGCCTCCCTATGCCAATTTGTACGTGGCTCGGGCAGTAATCCGGAGATTATGACCCTTGAGGACCTGTTTTTTAATTTGAATCCTAGCTCTTTATAATCTCTAAACAGGTCCTCTTTCCTAGACTTGCCTATGTTGTTGGTACCGACATGGACCACAACAACTGGATCCTCCCCCTCCCTCTCCAATATCCTTTCAAGCCGGTCAGAGATGTCCCGCACCCTAGCACCGGGCAGGCAACATACCATGCGGGACCCTCTATCCTGCTCACAAAGGATACTATCTATCCCTTTGATAATAGAATCCCCTACAACTACAACTTGCCTATTTACTTCCTCCCCTTGAATGGCCTGCTGAACCATGGTGCCTTGGTCAGCTGACTCATCCTTCCTGCAGCCCTGTTCGCCATCCACACAGGGAGCAAGTGCCTCGTACCTGTTGGACAGGGTCAAGGGCTGAGGCTCCTGAGTTCCTGACTGCTGGTTCCCTTTACCTGCCTGACTTGCAGTCACACCCTGCTGTCCCTGGCCACTGGCAGGATTTAAACTATTTACTCTGACAGGTGTGACTGCCTCCTGAAACAAAGTGTCCAGGTAAGCCTCCCCCTCCCGGATGTGCCTCAGTGTGTGAAGCTCAGACTCCAGCTCATCAACTCTGAGCCAGAGTTCTTCGAGCAGCCAACACTTACTGCAGATGTGGTCGCTGCAGCTCGCAATGGGATCTGCCAGCTCCCACATCACCTGACCAGCCATCTCTAATTAATTAATTTGTTTAATTTAAGTTTACGAGTTTTAAATTGGGGCAGATTGGTTATCAACCAATCAGATCACAGCTTCCCTCTGACGTCACTTTTGAAAAAAAAGTGGAAAACAGGAAGTTACCGTTAGGTCTGTATACTCACCCAGAGACTGCTCCTCCTCCTCTGAACGGCTCCCGAAACTAGGCCTCGATCCCCGGGTTAAAGTGAGTTTTTATACTCACCCAGAGACTGCTCCTCCTCCTCTGAACGGCTCCCGAAACTAGGCCTCGATCCCCGGGTTAAAGTGAGTTTTTATACTCACCCAGAGACTGCTCCTCCTCCTCTGAACGGCTCCCGAAACTAGGCCTCGATCCCCGGGTTAAAGTGAGTTTTTATACTCACCCAGAGACTGCTCCTCCTCCTCTGAACGGCTCCCGAAACTAGGTGGACGGATTATATTGGGGAAATGAAGAACTTAGATTGTGGGCGGATGTTTGAGGGTAAATCAACATCTGACATGTGGGAGGCTTTGAAATGTCAGTTGAAAGGAATTCAGGACCAGCATGTTCCTGTGAGGAAGAAGGATAAATATGGCAAATTTCGGGAACTTTGGATAATGAGAGATATTGTAGGCCTCGTCAAAAAGAAAAAGGAGGCATTTGTCAGGGCTAGAAGGCTGGGAACAGACAAAGCCTGTGTGGAATATAAGGAAAGTAGGAAGGACCTTAAGCAAGGAGTCAGGAGGGCTAAAAGGGGTCACGAAAAGTCATTGGCAAATAGGGTTAAGGAAAATCCCATGGCTTTTTACACGTACATAAAAAGCAAGAGGGTAGCCAGGGAAAGGGTTGGCCCACTGAAGGATAGGGGAGGGAATCTATGTGTGGAGCCAGAGGAAATGGGCAAGGTACTAAATGAATACTTTGCATCAATATTCACCAAAGAGAAGGAATTGATGGATTTTGAGTCTGAAGAAGGGTGTGTAGATAGCCTGGGTCACATTGAGATCCAAAAAGATGAGGTGTTGGGCGTCTTGAAAAATATTACGGTGGCTAAGTCCCCAGGGCCTGATGGGATCTACCCCAGAATACTGAAGGAGGCAAGAGAGGAAATTGCTACGGCCTTGACCGAAATCTTTGGATCCTCACTGTCTTCAGGTGATGTCCCGGAGGACTGGAGAATAGCCAATGTTGTTGATTTGTTTAGGAAGGGTAGCAAGGATAATCCAAGGAACTACAGGCTGGTGAGCCTTACGTCAGTGGTAGGGAAATTACTGGAGAGAATTCTTCGAGACAGGCTCTACTCCCATTTGGAAGCAAGTGGGCGTATTAGCGAGAGGCAGCACGGTTTTGTGAAGGGGAGATTGTGTCTCACTAACTGGATAGAGTATTTTGAGGAGATGGCAAAGATGATTGATGTAGGTTGGGCAGTGGATGTTGTCTATACGGACTTCAGTAAGGCATTTGACAAGGTCCCTCAGACTGGCACAAAAGGTGAAGTCACACGGTATCAGAGGTGAGCTGGCAAGATGGATACAGAACTGGCTAGGTCATAGAAGGGAGAGAGTAGCAATGGAAGGGTGCTTTTCTGATTGGAGGGCTGTGACTAGTGGTGTTCCGCAGGGATCAGCGCCGGGACCTTTGCTGTTCGTAGTATATATAAATGATTTGGAGGAAAATGTAACTGGTCTGATTAGTAAGTTTGCAGACGACACAAAGGTTGGTGGAATTGCGGATAGCGATGAGGACTGTGAGAGGATACAGCAGGATTTAGATCATTTGGAGACTTGGGCGGAGAGATGGCAGATGGAGTTTAATCCGGACAAATGTGAGGTAATGCATTTTGGAAGGTCTAATACAGGTAGGGAATATACAGTGAATGGTAGAACCCTGAAGAGTATTGAAAGTCAGAGTGATCTAGGTGCAGAGGTCCACAGGTCACTGAAAGAGGCACACACAGGTGGAGAAGGTAGTCAAAAAGGCATGATTGCCTTCATTGGCCGGGGCATTGAGTATAAAAATTGGCAAGTCATGTTGCAGCTCTATTGAACCTTACTTAGCCCACACTTAGACTGTAGTGTTCAATTCTGGTCGCCACACTATGAGAAGGTGTGTGAGGTTTTAGAGAGGGTGCAGAAGAGATTTACCAGGATGTTGCCTGGTATGGAGGGCATTAGCTATGAGGTAAGGTTGAATAAACTTGGTTTGTTCTCACTGGAACGAAGGAGGTTGAGGGGCGACCTAATGGAGGTCTACAAAGTTATGACGGGCATAGACAGAGTGGATAGTCAGAGACTTTTTACAGGGTAGAGGGGTCAATTACTAGGGGGCATAGGTTTAAGTTGCGAGAGGCTAGGTTTAGAGGAGATGTACGAGGCAAGCTTTCTCCACAGAGGATAGCGGGTGCCTGGAACTCGCTGCCGAAGGAGGTGGTGGAAGCAGGGACGATAGTGACGTTTAAGGGGCATCTTGACAAATACATAAATAGGATGGGAATAGAGAGATACGGACCCCGGAAGTGTAGAAGATTTTACTTTAGACGGGCAGCATGGTCAGCACAGGCTTGGAGGGCCGAAGGGCCTGTTCCTGTGCTGTACTTTTCTTTGTTCTTTGTATTCAGCTGTTGGGGGATCAAGGCCAGGTAGGAGGCGGAATTAGGGCCCATTTTAGATGATGATTTGTTGTAGAAGTCAGGTATTTTAAATACACTTAATATAGGTAAAAAGGCAGTTTAGAGCATAAATATTAAATCCCAGTTTTAAAATGTTTGAAACATACAGGAAAAACAGAACCACTGATAAAAACATCACATTCTTTCAAGGACAGCAGCGGAATCCCATGGGCTGTAAGGTGGAATAATTAAAGGCTCCATTGTTCTGATTCAAAAGCCACTTGTGATAACAGCCTGAACCACATTCCATAACGTATGCAAGCCGAAACATTTTAGACTGTGTCAAAAAAACAGTTTAAATTATAGTATAATGAGATGACATAATGTCTTAATTGTTGCAGATAAGCAACAATTGGAAGTGGCGTTGCATCGTAAAGATGGACGGCTTGTTATCAAATCAAATGTGTTTTGAATATAGCTTAAACCAATTAGGATTATATTGGGGTGTGATCGGATCGCTTAAGACAGATATGAAAGAGTATATCCATGGATGATTTGGCCACCATTTTAGACAAGAAGAAAGAAAGACAGAAAGACAGAAAGAGACAGAGAGAAAGAGACAGGAAAGAGACAAAGAGAACAAGACAGAAAGAGAGAGAGAGAGAAAGTAAAGGAAGAGAATTAGAAAAGAGTTCTGTATTCCTATTTCATTTTCATACTTTGACTTCAGCCTTTGACTTTTAAAGTTGTGTTCAGGCTATTGTCTCAGAAGATAATTCCTGTGATTCTTTGAAGAAAATCAAATTGTCTACAAACTACCTTTTAAATGAAATGCAAGTTTTAACCAATGAACTTCAAATAAAACAATTCTTATTTGCACCTGACAAGTTTTTAGCTTGAATTTCTACTGAGTTTCAACAATGTCTCAACAACAACCGGCAACCGTAAATTGAACAAAATTCATCAAATTTGAGATACAACATTTGTGGAGCAAGGCCCTGCGGAGGGTGAACTCCACATCCTTGTGTGCGAGGCTCGGTTTAATCGAACTCAAAGTAGTTTATAGGACGCAACTCACTCGGCCCGGATGAGTCATTTCTTTGCAGGAAGATAAGTGCGAGCACTGTTCATGGGGTTTGGCCAGTTATGTGCACGTGCTCTGGTCTTGCCCCAAGCTTGTGGGATTTTAGGTCTCCTTTAACACCATATTGGTGATTCTGAAAATTGAATTGGAGCCCAGGCCTTTACTAGCCATATTTGGGGTGTCTGCCTCGCCGGAGCTGTTGATGGGCATGGGGTCCGATGTGCTAGCCTTCGCTTCGCTTATTGTCTGGAGGCGAGTACTTCTGGGGTGGAAGTCTGCTTCTCCACCCTGTGCCTCAAGTACACTGAGGGGAGCAAAGAGTTTTACCAGAGGTGGCAGCCATTTATGGTGCATTTTAAGGAGTTTGTCATCGTTAATTTCGAAGTGGGGGGGGGATATGTTTAGTTATGTTTAGTGAGGGCTTAGGTTGTGTTTTGGGGATGTATGTGTGTATTGGTGTTTTATTCTCTTTTGTTTTGTATTATGTATAAAATGGAAAAATCTGAATAAAAATATTTTTTCAAAATATAAGGCGTATGGGATCCTGGGCTTTATGGATAGAAGTTTAGTTTATTCAAGCAAGTAGATTATGGTGGACATTTATGAAACATTGGATCGTCCACAATTGGAGTACTGTGTCCAATTCTGGGTGCTGCACTTTAGGAAGGATGTAATGGCCTATAAAGGGTGCAAAAAAGATTGACAAGAATGGTTTCAGGGGTGAGGGACTTCAGTTAGAAGGATTGACTGGAGAAGTAGGGGTTGTTCTGCATGTAGAAAAGAAGTTTGAGTGGGGGTCTGATAGAGGTGTTGAAAATTATGAGGACGTTGGCGAGAGTAGGTAAGAAGAAAGTGTTCCCATTGGCAGAAAGATTGAAAACCAGAGTGACTGCCAAAGAACCAAAGGTAACATGAGGAAAACCTTTTTGTGCAGTGAGTGGATTGCCTGAGTGTGTGGTGAAGGCCATTTCAATCATGGATTTCATAAGGGAATTGGATATTTATCTGAAGAGAAAAATTTGCATGGCCATGGGGAAATGGTGAGAAGTAGGACTAGTTGAGTTGCTTTATCAGAGAACCGGCACAGACACAGCAAGTTGAATGTCCTTGAATGCCACAACCATTCTAAGTAGCTAAAACTTCAAAAAATAGCAATTAACTTGAAGAAAATCCTCATTGTTTGAGTTTACACAAATGTTCATCGCACATTCATGATTCGGCAGATGTTTCAAAGCAGATTGATTCTCTTTTGAGCTGAAGCCCACATTTAATTCATGTATGGCCTGTGTTCAATACATGATTCCTAGTCAAAGTAGCTGAGTTTTTGGAGAACACATTCGATGCCTACCAAATTGCATCATCATCAAAGATGTGAAATATAATATTTCCAGACAAAAATATACATGTATAATTTGACACAACGGGATACTAAAACAACATAATGCTATTTAGTCACAAGAGATTAATGGATTTTACAGAAAATTACTCCCTATGATTTTTAATAAACATCTAATCTGTGGTGATTGGTTTGGTCTTTTTGTAGACCTTCAAAATATTGTACATGAATGATACAATTTCCAACAGTATGTTGCTCTTACCCCAGAACTGAAAATGAATAGCCAGAACTGAAATGCTCTGCCATTTGTTTTATTTCATGACTTAGCCACTTTGTTTTATTTAAACAAAGCTGAATCACTGCTGAGGTATAAACAATTATTATACTCTAGCTGTAAGGTGCAAACTAATGTGCTGAAAATGTATGTTAGACTACTCTGCTATAATTTATGGAACAAAGAAATGTGTCCTTTGACATTTGAGTGCCATCAGTGCAGACTCCTATCAGAGTGTGACTCACCTTGGCCCCACAATTCTCCCGCCCCTAGTCCCAGCTCTGTTGCCATTGCTGGCATAAACCCTTGATGATTATAGCATCCCGCTTGGATTCACCTTGGCTGCCTACCGATTCTCCATTCTGCTGCACTGGTGCACCCTGCTCTACCACCTGCTCAATAGCCAGTGGTTGCCTTGCTCCACTGCCAGTAAACAATGTTGTTATAACTGTCTCACAGGCTCCAGTGCACACACAAAACAGAAGATTTGTTTTATCTCCACATCTGAACTTTCCTCTCAGAACCTGTGAAATGTCAGGTTCAAGCCATTGTCAGAGCCATGAAATTCACCTGCTTTATAATGCAGTGTTATCACTTTGGGTACAACATTCATGTAAACTATCTCGATGTTTCTGTTACTTTTATTCTCCTCCGAAAGGTCATTCCAATGCATTTTTAGGTAATCAAGAGTGTAGGTAGTAAGTAATTTGATGCCAAATTTTTCCGTTTTTTAAATACAATATTTGTTGTATAACTGTGCTTATTCTCTTTCCAGGAGTCAGTCGAAATCCGAACTGAGTTTTGAAGATCTTTATCAGACAAAACAGAAAACGTGCCAAAATGACTCTGTTGAGTTACTTCTAATGAACACTAAGGAGAGGCTGGTGACGGAAATAGAGGAGCGTCGGGCTCCACTCGCCACCATGGAAAGTCTTTCTGACAATGAGTCTATCTACAGTTTTGATTCACGCCGCTCCTCTGGATTTCGCAGCATAAGGGGTTCGCCAAGTCTACATGTTGTAATGGAGAAGGATGAGTCGCATTGTTTTTACATTGATCCAGCAATTCCAGAGGAGAATCCTTCCCTTAGTTCCCGGACTGAGTTACTTGCCGCAGACAGTTTATCTAAGCATTCTCAGGATGTGCAACCACTTGAACCGCTGCATAACAGCTGTTATTCTCTGCCGAGTCCCCTGCAAGCAGATCTTATTGAGCAAGAGAACAAACGAGCCTCAGAGGTGGAAGCAGATAGTTTTTCTGATAAGTTGCCAATGGAAGATGACAGTAAAGAATGGACAGAAAGTCTGCGAGAAGTGCCAAGTCCACAAGTGCTTGAATTTGCTGAGTTTATAGACAGTCTTTTCAATTTGGATGGTAAAAGCAGCTCCTTCCAAGATATTTATCATTTGGTACTCGACGATAGTCTAGAAGATTATAATGAAATTCCCAAGTCAGTAAGTGAGCATGAGATCCTGATGCGGGCGCAATTTGAACCTAACTTAGTGCCAAAACCACCCCGTCTCTTTGTCGGATCAGCGGATGCTGGTACCTCATCTGGGATTTCAGTGTCTCCCTCCTTTCCATTCAGTTCATCAGGCGAACTGATGGACATTTCTCCAACCTGCATAAGCAGCCAGGAGTGCCTGACTATGGATACAAAGTTGAGAACTTCAACTCCAGCAGATCACCAACCTAATTCTAATAAACCTGCAGAAGTTATCATCTCAGCTCTTTAGAACCTCTGTAAAGTACTTAACAGAGCATATTAGCATGCTGACTTTGAAGTGGCTTTTTTTTAAAGAGCAGAATTGTGAAACTTTAACGATGAGTGCAAACCACTTGAACCCACAATGGTATAATAATAGAACTGACCCCGTATAATGACTGCGATGGAGTAGGAAGTCATGATCTGACCAGCAGTTGTCACATTGAAGGGGAACGTAGTTAACCTGCATTGAAATTATGCAGTCTTTTGTTAACCTTTTGGTCTATGTGTGAGTAATGAATAAGGTGAATAAGATGCGTAATATTTGGTTGTCGATTGAATACCAAGCAAGGGGGGTATTAATTTTGCTAAAGATTATTGTTTTAGTTTTGAGATTGATGGGTTTTTTTGCAATGGAGTTTCAAGGCAGACTTGTACCACCCCAAAGTTGGCTACATCCAGGTTTGATTACGAATTGAAGGTTACAAAATAAACTTGGCCCATTAGCGATATGTGGCATTAATGATCTCACCAGTACCAGAAACAGAGGGGTTATAGTACAGGATCACTGAAAAGGACATTTTTACCCGATCCTCTCCATATTATTTCCAATTATGTTGGCAACAAATGGAAAGCTGAATGCTAGAAATCTAAATTAAAAACAGAACAGGCACAGCAGATTATTATGAATCTGAAGGAGAAAAGTCAAGTTAATGAGCTGGATTTTCATTCTGCAGTGGAGGTATGTTTGGAGCTGGACATTCCAGAAAATTCAACAAACCTGTTCTTAAAATGGTCCCACCTCCCTGTGATTTTTGGTGGAAGCGTTTCTCAGGATTGTGGCAATCTGCCTGAAAGTGGCAGGGCATTATTTAGAGTCATAGAGGTTTACAGAATGAAAAAGGCCCTTCGACCCAACTTGTCCATGCTGCCCAGTTTTTACCACTAAGCTAGTCCCAATTGACCGCATTTAGCCCATATCCCTTGCTACCCATCTTTCCCATATAACTATCTAAATGCTTTTTAAAAGACAAAATTGTACGCCTCTACTACTGCTCGTTCCAGACACTCATACCCCCTGTGTGAAAAATTGCCACTCTTGACCCTTTTGTATCTCTCCCCTCTCCCCTTTTACCTTTAACCAATGCCCTCTAATTATAGACTCCCCACCTTTGGGAAAAGATGTTGATTATCTACCATATCTATGCCCCTCATTATTTTATGGACCTCGATAAGATCACTCCTAAGCCCCACTCCCCCATGCTCCATGGAAAAAATGCCTAATCTACCCAGCCTTGAGGCAGTTAAACTGCTTGGGAGCTCGTTGTAGGGCTGACTGAGATTTTGAAGGTGATGCATGGGAAACATGCTGGTTCTGCAACATTTTCATCAAGATGAGGTGACTGCATGATGGAGGCCAATCAGAGAAGCGAGAGCCATTCCTGATGTTGCACAAATGGTGGAGAAAGCAGAGAGGAGCTCTGTGGAGCTGATGAGGCCATCGCGAGGGAGTGCACCTGTAAGGGTCAGTGAGGTAAGCAGGAGGACTCAGACAATGATTCCTGTGCAGGTGTGCCAAGTGATCATCCCTGGAGCTCAGCTACTCTGAGGTGGAATTGAGTAGTGATGAGTGGCAGCTGCACCAGTGGCACATACAGCCCCTTGGTACAGAGGGACGTTGAGGTTCCATCTAATTCTAAAGGGCAGGGAGGGCACAAAGATGCTTACCTCATCATAATATATATGCCAAGGAATCAACTTCCTGGGTTGTTGAGGAGCAGTGCTGCCAGAAGCTGTGTCCATCAGAACAAATGGTTGATCTGTGTACCCTCGTGGAGGAGAATATCCGGGCTCCCTGGTTGCGTGAGCATGTCCTATCAATAGGCAAGACAATGACAGTGTTGCTGACCTTCATCTGGGTTATTTCAAGGGGCACTCAGTGGGCCTGTGTGGCATCTCGCAGGCAGCCATTGATCTTAACGGGACGAATGCCTTGTGTGAGGCCACTAAGGCCCAGAGGGCTCCATGGCAGGATTCCATCAGATGTGATTGATATGATCATCAAGACCCAAAGGGGCCATTCAGAAATTTGAAGGGATTTCACTCCCTTCATGTACTGCTGGTGTGCAAGCACCATAAGCATTTTCTGCAGGTGTGTTCAATGTTGCCATGTTGTTTCAACCAAAGTCAATTGCAGATGCCACAGCTGCTCATGCCACCAGAGAGACTATGATGGCTCATAGGGGCAAGGGTTATCCGTTAATGCAATATCTGCTAACATATGTACCACCATAGAGCAGGCTATCAGGCTGCTGAAGATGCAGTTCCAATGTTTTGACACTAACTGAATGTTTCTTGCATGATTGTAGCATGCTATGCAACCTGGCCCTCCAGAGAGGTGTCAACCTTGAGGGTGAAGATTTGGAGGAGTGGCACTTGTCTTCAGAGGAGGAGGAAGACTGCGGTTGGACACAGTGATTCTGTTCTACAAAGCCTTCCAAAAGTCCTGCTGTGACGTCAAACCATTGACCAAGATGGCAGGGGAGCTCAGTTCCCATGAGGGTGGCTCATCCTGGATGGCATTGAACCCAGTACCTCTCATCCCCTACTGTGGACAGCCACAACCAAAATATCTGCCATGCAGAGCCATCTATTTCCCTCAGTGCTTGGAAAACATGTCACCATCAGCTACTTGTGTCCCTGACCACCCACTTTTGTGTTTCACACGCTTCATCATGCTAGTGCCTTAATGCCCTCAAAACAGTGGAATTTCACCATTCATGGTTCACCTATGAACTATTTAATTGCATTGATGCTGATTCGGTGATATTAAGGAAAACACAGTGTTTTATTGTCGCGGCAGCATCCACATGCAGCTGCTCCGACAGGGTGCTCCCCTCTGTGGCTGAGGTAGAAATGGAGGCAATGCTCACTTTCCACCAGCATGCGGTGAGATGTTCAGAGTGCCCATTCTCAGTGTCTCAGGCACCATCTCAGTTGCCCCATCTGCAACAATTCAGAGGGAGCCGTACTCTTAGCGGCTGACAGTAAAGATGGTGTCTGAGAGAGGCCAAGGAAGGAGCCAATGATGAAGGTGGCTGTGAAGGATGGCCCTCTTGATATCATCTTTGGCTGCCAGAACCCTTTTTAGGTGTACAATGCACATCAGAGGGAACCCGCAAAGGTTGGGGGGGGGGGGGGGGGGGGGGGGGGGGACTGATTGACTGTCCAAGCATCTTTTCATCATAATTGCATCTGACCTGTCAGTGCTCCAGAATGAGGCACGTATTCAGTGCACGTGCATGTCAGTACAATGTTCCTGCATCCACTCAGTTTGTGGCAGCATATGCCTCTCTGTGAGGTAAGCTACTCTTGTAATGGAAGAACTCGTGCTCATTTCATAGAATCTCTACAGTGCAGAAGGAGGCCATTCCGACCATCGAGTCTGCAGCAGCTGTTGGAAAGAGCACCCTACTTACGCCCAGGCTTCCACCCTATCCCAGTAACCCGACCTAACCTTTTGGACACAATCCACCTAACCTGCACATCTTTGGACTTTGGGAGGAAACCAGAGCACCCGGAGGAAACCCATGCAGACACGGGGAGAATGTGCAAACTCCACACAGACTGTTATCCAAGGCCAGAATTGAACCTGAGACTGTGGAGCTGTGAGGCAGCAGTGCTAACCACTATGCCACCATGCTGCTTGAGACATCTCTTGAATGGAGTCCTCCAATCTCTACCCAAGATCTGACATTTGGCTGCACTCTGATATTGCTGATCCAGAGAGACCCACCCTGTATTAACCCCGAAGCTCTGCATTTCTGTCCATCTAAACACGTCAGTGCGTGTTTTCCATTCTCAGAATTGGGCTGTCCAGAACTGACTCTATCACCAGATCCTGCTCACATGAAGTGCTGGTCTCTGTGGGTCACCCAATCTAAACTAGTGTGATGCCATGCCAAATAATTTCTACACTGGTGGGGGGAAGCACTTGTTTGTTGTGGCGATGGTGCCAAGGTTGCAGCTTCACCTTTGGAAATTACTGATGATGGCACAGGTATATGTTGAAGTTGCTTCCCCACAATGGCCATGGTGTCCTCCATCATCACATCCTGCAGTTTATTAACATATGATGCCCATGGCTCCAGTGCAAGCTTCTCCAGAAATGTTTGTGATGTGAACATTGTCCCTGACTCAGGAAGGCACCAGAGCAGATATAGTCTTACTGATCATGAGCATTAAGTGCCCTCGGGCTGCTCTTCTCACATATACAAAAGCAATATACTGCAGATGCTGGAAATCTGAAATCAAAACAGCAGGCCAGGGTTTACTGAGAAATATTTTCCATCTACAATGTCAAGGCTGTTTCTTCCCACAGCTGCTGTGTGACCTGCTAATGGGTGTCCTGGTGACACCAAACTTGGAGACCTGTCATCTAGATATAGCATTACACTCACCTTGCCAGAATTCAGAAGGTCATTGAAGTGCTTCCTGCTCTGCACCCATTTCCTGCTGATCATGTTACAGCTGCTCACCTCCTGAACCACCTCCTGCTTTGTCTGACTGGCTGACTTCCTCCCCGTCACTCCCGACTGCCACCACCTCGAACGGACATCAAGGGAAGCATTGACAAATTGTGAGATCGACCTTTGACGAGTGCTTCACATGCTGACACTCCACTGAGTACCAACCTCTGCCATTCCCCAGGATGCCAGCATCCAAAGTCATGGTTGCTGGGTGCCCGTGAAATCAGGCCTACCAAATCCACATCAGACCACCTTTATGCATCCACTAAACCCTATTGGACAGAAAATGTGCCATTGGGACGCTAATTTGCCACTTCCTTCAAAATAGCATTGGACTTCCAGCAGTGACATGGGGCAGAGTCCAGAACAGACCCCATGTCAGAGTCCTAACCCAGGGATGAAAATTCAGCCGAATATTTCAGATCGGAATCCTTGTAACAAGCAGTTCCATCATTTTTAAATGAAGGGACTACACTTAAATTGTTAAATTATTTTCTCATTCAAATGCTGATGGACCTGTTGGTTATCTCAAACATTTTCTGTCTTTATTTACAATTGTTTTCCTCAAATGCACCATACAGCGCCACTGCTTCAGGCATAAGTGGAAAACATTAGAGATAAATTAATTTTGCACAACTTCTTTATCAGTTGAAGACAGTTATGTTACATGTTTTAATGCTGTTGCACTGTTTTAGCTATTATCACCTCACATTTGTTGTGCTGTTTTAAGTAATAACATTGTTGCCTGAAATTGAATGTTTCTGCACTCTGCTGGTCATGTTGGAATACTCTTTCGCTCATTCTGTTGACAAATAGAGAACAAATTACTTTTAATCACCAGATCCATTACCTATAAAAATTACCAGAATAAATGCTGATGGACAACCCAGGGAACTGAGAATAGAAACTGAATCCTGAAATGTTGAGATATCCAGCTACGTGTGAGCTTTGTTCCCAAAATTGTTGTTGATGACTTGAATTATGGCAATTGGAATTTGATTGTTGTACGTTAAGCTGCAGAAGTCTTGTTAATTTGGGGACTGATCTATCACTGCTGATGGCCTTTTCCTACTCTGAACTAGTCTGCCTTTTTGACTGCTCTAAGTTGCTTGCCACCTTCACTATTAGATGCTTGGTTATGTTGCTTCTGAATGCTTCCGCAGTTGCTTTTAATGAATGTATATGTTTTTAATGAATACATAAAGCAGCAGGAAACATTAGTACACACCTATTTCCAATAGGGACACCAGCTCAAACATTTCATCCTTTACATAACCCCGAAAAGGACTGACAGTATTTGCATCATTTCACTTACATATTTGAGTGCTAGCAAAACTCGTGTCACATTAATTCTTACTCGATTGGTGAGTTTTTTTTTAAGGGAACATTAAATAAGTAAAGTCCATTCTGCTTCTGCTTTTTCCGCAGTCCCACAACAGTAAGACTCAACTTTAACTGTCATTTGAATTCAAATACAACCGTAATATTTGAAACCTTTTTGGAGGATTGACTACATTAATATTTATTTTATTTGCTCATGGGATGTACACGCCGCTGGCTGGGCCAGCATTTATTGCCCATCCCTAATGGCCCCTGAGAAGCTGGTGGTGAGCCACCTCGAAGTGCTTCAGTCCATGAGATGTAGATAAACCCATAGTGCTATTAGGAAGGGAGTTCCAGGACTTTGGCCCAGCAATTGTGAAGGAATAGGCAGATAGTTCCAAGTCAGTATGATGTGTGGTGAACTGTAGGTAGTAGTATTCCCATGCACCTGCTATTCTTGTCCTTCTTAGTGGTAGATGTTGCGGGCCTGGAAGATGCTGTCAAAGGCACTTTTGTCAGTTGCTGCAGTGCATCTTGAAGATGATACACACTGTATGTCAATAGTAGAAGGAAAAAATGTTTAAGTTAGTGGATGGGGTGCGAATCAAGCGAATAAACTGTCAAGCTTCTTGACTGCTGTGGCCATCCAGACAAGTGGAGAGTATTGAACCACACTCCTGACTTGTGTCTTGTAAGTGGTTGGATGGCAGTGGGGAGTTAGATGTTAGGTTACTCATTGCAAAATATCTAGCTTTTGACCAGCTCTTGGAGCCACCGTATTTATGTGGCTGGTCCGGTTCAGTTTCTGGTCAATGATAACCCCCCAAGGACATTGATAGTTGGACCTTCACTGATACTAATGCTACTGAATGTCAAGGGGTGATGATTAGATTATCTCTATTGAGAGATGGTCATTGCCTGGGCAGATGTGCGACAAAATGTTACTTGCCGCTTATCAACCCAAGGGTGAATGTTGTCCAGGTCTTGCTCCATATGGACTCAGACACATTTAGTATCTGAGGAGTCACAAACATTGTGCAATCATCAGTAAACATTCCCATTTCTGACCTTCTGATTGACGGATGGTCATAGATGAAGGAGCTAAATATATGGCCCAAGACATTACCCTGAAGAACTCCGGCAGTGACGTCCTGGCACGTAGATTATTGACCTCTAAGAACCACAATCATCTTTATTTGTGCCCTGTATGACTCCAACCAGTGGAGAGTTTTCCCCATGATTCCTGCTAACTTCAGTTTTGCTGGAACTCCTTGATGTCATACTCTGTCAAATGCTGCCTTGATGCCACGGACAGTCATTCTCATCTCAAATCTGGAGTTCAATTCTTTTGTCCATGTTTGGACCAAGGCTGAAATGAGGTCAGGAGCTGAGTGGCCCTGGCAGAACTCAAACTGAGTTTGAGTTGCTGAGCAAGTACCACTTGATAGCACTGTTGATGACCCCTTTCATTATTTTGCTAATAATTGGGAATGGACTGATGGGGCGGTAATTGGCTAGGTTGGGTTTTTCCTGCTGTTTGTGGATGGGACCTACTTGGGTAAGTTTCTGCATTGCAGGGCAGCTGTCAGTGTTGTAGCTGCACTGGAACAGCTTGGCAAGGGGTGAAGCAAGTGCACAAGTACTATTGCCAGAGTGTTGTTCAAGCCCATAGCCTTTACAGAATCCAGTTCCTTCAATTATTTCTTGATGTCCTTTGGAGTGAATCATATTTGCTGAAGACTGGCATCTGTAATGCTGGGAACTTCAAGAAGAGGCTGAGATGGATTATCCACTTGGCATTTTGGCTGAAGATGGCCTTGTTTTTTCACTGATGTGTTGGGTTCCCCCATCATTGAGGATGGAGATATATGTGTAGCCGATGCCTCTGATTAGATTTTTAATTGTCCAGCGCCAATCACAACTGAATGTGACAGGAAATGAAATGAAAACGCACAGCTTAGACGGAACTAAGATGAATCAGGACCTTGTGGTGGTCACACATACCAGTATTGTCATGGATAGTTTCACCTGCAACAGGTATATTGGTGAAAATGAACTCAAGTAGATTTTTCCCTCTTGTTACTTCCCTCACCACTTGCCGAAGACCTAGTCTAGCAGCTATGTCCTTTAGGACTTGGCCCACTCAGTCAGTCCCAATGAGCACAAGTCCAAAGCACAAAACTTCCTCTAATTCAGGCTGTAGGTTTGCATTAAATTAATCTTCACTATTAGAGACTACATGATGAATAGCTTGGGAAATGGAAAAAAATGACACTGATGCAGTAGATAGGGCTTTCCCGAGGTTAGTGCTGGTTTATTTTGTTGGGAAACAGCGGAGGGAGATATACTTTTCATGTAACCTTACTGTTCCTGACCAGGGTGCCTGAAATGCAAAATATTTTATTCCACAAAACTAGTATCCTTCACCTTGTTGCACACAAAATCTGAGTCAAGTGCAGTATTGGTTGGTGTGTCATGTCTACTCTTTCATTTTTGCATCAGCAACAGTTTTGAAGCAAAACCTTGGCCATTGAAAGCTGAACAGTAGTTTATTATCTGTATGTATTTGTGATTGGGAAATTACATTAAGTGGTGAGTTTATCAATACCTTTCAAGGATGTGGTTCACCAGAAGTCCAGTATTAACTCTATGTCGTGTTTCACATAGCACAGTCTACATGAAGGAATAGCAACCAATCCCTGCACTAAACAATCTAATCAAATAAACTGTAGCTGTAGATAAAGCCACATTACACAGTCTTAATAACATAGTGAACTAGAACACGATGGACTTTAGGTCATCTGAAGCAGTAAAGGGAACCTCTGTCCCTTTACCGTCTCTCATAAAGTAGGAAACGTTATTGAAAAACATTGCGTGCAACTACAAAGTAACATTTCTTTAATTGTTTTCTGTAAAAATAGATATGCATAGTTATTGTATAATAAACAATAAGAAAACAACAGGTATGGGTTAATTTGACCATAACCTATGTGGTATAAAAGATTTTCTGCCACTGCATGTAGTTAGCCTTTTGTATTCTAGTGAATTTGCTAAATATCACGTATAAGTTAATTGTCCCACACAGATATTCATGAGACATTTGATGATAAGCAACAGATTGAAAATGCATTTGTTCTATTGTGTGCACAAGGTTTTTTGTTAACGTGGTTTCCCAAAATATCCAAGTATTTGTCCTCAAAAATAAATGTTAGATTTTAGAGGTGTTGTAAATTTATCTGAGTGAGCAGTTTCATGAGGGAAATGGTGATGTGTTTCCACCAGGTGAAAAAGAGAATAAGCGGTGTTCAGTGGCAGTAAATCCTAGAGCATGTTTCTTAACTAGGTATGAGTCTTCAATCCAAGGGGAAGGAAGGCTGAAATAAAAACAAAAGAAGAGTCATATTGGACTCAAAATGTTAACTCTGTTTCTCTCTCCACAAGTGCGACCTGACCCCCTGAGTTTTTCCAGCATTTTCTGTTTTTATTTCAGATCTCCAGCATCCACAGTAATTTGCTTTTATTGTATAGAAGTCTAAAATTGGTTGAAATATTTGCCTTTTGATGGCAGTTAATTAAAAACATATTAAACTTCCTAATTACCCCCAATCGGAGGAAGGTTTTGACTCGGGATTTGCTAATAACAACTATGGTGAGCACATTCAGCACATTTAACCAGATCGGTACCAATTGAGGCACATGTCAAGTAGGACAACCAAGCTTCTGTCAGTTTTTCTCACCTTCCAAGATGAAAATATTCTGCTTCTGGCATTATAATACATTGACTGAGAAATTAGAAATATTTAACAACTAACACAATAAATCCTGGCAACTCAGAGACTTGGGATATTTCAACAGTGCATGAAACACTTGGACATCATTACGAAGCCACAACTAAATATGTAGCTGTAAAGGCAGCTTATTTTATTTGCTCTTTAATCTTGCAATACAATTGCATAAAAATAAATACTTAACATACTGCTTTACCACAGTGACCTATTTAACATGAGTATCTGCTTTAGAACTAGCAACAAAAGTTTCAACTATACATGACTTTCTGATCAGAAAGATAGAGCTCTCTACCTGTATGTTCATGTGCAAAAAGAGTTTTGCCTAATATCAAAATATCACCCTTTTTTACAGTTAGTAAAGAACTGATAATATAGCTCTAAAATGTTAAGAGTCCCCATTCTTTGTATTGTATCTGATGTACAATATATAGACTCCTTCCTATGGTTTCACGCTCTTGCTAAAATTTGAGGTGTTTTCAGTTGGCAGCTTGACTCTCCAATTATACTGCAATTTCTATTTTGGTATGGCCTTGTGTAGCAAAAAGGTTTTCAATTTAACTTTATTAACAACCTATTCAGTGCCAAAACTGACTTAACTTTTGTTTTGTTGGCATTTCTCTACACTTCTAATTTTTTGCGCAACTCTGGGGTGACATTTGAGCAGTGTTGTCATGTATAGCCAAGGCTGTGCATAAAGGTCCATTTCTTAACTTTATTATTGTGCAAATGAACATAATATGCAAAAATAATTTAAGACTTAAGTATGTTTTATAACTTGTGGTCTCTTTGTGACTGTTTAATGAAAAGCACAGTTTATGAGACAGAACTTAATGATGAAACACTACATCGACATTCAAGGTGGCGAGGGCACCGGGAACATTTGTTGAGCTTTGCAAGCATTTTATCTAAGATAAATTCCTTGTTCTGTGTATTATTTATATGTTTTCTATTGTGCAATACCTTGTAGCCGTTCTTAAGATGTAATATCTTAAATTAATTATTCTCTGAGTTGTAATTGTTTATTTTTGGAAATAGTTTGATATTTGACTGCTGATATCAGAGTTTCTCTGTTTCAACACTGTCATGTTGACTGATCCCTTAGGTGGAAGAGAGAAGCCACACGCACTATATGAAGGTATACTGTCTAGCTTGTTTACAGTTCCAGTTAGAGAATGTTATCTTGACGATACATTTGCCTTGAACCAAGGCCTGCGCCAATCCATACAAAAACCGCAAAATGCAACTGCACTAATTAATCTCTTACAAGTCAACACTTCCTGTTGGAACCTTTACCTTCAGAAGAATATATTGGGTGAAGCCTACCAACTGTTTCCAACCATTAAAATGAATGGCAGAAAATTGGGGGAAGTGTGTATCAAAACTTTCAATGTGCTCTTCCAGTGGCCGAGGCTGTTCACCAGCATCATAGATTTGAAAATGTTTCCCCTCAAGAAATTTCATGGGTGTAATTTAAGCAGTACTTCAAACCAGGCTGGCAATAGCAGTCTTGTGGTCTTAAACTGTTATATTTTAACTTGTGAATAATTCAAACTCACAGCTGTCATCTAAAAAGGAAGTTCATTTCGAGCCAAGGACTGTTGAATGACATGTATTTATTTTATCACAGAAAATGTGGAGAAATTAATTTTGTGGTCATCAGTGTATCATTAAAATAAATATACAATACAGTAAATTATCTTATAAAAGAGGAAAATCAATTAAGCCACCAAACACTTGAAGCAAAGTTTGTGTGAAGTTTAACTTCACTTTAAGATGAGTGACTGCAAACAATGTTTCTGAAGCAGATTATATTCTCAACGACTCAGTTGGAGACGGTTACACTAATTCAGGTCCTAACATTGCGATTCTATTTTGATTGTTTACAAGATTCACAGGACGGAATAACTTTCTTTTTATCACTACTGTCATTGATTAACACTTACAGACTGTTGAGACCTTCACTGGGAGGCAAATTAAAAACCTGGAACACTCAAAAGGCCAGTTGGCTAACCATAATTTTCTAAGAAAACCTTTAATAAAAAATAGTCTTGTTAATGCAATGAGTCGATGCCCCAAAAATGGTGGGACACAAGGTGTGAGATTCTATGGGCGGAATTCTCCGCAAGGCCCGACGCCGTCGTGGAACCCGGAGAGGTTCACGACGGCGTCGGAGGCCGCTCCTTGTCCCCTATTCTCCTCCCCCCGGGGGGCTAGGAGGGCCGTGCCGTAAATCTCGGCCGCGGGGCCTTGTCGCTGGCGTCAAGGCCCGGCGCGCCGAGAATGACGCGGCCGGTGCGCCTAATTATGTCACCCGCGCTTGCGCGGCTGGCGTCACGATGGCTGACGACTCAAACTCGCGCATGCGCGGTTGGCGTCTTCCCCTCCGCTGCCCCGCAAGACGTGGCGGCTTGATCTTGCGGGGCGGCGGAGGGGAAAGAGTGCGTCCCTTTGAGACGCCGGCCAGCCGATTGGTGGGCACCGATCGCGGGCCAGTCCCCTCCCGAGCACGGTCGTGGTGCTCCCTCCCCTCTCCACCCCCCACAGGCCCCATACTCACCTTTGGCACGCTGTTCACGCCGGCAGCGACCAGGTGTGGTTGGCGCCGGCGTGAACAAGTCGGGAACGGCAGGCCGCTCGGCCCATCCGGGTCAGAGAATCGCGGGTCGCCGTGAAAAACGGCGGCCCGCGATTCTCCGAGAGGCGTGTCGCAAAACCGACACGCCATTTTGGCGGGGTAGGAGAATCGCGGGGGGTGCCAGAGCCGCCCTCCCGCGATTCTCCCTCCCGGCGTGGGGAGCCGAGAATCGCACCCTATGTGTGAACAGTTTCTCATCTCAACCATGCAACCCTAGGGTATTTGACCTAGGGATGATCAAGGAAGGCATCAAGCAAAAGCAGGGGTTTCCTCTGTGGGATGGCAGGAAAGTTGGTAGCTGAGTTCACTTGTACTGTTTTAATTTGGTTCTCCTGGCAGGATTAGCAAAGGTTCTTGGAGTAAGTTTTATTAGCTGGAGAATGTAGTGGCCTTGAAAATTGAGATAGAAGGCGAATACCACCGAATCTCATTACTGTAAACTCGTAGGAACTGACAAAATAGTTCTAGTTCTTGATTGACCTTAAACCTTTTTCACCAAGGACATATAATAATGAGATGTTGCTATTTACTAGGTTGTAAGCCTACATAATGAGATGCTTCACTTGACCATTTGTCAAAATGCATATCTTTCAAGACAATCATCAAGGATTCAGCCAAAGACTGTTAACAGGGTCAGTAACCAGAGTTGCTGGCTTGAGCCTTCATTATATCATGCTCATGGTCTACATTTATGATTAGCTGTTGAACCCAATATCAAATTTATACCAGAGTGTAATTATGTTACTTTTAATGCTCCGTGCCTTAATATTCATACGTCTTTTATGTGGCACCTTATGTGGCTTCAGGGAGGGGAAAAAGCAGCTCGCCGTCCCACTGCTGATTATTACACCATGTCATGCTTCCTAGGAAGTGCAGCATGGGGACAACAGATGAGAGTAGGATTTTGCTTTGATACCTTCCACCACCAACTATCCATACCTATACGCTAGACCCATAAGTAATTTGCCCCGGGATGCAAAGGTTGCTATCCTCCCAACATGACTCAGTCATTGGAGTTGAAGAGAAAATTGAGGGCAAAAGTATATTTAGGTTAACTTGCTGGTTTACCAAAATTTCATAATGCAATCCCAAAAATGTTACTCTAAATAAAATAGTACTTATAGACTATTTTACTTTATAGCCTTAAAGTTACACAGACAGTAAGTTGTACAGTGAAATTGTCAAAATATCAAGAAAATAGTTGAGAATGAAGCGTCAGCAGTTGGAAATCACTTAGTTCCGCTGATTAATTTATAGAAAGTGGCCTTCCTGTAATTTCATGGGATATAGCAGGTTAGTTACCATGGAAAGCAATATGACCAAATAAAAGTTCCACATCATCTTAACCCTTAAGTATTCACCAGAATTTTTTTTAAATTTGTAAACTTAGACCATTTAGGTTTTTTAATCTGCTTTTTTCCCCTGAAGTTAAATAAAGAAATGCAGTATATTTCTTGCTAAATGCTGCTTCACTGTACTGCGTTTTGCTTCAAATGTAGCAATAGGAGAAGGTGTTAAATGGTGAAAATGAGCCATAATTTGCTATAGTGTGGGGCATGTAATGACAGTTAGACTTCTGTTTGCACATTAAGGGTTAAAAAAGTGTGGGCCATTTTCTGAAATTGCATCATCATCAGCAAAGCAAACAGGGAAGTTGAGCAACTGCGAAGTATGTGAACAGGACAAGCAACTGTGTCCCTCAATTACCAATCTGACTGAAGGATTGTGAATTGTGCGTGATTTATTCCTGAGTTAGAATGACCTGAATACAATATCAAATCAGGTACAGGAAGAGCAGTAAAGAGAGTGACCGAAAGGAAAAATATTTCGAAATGTAAATGTTAACTTTTACATTTTTTAAAACCTCCAAAAACAATTAAAACCTGACTTGTAATAGTTCATCAGTGCCGGATAGGTTGACAGGCAGTAATGAACACTTATCACATTGTTAAAAGGATACTGAGATTGAAATGCGTACGGCTACCTTTCTGTTGCGAATAAAGTTCAAAACTTCACACAGTACAATGTGTTTCAACAGAGAGCCAGGTAGCAAGCTCCCGTTTTTGCAAATCAAATAACAGAACAGCACATCTCAGAAACAAACTTTTGAATTTCTATATTTACCCTGCATCTGCCCTATGGCACTTGTGCATAAGTTGCAGCATGTCTCACTATTGTATTTACAGTTAATTATGGGCCATTATGTTTAAAGTTGAAGGTCAGAAATGTGCAAATGTTGGAGGCAGAATATTTCCAATTTATTGCCACACAGTTCAACTCTATTGTTCATGCTTGAAAAGACAGTTCTTTAGATTCTAGAACCCAGTTGTACTTTGAGTTACTGTGGCCATCAGTAGATTTCCTTGGCTGCTAAAGTAGATACCTTTTTATACATAAAATTCTGATTGGTGATATGATTAGAATTAAGATAAGATAGTGGTGTCTCCAACTTGCTATATCTATAGGAAATTTGTTACACAAATACCAGAATTTTGCATGAAAGGTCCTGGTGACAGTAAAAGTGCCAGCGTTTGAGCTGATCTCAGTGATAACAAATTGTTATCTTTTATATGAATATCATCTATATGTTAGTCTCTCAATGGAAATCTCCCAAGTAGGAAGTGCTACATATAGATGTAGAGCCACTTTGTTTCTTACAGTCATGAGGCCTGAAGCTATTCTCTTGCAATCTTTCTGTGCAACTCGAAAATCTAAATCATGTCTTCAAAGGTTTCAAAAAAAAATATGAAATTGATCACAGACTTTACCTTTTATAAAAACCTGCAAGCAGCTCTCCGATATCAAAGGTAGTAAAATGTTTTATTTTAGAAGCATGCTGAAGTATATTATTGTTCCTCTATGTGCTGATCCCAAGGGTACAGAATTTTGTTGCCACCGCTTGGAATAAATACCTTATTCATCTGTTCAGAGCAGTAATCTTACTCTCTATTAACTGCAAACCATAATACAATATGGTTATAATGGAAAAAGATGTAGTGATGGTGAATATTTACAGAATAATGGCATATTGCAATGCACAGTGTCTCTGTTGATGAGTTACGATGTAAAATGGGATTTTGAGAAGTATTTTTATAAATTCTATTTCCACCATATTTATTTTTATGTTTTTATTGTGCTCAAAAGGTAAAAACTTGCAAGCATCATGATGCTTATCGGAGCAATGAAATATGTAAAGTGGGATATTGTTTTTTTTTTTATTCTGCCTATTTACAGTTGAGAAAAAGGGAATTATTTAACCTACTTGAAGAAATGTATTTGAGATTGCAGTCAGGCAGTATGTGAAGGTTCTGTTGGAAAAGGTCATCTGTGCTTCAGGCTAGTGCTGGTTCTTTACAATGTTTTATTCTGACTCTCTTGGTCTGTGCTAGTGGATTCAGATAAACTGCACCAGTGTACCTACAAAAACTACTGATTGTGTAACTATGATGTGTTTTTGATGTCAGTAAAATGTTAATGTCACATATACATAATTAATATCAATCTTTATTAATATTCATATAAAAAGAGAAAATCCACATGATAGCTTAACTAATAAGACTTTAAAAAATTCTCTAGTGCAACATATTGCAGATAATCGACCGTGTAATAAAATGTTTAATGGTACACAGTTTTTAGCACTTTGTAATAACAATTTTAACCTGTGTAGATATTTACCTCATTAAAATGAAAATAAACTCTGGCTCTTGTTTCTTGCTGATGCAATTCACCATTCACAACATCACAATGCCAGGAGTCTCCTGGCTTTCGACAAGTAAATTATCTAGCAGCTTGAGGCTAAATTCATTGTGCTTGAAAGGAGCATGAGATCAGTGATTTTATTCTTTTCATAATTCTTAATAATTCCATCATTAATTGCAATGTAATTGCCAGCAATATGAAGAAGTGAAAGCAAAAGAAAATATGAGCAGTCACAGCGCAAAGTTGCATGAGATTACAGTCACGTGAAATTAAATAAATACATAAGGCAGGGGCAAAGAAGTGTAATTGCAAATCAATTTTTTCGATGCTTGTGGGGTGAAAATTGTGCATTTTACATTTGGACTGATGATTTTCCTATTTCTACAGATAGCTGAAGTATTGTTAAATAGTATGGGGAGCGCAAGAACAAGCCATCTACCAAATATGTATATTCACAAATGGCAGAATAAGCCCTAGCCTGTTGAAGACTCAATTTTAATCAATTCAAGGGGTGGAATTCTCCCATCGGGGACTAAGTGAGGTGGTGGGAATGTGGAGTATTTCCGAGTGCGGAGGCTGACGCAAAACCATGCCATATCCTCTGGCTCTGACCTCCTTAATTATGCAACGAGGTGTTTTGCTCTGTATTCCAGTTTGCGCATTCTCCTTGTGTCTGCGTGGGTTTCGCCCCCACAACTCAAAGATGTGCAGGCTAGGTGGATTGGCCATGCTAAATTGCCCCTTAATTGGAAAAAATGAATTGGGTACACTGCTCTGTATTCCATGGCAGGGCAGGTGCCGTCATAAATAGGCACCATATTGAAAAGCTTCCCAATATCACCGACCCACTGTTGAAGAAAGAAGATGGATCTCCTAAAATGAAGATGAGTCTCTGGGTTCACCTGGAGGATCAACCTCCAAGAAAGAAGGTGGATCTCCAGGAACGTTGAGGCTGGATGATGGACTTTGTCAATGACACTGAATCTGGAAGATCCATCTGTAGTTGCTCTTCACACAATCCCAACCACCCCCCCCCATGGTGGTTAGCATAAATGCTTCACAGCTCCAGGGTCCCAGGTTCGGTTCCCGGCTGGGTCACTGTGCGGAGTCTGCACGTCCTCCCCGTGTGTGCGTGGGTTTCCTCCGGGTGCTCCGGTTTCCTCCCACAGTCCAAAGATGTGCGGGTTAGGTGGATTGGCCATGCTAAATTGCCCGTAGTGTCCTAGAAATTAAGGTTAAGGAGGGGGGGGGGTTGTTGGGTTACGGGTATAGGGTGGATGCGTGGGTTTGAGTAGGGTGATCATTGCTCGGCACAACATTGAGGGCCGAAGGGCCTGTTCTGTGCTGTACTGTTCTATCTATCTATCTACATGTTTTGGATTGGCGCGTTTTCCTGCTGGCGTTGCAGAAAATTGGGTGTGGGTGGAAGATTCCGCTTGGGGGTTCATCTGCATCCCATTAGTAAGATGCAAATCAATTTCACCTGGCTTCCAGCCTCATGTACCATCTACAAGATTCACTGCAGACACTCACCAAGGTTTCTTAGGCAGCACCTTCCAAACCCACGACCATTTAGAAGGACGAGCAATAGATACCTAAGAATAATGTTTATTAATGTCACAAGTAGGCTTCCATTAACACTGCAATTAAGTTATTGTGAAAATCCCTTAGTCGCCACACTATGACGCTTGTTTGCGTACACTGAAGGAGAATTCAGAATGTCCCATTCACCTAACAAGAGGTCTTTCGAGACTTGTGGGAAGAAACTGGAGCACCCGGAGGAAACCCACACAGACAGGGGTAGAACGTGCAGACTCTGCAAAGACAGTGACCAAGCCGGGAATCAAACCCCGAGTTCCTGGCGCTGTGAAGCAACAGTGCTAACCACTGTGCTACCGTACCTGGGACTCCCACCACCTAGAGGTTCTCCTCCAAGTCATTCACCACCCCGATTGGAAACATATTGGCGTTCCTTCACTGTTGCTGGGTCCAAATCCTGGAACACCCCTCCCTAACAGCACAATGCGTGCACCTACACCTCAGGGACTGCAGCGGTTCCAGAAGGCAGCTCATCACCACCTTCTGAAGGGCAACTAGGGATTGGCAATAAATGCTGGCCCAACCAATGACAGCCACATACCGTAAATGAATTTTTTAAAAATTAGGCTCAGCCTCGCCTGCTGGAGAGCACTTCACTGACATGTCCCTGAAGGATTTGGAGGCAGGGACAACTTTGGATCCTGGCACTGGCATGAGAGCTGGAGACCAGCTACCTACTCAGTCTGAGTCAGGTGATGAGCCTCTGAAAGCAGCTGCCAGCTCAATGCTGGAGTTGCAGAACAAGTGCTGGTGGAATATCAAGCAGAAATCATAGACCATGTGGAGCTGTGAGCTGTCTTGTACCTCTCCTTTGAACCAGCCGACGCACTCAGCAGCCAGTGTTTCAACGGGTACCCCTTATTCACAAGCATCTATCCATGTGGTTGCTCAGGCCCTTTGAAAATCTGGGATGATATGGGATTGATGAGTCATGGTAACTCCCAGGGTACCGTGCATTACTGGAGCATTGCAGCAGGTTGAGGAGATACACGTGGGCATGAGAGCAAGATGCTGAGTTTCAATGCTAAGCGACTGGACATTGTCCACATGTCCTCGGCCTGCTGCAATATTCCAGTGATGCCCAACGCAAACTGGAGGAACAATATCTTATCTTCCACTTGGGCACTTTGTAGCCTCCTGGAATTAACATTGAGTTCAATGACTGTGAACCATCCCCTCCATCTTGAACTGCCCCCTTTTTGTTTTTCAGTTCCTTTGGCTTGTCCCAATATTACCCCACCCCTCCCTCACTGGCTACCTGTCCCTTGTTGTTCAGTTTAGCTTCCACTGAGCACTTTACCTTGTTCACTTATTGACACATTTTGCTAACATCCTCTTCGTCTTATGTCCATGACATCTTTGTCAATGTCTCTATCATATCCCTGCTCTTCCATTCTGCCCATCCCACTCACTAACTATATTATTCATCATATTTCTATCCCTCTTCAGTTCAGTAGAAGGGTCATGTAGACTCAAAACGTTAACTTGTTTATCCACAGATTCTTCCAGACCTGCCGTGTTTGTCCAGTATTTTCTGTTTTTATTTTATACAGTGATGTGTCTTGCTATTGAGGGTATCTGTGACCTCCTTGATGCATCGATGTGTTGCAGATTGTGAGATGTTGCACAGGTCCTCCGTGGATCCCTGGAAAAACTCAGGCAAAGGAATTGTGTATGGTGGTCACCTTTAAAGCTACTGGCAGGAGATGGCCTCTTTTAGTCACAAAAAGCCGCACATTTCAATGAAGTTACCGTGAAAAGCCCCTACTTGCCACATTCCGCTGCCTGTTCTGGTACACAGAGGGAGAATTCGGAATGTCCAAATTACGTCTTGTGGGAGAAAACCAGAGCACCCGGAGGAAACCCATGTAGACATGGGGAGAACGTGCAGACTCCGCACAGACAGTGATCCAAGTGGGAATCGAACATGGGTCCCTGTGGCTGTGAAGCCACAGTGCTAACCACTGTGCTGCCCATAAGGCATTAGGTTTTCAGGAAGAACATGGCAGATGTGATCTACCAGAGCTGGGGACAAGTGCAGATGTGCCAGGCACTGCTCACAATCTGTAACCAAAGCAGCTGCAATGGTCTACAGTGACTTCAGGCCCACTAGCCTTGTCGTTGATGCAGGGTGTGATTCAAGTCGGTTTTGGGTGCGTTTGGCAGGAAGTTACACAATGGCCACATTGACAAAATCACAGCTTGTTTCAACAGCACTTAGTGCCAAAAATGAGCACCCACGAGATTCTCGACGTATAACTCCCTCGCTATCTGATTCACGCAACTCTCACCTCAGCTGCTCGCCGCTAACAAGGGGACATTGCTTTTAAATGCTCCCTCACCACTCACTCCCAGTAAACCTACAAGCATGGCAGCGCATGGACCTCCTTACTGAAGATGCTGATCTTACAAGATTTCTCGGTGCTGTGGATGAGAGGTAGGGAAACCTGTTCCCCCCGAGGGGGTTGGAGAACCAGCAGCAGGGTGAGTAATGTTGCCTGGGAGGTGGTGGCAGCGGCTGTCAGTGTGGGCAGGACTACCGTCAAATGTCAGAAGAAGACCAACGACCTCCAATGAGCTGCAAGGGTAAGTTACCACCTCACCACCTCTCTCCTGGCATCAGTTCTGCCTAGCATCTCTCAAAGCCCCAAACCTCTGCCCACCCAATCCACTGGCTGTTCTCTCGCATCCTCCCACGTCTGATCGTCCAAACATGGTCTCAGAACCCCTGGCACACAACAGCACTACCCTTTCATGTCCAGGTGCGTGCTCACACATGCTACATGGTACTGACCCCCCCCCCCCCCCCCCCCCCCCGGACCTATCAAGCATGTGGCTGACAATGCCCTCTCTTTGATAGCCCACAGTAAATGGAAAAGGTTCAAGACAAGGGGTGGTGGAGATATCCCTGAGATTCAAGTCCTCATCTTCTATGAGGAATGGGCCCTGGAAATCTGGGGTTGCCTGAGGAAAGAGCAGTCACCGACAGCGTCATTGGACTGTGTCAGAGGGAGAGGATCCACTGCCTCTTCATCCAGATGACCTGTCTCAAGTGAGTTCATGTCAGACAAAACGATCCTTTTCACTTACCACATGTCCATTGTCTTGCAGGATCACCATCTGATGAGCCCCCCCCCCCCCCCCCCAGCCCACAGTGAATATCTCTGAGGTGAGCTCCAAGTAGACCACAGTGAGGTGTCACAACTATCGTCCACACCTTGCACCACAGTCAAGACGCACCTTGGTGGGCAGCATTAGTGGGCAGGCAGCATTAGTGGGCAGGCTTCTGGGCACAATCTGGTGAGCACCACACAGTTGCTGATGTACATCAAGTGGAGGCACAACCATCCAAGGGATACAGCAGTCAGAGGTCTTCAGGATTCCAGGGTACAGCAGGATCCGAGCTAGATGTCAAGCCTCTGGACAAAGTTCACCCTGAGCTGATGCAGATGATAGGACACAGTCGTGAAATTCAGGAGAGAGTGTCAGCAGCATTCCAGCAACTGCAAGGGAAATTGGAGGAGTCCCAAATGCTTCAGGCCCAGGAGGTGGTACCAACAATGCATGGCACTGAGGTCAATACTGTTAGGATGGCAACTGCAGTAGAAAGATGAAATGGAAGAGGAGGGAATTGGGGAGAAATGTGGTGGGGTCATGGAAATGGGGGATGGGGGTAGAAAGAGAGAGAGGGGAAGAATAATTGGGGGTTGTTGAGCCTCGTAGGAGAATCTGGAGATAATGAGGCCCTTCCTAGTCGTCCTCGCATTTCGGACTCCAACTGCAGCCTGTCATCCATCCTCCGGCGCCTCCTTGGGCTCATCCTCCAGCCATTCCTGGTCCACCTCGTCAGATGAGGTTGCAGCAGAGAGAGACAATGCGGCACCTGTGCCACATCCTCGCGGACCTGGCACCCCACAGAGGAGGAGGACACCTGCTCCCGATGACCGTGACGGTTACCGCAGCCCTCAACGTATACGCCACTGGGTCATTCCACATGCCCATCTGTGCATCCGGGAGGATGTCTGGGGGGCACAGGAGATCACCACAATGTGGGAGACCCTTTGGGGTGTACCACAGGGTACCACCAGAGCGGTCAAGGCATCGGATCCGCATTTTCAGCAGCCCAATGCACCGTTCAACGACATTACGGGTGGCAACATGGGCCTCATTGTACCGGATTTCAGTCTCAGGCCTCCACACTGATATCATCAACCATGTCCTCAGCGGGTATCCCTTGTTTCCCAGGAGCCAACACCCCAACCTAAGGTGGTCCACAAAGACACCGGGATCTCCAAGTGTTCCAGGGTGTAGCTGTCTTGGAACCGCCCAGGGAGCGGGCACACACTTGCATTATTCTGAGGTGGTAGTCGCATATGACCTGAACATTCAGGGAGTGGAACCCTTTCCTGTTAATATAGAGCACTCCCTGATATCTCCCTGGACCTGGGGCATTTTTATGATGGTGGAAAATCCTGCACCCTGGGCATCTTGATGGGCCTGGTCCAGGCCGAAAGTGATAAAGTCTGATGCCTGGGCATACAGAGCATCCGTCACCTCCTGGATGCACAAGTGGGCAGCAGATTCTGATACACCATGCAGGTCCCCACTCGTGCCCTGGAATGACCCAGTGGCGCATACGTTGAGGGCTGCGGTAACCGTCACGGCCATCGGGAGCAGGTGTCCTCCTCCTCCGTGGGGTGCCAGGTCTGCGAGGATGTGGCTCAGGTGCCGCATTGTCTCTCTCTGATGAGAGAAAATCTTCTGCGGCACATGCAGAATGACCAATGATACCTGTACACCCTCCTCAGCCAGATGGTGGCCCCCTGCACACGGGCTGCCGCCTCCAGCCTGTGTTAATGCTGCTGCTGCCACAAGCGGAGTGAGGGCAGCCTCCATGGGATCCAAACTAGCAAACATAGTTTTATCTGGAAGGAATTGGAGGAGAGAGGCCGGAAATCCATGAGGACTTTGAGCCCAGGACCCTTAAATCCCCGAAGTTTCCCCCACCCTTACAATGACTGTCCCGCCTTCACTTAGAGTGTAATCCAGTGAGCAAGTTGTGCTGGCAAACCTCACCCTCACCCCGGCCAGATCAGGTGCCCCAAGACCCCAGACCTCTGACGGGAACATTAGGGAGGCCGTGCTCAGCTGCCTTCCGCTCATCCACACACTTATCCTTTGGCTGCAGGATGGAGGATACTCGGTGGTGAAGCCCTGCTCTTTAGTGTTTGATTGTTGGCAGCTGCCTCTGTGGATTGGATTGGATTTGTTTATTGTCACGTGTACCAAGGTGCAGAGAAAAGTATTGTTCTGCGTACAGTCCAGACAGATCATTCCATACATTAAAAGAAAAATATTAGGGCAAACATAAAATACATAGTGTAAATACACGGGCATTGGGTGGAGCATACAGAAGTGGAGTGCTACTCAGTAAAGAAGATACTGAAGAGATCAGATCAGTCCATAAGTGAGTCGCCTGGGGTTTTGTAACAGTGGGGAAGAAGCTGTTTTTGTATCTGTTAGTGCGTGTTGTCAGACGTTTGTATCTCCTGCCCGATGGAAGAAGTTGGAAGAGTGAATAAGCCGGGTGTGAGGGGTCTTTGATTATGCTACCCCCTGAGGATTTCCGGTTGCGGTGATGTTGAGCTAAGCCGCACGTTCGGCAGCTCCCGCTATTAAAGGACTTTCGGGCCTGTTTTAGGGCCCTAAACGGCGCTGTTTTGACGATTTCCGGTGGGGGAAGGTGTTTGGAGGAACATTCCCCGAAATATATGGTGCGCACACGGAGTGGGGCAAAGAAAAAGGCTGCAGCAGCTCCCCAGAAAAAGCGGGGGAAGGAGGACAAAATGGCGGCCGGCGGAGCACCCGAGGATTGGTGGTAGTGGGCGCAGGAGCAGCAAGCTGCTCTTCTGCGCTGTTTTGCGGAGCTGAAGGCTGAGTTGCTGGACTCCCTGAATGTGACTACCAGCAAGCTGCTTGAGACCCAGACAGCCCAGGGGGTGGCCGTTCAGGAGTTGCAGCAGCAGGCCGCTGATCGGGAGGAGGAGTCCGTGGTCCTCGTGGGGAAGGTGGAGTTGCACGAGGCACTTCACAAAAAGTGGCAAGACCGCTTGGAGGAGCTGGACTTTCGCACGAGGCGAAAGAATTTGAGGATCCTGGGCCTGGCGGAGGGGCTGGAGGGGTCGGATCTTCCGTCCTATGTGGCTACGATGCTGAATTACTTGATGGGGGCGGGTTCCTTCCATCTGCCCCTGGAGCTTGAGGGAGCCCACAGAGTGCTGGCCAGGAGGCCCAAGGCGAATGAATCCCCGCGGGCGGTGCTGGTGCGGTTCCATCGGTTCAGTGACCGGGAGTATGTGCTGCGCTGGGCCAAGAAAGAGAGGAGCAGCAAGTGGGAGAACTCGGTAGTGCGAATCTACCAGGACTGGAGTGCGGAGGTGGCTAAGCGGCGGGCCGGGTTCAACCGGACGAAGGCGGTGCTGCATAACAAGCAGGATAAATTTGGAATGCTGCTGCCTGCGCGTCTGTGGGTAACATATAAGGACTGGCATTACTACTTTGAGTCCCCGGAAGAGGCATGGGCCTTTGTGCAGGCGGAGAAGCTGGACTCGAACTAGGGTTTGGGGGCTGCGGGGTCCGGTGCACTACGGTTGTTGCTGTTTTTGCTGTTGCTGTTTTTGTAATTTAGATATGTGTTTTTTATGCTGGTTCTTGCTCTGTTTCCGGGTGGTTCTGTTGGGTAGGTTTTGTGTTATGTGGGGAATGTTGGGGGTTTGTTTTTTCTTCTGTACGGGGCTGGGGGATGGGGTGGAGCTGGAATTTGGGAGCTGCGTCAGAAAGGTGGAGTGGGGCAGTGTGAAAGCGCGGTCTTTCCTCTGGTTTCCCGTGCTGCGGGACAGGAGGGGTGGAGCTGACAGTGGGGGCGTGGTATCTACTGTTTTTTTTCCCGCGCTGAAGCGGTGCCAAGGAGGATTGGCAGGAGGGGGGATGACCCCATGTCGGGAGGGGACGGGTTTTGGCGGGAGTTGCCGGGGTCAGCAGATGTCAGCTGACTCACAGAAGTACCATGGAGGGTGCATCGCGGCTAGGAGGGGTCCTAGCCTGGGGGGGGAGATACAGGGTTGCTGCTGGACTGGCCAGGAAGGAGTGGGTGTGGGCCGGGGGGGTAGGGGAGAGGTGCTATCGTCATGGGGAACGGGTCGGGCGGGATGTGCTGGCCTGGGGCGAGCAGTCGATGAGCTATGGCTGGGTGGCGGGGTGCCCTCTGATCCGGCTGATCACCTGGAACGTGAGGGGGCTGAATGGGCCGGTTAAGCGGGCTAGGGTATTTTCTCATTTGAAGGGGCTGAAGGCGGACGTGGCTATGCTCCAGGAGACCCACTTGAAGGTGGCGGACCAGGTTCGTCTGAGGAAGGGGTGGGTGGGGCAGGTTTTCCACTCAGGATTAGATGCGAAGAACCGGGGGGTGGCGATTCTGGTGGGGAAGAGGGTGGCGTTCGAGGCGTCTGAGGTGGTGGCGGACAAGGAGGGCAGGTTTGTTATGGTGAAGGGTAAGCTGCAGGGAGAGCAGGTGGTGCTGGTAAACGTGTATGCCCCGAATTGGGATGACACTGGCTTTATGAGGAGTATGTTGGGCCACATTCCGGACCTGGAGGCAGGGGGCCTGATCATGGGGGGAGACTTTAATACGGTGCTGGATCCCCCACTAGACCGGTTCAGTTCAAGGACGGGTAAGAGGCTGGCGGCGGCCAAGGCCCTGAGGGGGTTTATGGACCAGATGGGAGGGGTGGATCCCTGGAGGTTCGGGAGGCCGAGGGCGCGGGAGTATTCCTTTTTCTCCCATGTGCATAGGGTTTACTCCCGAATAGATTTTGTCGTCCTGAGCAGGGGATTGATCCCGAGGGTGGAGGATGCCGAGTATTCGGCCATAGCAATTTCAGACCATGCTCCGCACTGGGTCGATCTGGAGATGGGGGAGGTGCGGGACCAGCGCCCGCTGTGGCGCCTGGATGTGGGGATGCTGGCTGATGAGGAGGTGTGTAGGAGGGTCCGGGGAAGTATTGAGGGGTACCTTGAGGCCAACGGTACGGGGGAGGTCCGGGTGGGGATGGTTTGGGAGGCTCTGAAAGCAGTGATCCGGGGGGAGCTGATTTCCATCTGGGCCCATAGGGAAAGGAGGGAGAGGGAGAGACTGGTGGGGGAGCTCCTAGATGTGGATAGGAGGTACGCGGAAGCCCCGGAGGAGGGATTGTTGGGGGAACGGCGTAGCTTGCAGGCCAAGTTCGACTTGCTGACCACCAGAAAGGCGGAGACACAGTGGAGGAGGGCGCATGGCGCGGTTTATGAATATGGGGAGAAGGCGGGCAGGATGCTGGCGCATCAGCTCTGCAGGCAGGATGCGGCTAGGGAAATTGGTGGAATGATGGATAAGGGTGGGAATGTGGTGCGGAAGGGTGCAGAGGTGAACGGGGTCTTTAGGGACTTTTACGAGGAACTGTACCGGTCGGAGCCACCGGTGGTGGGGGTGGGGGGGGGGGGGGGGGGGGGTGCGATGGAGAGCTTTATGAACAGGCTACGTTTCCCAAAGGTGCAGGAGGAGCTGGTGGAGGGGCTGGGGGCGCCGATTGAGTTGGAGGAGCTACTCAGGGGGATTGGTCAAATGCAGTCAGGGAAGGCGCCGGGGCCGGATGGGTTCCCGGTGGAATTTTATAAAATGTATGCGGACTTGTTGGTGCAGGCCTTCAATGAGGCATTGGGGGGGGCGGGGGGGCTTTGCCCCCGACGATGTCACGGGCGCTGATTTCTTTGATCCTGAAGTGGGATAAGGACCCCCTGCAGTGCGTATCATACAGGCCAATCTCGCTCCTCAATGCTGACGCTAAGTTGCTGGCGAAGATCCTGGCCACCAGGATAGAGGACTGTGTGCCAGGGGTGATACACGAGGATCAGACAGGATTTGACAAGGGAAGACAGCTTAACACGAATGTGCGGAGGTTGTTAAATGTTATCATGATGCCGGCAGTGGAGGGGAGGCAGAGATAGTGGTGGCGCTAGATGCAGAGAAGGCCTTTGATAGAGTTGAGTGGGGTTACCTGTGGGAAGTGCTGGAGAGGTTTGGATTTGGGGAGGGGTTCATCAAATGGGTAAGGTTGCTTTATGAGGCCCCGATGGCAAGTGTAGTTACTAATGGAAGGAGGTCAGAGTACTTCAAGCTCTACCGTGGGACCAGGCAGGGGTGCCCCCTGTCCCCCTTGCTTTTTGCACTAGCAATTGAACCTCTGGCTATGGCGTTGAGGGAGTCGGGGAGGTGGAGGGGTCTGGTGCGGGGTAGGGAGGAACATCGGGTATCGCTGTATGCGGACGATCTGCTGCTGTATGTGGCGGACCCAGAGGGGGGAATGCCAGGGGTGATGGAGCTGTTGGCTGAGTTTGGGGGCTTTTCGGGCTATGAGCTGAATCTGAGCAAGAGCGAGGTATTTGGAGTGCACCCGGGTGCTCAGGAGGAGGGAATTGGTAGGCTCCCGTTTAAGAGGGCAGTGAAGAGTTTTAGGTACCTGGGGGTGCAGGTGGCCAGGAGTTGGGGGACTCTCCACAAGCTTAATTTTACCAGGCTTGTGGAGCAGATGGAGGAGGAATTCAAAAGGTGGGACATGGTGCCGCTATCGCTGGCGGGTAGAGTGCAGTCCGTCAAAATGACAGTACTCCCGAGGTTCTTGTTCCTTTTTCAGTGTTTGCCCATCTTTATCCCTAGAGCCTTTTTAGGAGGGTGACTAGCAGCATCATGAGCTTTGTTTGGGCGCATGGGTCCCCGAGGGTGAAGAGGGTCTTCTTGGAGCGGGGCAGAGATGGTGGGGGGCTGGCGTTACCCAATCTCTCGGGGTATTATTGGGCGGCCAATGTGTCGATGGTGCACATGTGGGTGATGGAGGGGGAGGGGGCAGCATGGAAAAGGTTGGAGATGGCGTCCTGTGGAGGCACAAGCCTGGGGGCCCTGGTAACGGCGCTGTTGCCGCTCCCTCCTACGAGGTATACCACGAGTCCGGTGGTGGCGGCTACCCTCAAGATCTGGGGGCAGTGGAGGCGACATAGGGGGGAAGTGGGGGGCTCGATGGAGGCCCCGCTAAGGGAGAACCATTGGTTCGTCCCGGGGAACATTGATGGGGGGGTTCCAGGGTTGGCACAGAGCGGGCATCAGAAAGTTGAGGGACCTGTTCATTGATGGGAGGCTTGCGAGCCTGGGAGAGTTGGAGGAGAAATTTGAGCTCCCCTCGGGGAACATGTTCAGGTACCTGCAGGTAAAGGTGTTTGCTAGGCGGCAGGTGGAGGGATTCCCTTTGCTTCCCGCGAGGGGGGGTGAGGGACAGGGTGCTTTCGGGGGTCTGGGTCGGGGATGGGAAGATATCTGATATCTACAAAGTAATGCAGGAGGTGGAGGAGGCGTCAGTAGAGGAGCTAAAGGCTAAGTGGGAGGGGGAACTGGGGGAGCAAATCGAGGATGGGACATGGGTGGATGCCCTGGAGAAGGTTAACTCTTCCTCCTCATGTGCGCGGCTTAGCCTCATCCAATTCAAGGTGCTGCACCGGGCCCATATGTCCGGGACTAGGATGAGTAGGTTCTTTGGGGGCGAAGACAGGTGTGTCAGGTGTTCGGGGAGTCCAACGAACCATGCCCATATGTTCTGGGCATGCCTGGCACTGGAGGAGTTCTGGAAGGGGATGGCAAGGGTGGTGTCGAGGGTGGTGGGATCCAGGGTCAAGCCAGGCTGGGGACTCACGATTTTTGGGGTTGCGGCGGAGCCGGGAGTGTAGGAGGCGAGAGAGGCCGGTGTTTTGGCCTTTGCGTCCCTAGTAGCCCGGCGGAGGATCTTGCTACAGTGGAAGGATGCGAGACCCCCAAGCGTGGAGACCTGGATCAATGACATGGCGGGTTTTATTAAGCTGGAGAAGGTCAAATTCGCCCTGAGAGGATCGGTGCAAGGGTTCTTTAGGCGGTGGCAGCCTTTCCTAGACTTTCTGGCTCAGCGATAGGGAACAAGGTCAGCCGAAGCAGCAACCCCGGGGGGGGGGGGGGGGGGGGGGGGGGAGTTGACTATGTTTATTTTATTTGATTTAAATTTATTTTCCAGTTCTCTTGTTGTTTACTGGGTTTGGGGGGGCGGGGGGGGGGGGGTTCGATATATGCGTTGCTACGGTCTTGGGGGTGTTATGCTTATTATTATGTTGTTTTATTGTTGCTTGTTACTCTTTGTTGTTACATATTTTGTAAAAAAATTTCAATAACAATTATTTAAAAAAAAAGATTATGCTGCCCCCTTTCCCAAGGCAGTGGGCGGTGTAGACAGAGTCAATGGATGGGAGGCGGATTCGTGTGATGGACTGAGCGGTGTCCACGACTCTCTCCAGTTTACTAATGGTCTTGGGCTGAGCAGTTCCATACTAGGCTGTGATGCAGCCAGATAGGATGCTTTCTATGGGACATCTGTAATAAATAATGTGGACATGCTGAATTTCCTTTGTTTCCTGAGAAATTATAGGAGCTGTTGTGTTTTCTTGGTCGTAGCACGACGTGGGTGGATCAGGACGGATTGTTCTGATGTGCACACCTAGGAATTTGAAGCTGTCATAGTGCAGAAGGAGGGCATTCGGCCCATCGAGTCTGTACCGGCCCTTGGAAAGAGCACCCTACCTCAGAACAGGGAAAAAGACAGGCATGGCTAAGGAAGTGGGAACATTCATGGACCAGATGGGGGCTGTGGACCCATGGAGGTTCCTGCACCTCGGCGAGAGGGAATTCTTGTTCTTCTCACCGGTCCACAAGGTATAATCATAGAATTTACAGTGGAGAAGGAGGCCATTTGGCCCAACGAGTTTGTATCGGCCCTTGGAAAGAGCACCCTACCTCAGCCCACAAACCAACCCCATCCCTGTAACCCCATCCAACCTTTTTGCACGCTAAGGGCAATTTAGCTTTGCCAATTCACCTAACCTGCATATCTTTGAACTGTGGGAGGAAACCAGAGCACTCGGAGGAAACCCACGCAGACACGGGGAGAAAGTTCAAACTCCACACAGACAGTGACCCAAGCCAGGAATCGAACCTGGGACCCTGAAGCAGTGAAGCAACTGTGCTACCGTGCCCCCAACCACCTCCACCTCGGCCCTATTGATGCAGACAGGGGTGTGTACGATACTTTGCTTCCTGAAGTCAATGACCAGATCTTCGGTTTTGACATTGAGGGAGTGATTGTTGTCATTACACCAGTATACTAGGTTCTCTATCTCCCTCCTGTATTCTGACTCATTGTCGTTCGAGATCCACCCACTACGGTTGTCATCAGCAAACTTGTAGATGGAGTTGGAGCCAAATTTTGTCACACAGTCGTGTGTGTATAGGGAGTTTAGTAGGGGGCTAAGTATGCAGCCTTGTGGGGCCCCGGTATTGAGGACTATCGTGGAGGAGGTGTTGTTTATCCTTACTGATTGTGGTCTATGGGTCACAAAGTCGAGTATCAAGTTGCAGAGTGAGCAACTAAGTCCTAGGTTTTGGAGCTTTGATATGAGCTTGGCTGGGATTATGGTGTTGAAGGTAGAGCTGTAGTTGTAGTCAACTTCGGAGTCTGGTGTCAGAGTTTTTGTTTCCGAGATGCTCCAGGGATGAGTGTAGGGCCATGGAGATGGCGTTTGCTGTGGACCATTTCTGGCGGTATGTGAATTATAGTGGATCTAGGTATTTTGGGAGTATGGAGTTGATGTGCCTCAAGACCAACCTCTCGAAGCACTTCCTCATGATCGATGTCAAGGTCACCGGATGATAGTCATTGAGGCACATTGCCTGGTTCTTCTTTGGCACTGGTATGATAGTGGTCTTCTTGAAGCAGGTGGGGACCTCGGAGCAGAGTAGGGGCAGGTTCAAGATGTCTGTGAACACATCTGCCAGCTGCTCCACACAGTATTTGAGTTCATGACCAGGGAGCCCATCGCCTTCCGAGAGTTCACTTTCAAGAATTCCGATCTGACTTCGGAAGCTGCGACGGTTGGTATGGGTGTGTCCGGGGCTGCTGGGGCAGTTGATATGATCGATGATTTGATTTGATTTTATTGTCACCTTGAACTTCAGAGAGTCGTGAATACCGCCCAGTCCATCACACGAACCTGCCTCCCATCCATTGATTCCATCTACACCTCCCGCTGCCGGGGGAAAGCAGGCAGCATAATCAAGGATCCCTCCCACCCGGCTTACTCACTTTTCCAACTGCTTCCATCGGGCAGGTGATTCAGAAGTCTGAGAACACGCACGAACAGACTCAAAAACAGCTTCTTCCCCACTGTCACCAGACTCCTAAATGACCCTCTTATGGACTGACCTCATTAACACTACATCCTGTATGCTTCAACCGATGCCAATGCTTATGTAGTTACATTGTATATATTGTGTTGCCCTATTATGTATTCTCATGTATTTTCTTGAATTCTGTTTAATTCCCTTTTCTCCCCATGTACTGAATGATCTGTTGAGCTGCTTGCAGATAAATACTTTTCACTGTACCTCGGTACACGTGACAATAAACAAATCCAATCCAATCCAATCCAACCTGTACCGAAGTACAGTGAAAAGTATTTTTCTGTGGCCGAGGGAATGTACACAGTACATACATAGTAGACAAAATGAATAATCAACAGAGAACATTGACAAATGGTACATCGATAAACAGTGATTGGTTACAGTGCGGAACAAGGGGCCAAACAAAGCAAATTAATGAGCAAGAGCAGCATAGGGCGTAGTGAATAGGGTTCTTACAGGGAACAGATCAGTCCGAGGGGGAGTCGTTGAGGAGTCTTGTAGCTCTGGGGAAGAAGCTGTTCCTGTGTCCGGGTGTGCAGGTCTTCAGATTTCTATACCTTTTGCCTGATGGAAGGGTCTGGAAGAAGGCAATGCCTGGGTGGGAGGGGTCTCTGATAATGCTGTCTGCCTTCCTGAGGCAGCGGGAGGTGTAGACAGAATCAATGTGCGGGTGGCAAGTTTGTGTGATGCGTTGGGCTGAGTTCACCACACTCTGCAGTTTCTTGCGATCTTGGACCGAGCAGTTGCCATACCAAGCTGTGATACAGCGGGATAGGATGCTCTCTCTCGCACATCTGTAGACGTTTGTGAGAGTCGATGCAGACATGCCAAATTTCTTTAGCTTCCGTAGGAAGTATAGACGTTGTTGGGCTTTCTTGACTGTTGCATCAACGTGAGTGGACCAGGACAGACTGTTGGTGATGGTGACACGCAGGAACGTAAAGCTATTGACCATCTCCAGTTCAGAGCCATTGGCGCAAATGGGAGTGTGTGTCGTGCTACACTTCCTGAAGTCGATGATCAGTTCCTTGGTCTTTCCAACATTTAGGGGAGGTTGTTTTTGTTACACCATGCAACCAAGTGATTTATCTCCCACTTGTAGTCTGATTTGTCGTTGTTTGAGATACGGCCCAGCACAGTCATATCATCCGCAAACTTGTAGATTGAGTTGGAGTTATATCTAGCCACACAGCCATTTCATGATAACACACGTCAGAGCCAGCGGTCGGCAGTCGTTCAGGCAGGCTACCTTGTTCTTCTTTGGTACTAATATTATGGTTGTCTTCTTGAAGGAGGGGGGGACCTCAGAGCGGAGGAGTGAGATGTTGAAGATATCTGCGAATACACTCGCCAGGTGGTCTGCGCAGGCTCTGAGTGTTCGCTTGTATTTGCTTGTATGCTGGGAGAAGTTTTTGCTTGTATGCTGGGAGAAGGAGCACTGTCTTTTGTTCCGATTCTCCAAAGTGTGGTCAGTAGGCACCCTTGATGTTTGCATCGTATTGGTCAAGGATGTTGGTGTCCCTGGTGGGATAGGAGATGTATTGGTGGATTTTGGCAGTACATGCTTCAGGTTGGCCTGTTTGAAGTCTCCGGCCACGATGCACAAAGCCTCCGGGTATTCTCTTTCATTGTTACTTACAGCTACGTACAATTCGTCAAGCGCCTTCTTCACTTCCGCCTGCGGTGGGATGTAGGCCACTTGGGTGACCCTTGGAAGGTAGTACAAGCGGCATTTCACAGTCAGGTGTTCCAGGTCCGGGGAGCTGGCAGTAGGTACCTAGGGTCACCCCATCCAAGTTGATGAGGAAGCAAAACCCTCCAGCCTTTGCTTTGCCTGATGATGTTGGTGTATTGAGAAGCCTTCAGGTTATATGGCACAATCAGGTGAGGCAGGAATGAGGCATGTCTCTGTGAAACAGAGCACACAGCAGGCTTTTAATTCCCTCTGAGAGGTAAGCCAGGCGTTAAGTTCGTCCAGCATTTTTTCGATCGCTCGGACGTTTGCCAGGCATATGCTGGGGAGAGGAGTCTTGAAACTGCATTGATTTAGTCTCACTTCCTCGGCGGCTGCTTGTGGGTGGTTCCTGGATCAAACGGGGGAGTTCTGACGTTGTGGAAGATAGGTGGTTGCGCCTGGCGGGGTCCCAGGCGTTGGCTGCAATTTTGGGGTTGCGGGGGGGGGGGGGGGGGGGGGGGGGGGTGGTATGTTTGCGATCTCGTCGGGCCTCAGCTTTCTGTAAGCCTGGGTCTACCTTGGGGTGTGTTCAGGTCGTCGCGTGGGATGTCCGCCATTTCTGAGTCTTTAATCCGGGTTTGGGCTGCAGGCAGCGGCATCCTTTGTCAAGTTGGGTCGGGTCCTGTGTTCTGTTGGTGGTCTGGTCAGGCGCTCCTGGATTAGGGCCTTGGAGTAGGCCTGTTCCGGCCTCCATGTTGATTCTTCCTTCCATCCTCCAGTAAGTCAAGTCACTGGGCTAGCCTCTCCCGGTCGGGTTGCTGGATGGGCCTCTCCGGGTTAGGCCGGGTTTCATGGTCGGGCGCTTCGGCAGCTGGATCAGGCAGTTACGGGGGCCAACGTTAGTTCTCAGGCCGGGTCGGGCGCTCTGAGAGCTGGATCGGGTCCTCCCCGATGTTGGGGTTGGAGTTCCGGTTTGGGCCTCTTCACTTTCAGGTTAGGTCACTGTAGGGGTCATGTCAGGTCAGGTTATCTGGTCCAGCCTACGGACCTCTGAGGATCTTCAACCTGCAAGAGAACATAAAAGTTTTAGTGCGAGAATTAGGTTTAAAGAGATTTGTATGGTTATAGGAGATGTAGGAAGAGGATCTGTGTGAGAGAGTTTGTAGAGAGTCGCTACACTCCAGAGCCATCTTACTTCTTGCTATGGTGCTGTTCTAGATTACAGGCACACTGTTCAGGCATCAATGTTTGCTGGGCCTGCATTGCACTGATCATCCTCTGGGACATGGCAACTGTGCCTTCAATGAGGCACTTGAGAGTTGAGAATATTTTGTTAATTAAACAGTCAACAAATAACAATAACAAATATTTCAAAATAAACTACATAACATTCCATATATCACACTAATCATTAATCAACAAGGAAACATCACCGTACTATATTGGTACCAATACAAAGCTATATCAGCTCATTTTCGCAAAAAAAAAAACACGGTATCAGCCCTCGCAGGTTCCTCAGCAAAAATGGATGATAAGCCTGAGAATGTGTTATCATGTCCAGAACTTTGTTATAGGAATGATTTCTCCATCAATGTGTGAATTGTTCCGTGTATCAGGGCCATTTTCCATTCAGGAGCTGCATCTGAGCCCAATCTCACCGGAACCAAATCCTGGCATCTGTTATGTTCTGTGTTGTGGCCGTGGTAAAGATGCACACAGAACATCTAGTTCTTTGACTAGTAAGATAGTTTATTAACACAATGAACACGTGGAAAGATAACTAATGAACTATAATGCAAATGGTAACAAATAAGTGAATTCTCCTAGAGCTACTTCTAATGTGACTGTTCTCTAGTACGACTTACTACCGGATCTCTGGAATCACATAGCGGATCTCTATCGCCACCTGCTGGTTGGAGGTCATATAGATAACTATATACATTAATAGATAACTATATACATTACTGTGCATATGCATATCACCACAGTATCCACATATCTCACTGGCGCTCAAGGTGCAGTTGAACATTCTTGACTTCCACAGTGTTTAACCTGCGGTGATGTGCCAGTTACACTCACCACACCAGCAACAAAAGCAACAGTGATCTGCATTAGCAGATGGCCCATTTGGAACACTGTCACGCACCACGTCCTGAAGGGTCTCCTTGCTTCAAACCCGATTGTCTTCTGGACTCGTGCTTCTTCCTGAGTCCGGTGTTCCAGGACCCAGGTATCTTAGAAAAAATTGTCCTTTCCAGCAACAGAAAAGGAAGAAAACAGCAACAGCAGCAAGAAGAAGCAACCACAACCTGCAAATATTTTAGTTTTTGTTGACAATATCAAAAATACAGTATAATCACTTGGCATCCAGAACACTCCCCCCACCCCCAAACCCAACACAGAGCACGGAGGAGGAGGGCAGAGAGAAAAACATTCCACCCCTTCCAAGAGGGGCACAGTTCAGTCCAGAACAATTCCGGCAAATTATAAACAAAATCAGATACAGAACAACTGTGGAAGGAGAACACAAAACAGGCAGGAAGACAATAAAGACACCAGCTGTACGTCAAGGATGAAAACCAAAACAAAGGAACAACGCCACCAGCTGCCGAGGCAGCGCATGTCCTTCCCCACCACACTGGCCCCAACATCAGACCTACATCCTACATCGGCGGGAGGGTGCAAAGAAGCAGCTCAAACAGCTAGACACTGACCCGGACCCAGCGGAAGGAGAGAAAACACCTCACCCCTGCACACTGTAGCGTGCACTGAAAGAAAACACAAAATTGCCAGCAGCACACCAAAGACAAAATCAAGACAAAGAGGAATACAATACCACCAGCTACTGAGTCAGTGCAACTTACCCCCCACCCTCCCTCGGTCCCAGCAGCAGACTCACATCGGTGGAAAAGTGCTAAGAAGCGATGCTAACCATCGGAAAAGGGACACTGGCACAGGGCACAGCAGAAGAAGGAGAGAGAACACCCTACCACTTCTCCCGCACTGGTAATTTGCCAGCGTCCAGGGAGTAGAGAAGTGAGAGAGGTTACAGCAGTCTCCACAATATTGAAAGATGGTTTGAAGGCCACACAGCCCCTCACAGATGCAAAGCCCCTCACCCCGCTGGCCCAGGTGCAACCCCTGACCTAGAATGTTTCCAAGCATTGGGGCATCAACTCTAATACCCTTGAGCTGCAGGCAGGAAAATGGAAATAGATACTCACCTCCTCAGTTCCTCTCAGAAGTAATTGCGTCAATGTGAAAGTAGAGATCCCTCCCACTATTTTCCAGCCTCCCAGTAATACCAGATCCCATTGTTGTGGTCAACATTCCTGTGCTCCCCTGTGAGCCTATCGCTGTTGATGAACCCATGTCCCATGTGGACCTCTACCCTCACCATCTGGAGGCTATGTGCACAATCACCTACAGAGAGACAACTATCCCCTCCCACACCCCAAAGGGAGTTTCATATACACACACCACTCCTTATTATGTTTTATCCATGTATAGGCATAGATGCCTCCCATAATCATTGCAAGAAATGCATAAGTATTTGCAAACCAGTACAGAACCAGACAACCGTGATTGTGAAAACACCCTGCATACCAGGCAGTGAATTGCCCCCATATGAGCACACAGTCCTTGCCCCTCCTTGGAACAGTGGTACAATGTGCTTGTCATGCATACCCCGTAGCATAGCTTACTACACTATAAGACTGCCTCTTTATTGGAAATCCCGCTGCTGAGATTCTCATTTTCCGACTCCTGTGAGATTTTGGGCCAAAATCGTTGTTTACGCTGACTGTTAACGCGGGCTCAAAATTGCCCCTAGAGGCTAAAAATATCTTTTGTTTTAACAATGTTTAGCTGGAGGAAGTTATGGCTTATCCCAGACTGAAAATCTGCTAAGCAGTCTGCTGCTGGGCCAGCAGTTTCAGTGGAGGAGTTGAAAGATGGAGTGGAAAAACCGGACACCACTGGCATTTTTTATTCATTCAGGGGATGGAGGTGCTGTTGGCAAGTGATACATTTTTTGCCCATTGCTAGTTGCCCTGAGAAGCTGGTTGATAGAGTTTGATGCAAATGAATAGATTGTTTGGTCACTTCAGAGGACTATTCAGAGTCAGTCACATTTGTGTGGGTCTGATTCACAGATAGGCCAGACACTGGGTGAGGATAACGAGTTTGATTTCCTAAAGAGTGTAAGTGTGTAAAGGCGCCAGTCTCAGATGTTGATAGGCTACTTTCCCCTTTGAGGGGGAGAGCTGACTGGTGGTGATTTAACCTGAGGATCACCACACCTCAAGTGAGGTACAAGGTTGAGAAAGCAGGGTCTTAATCAATAACCCTAGTGAATTAGTTCACATCTAACAACGTACAGTTTCAGGTTATTTTTCTAATGCAAGATTTACTTTTTGACCAAATTAAAATTAGTAAACTGCCAGTGTAGAATTGAACTAGCATTGTCTAGATTCTTAGTCCAGCTTTCTGGATTACAAGTGCAGTAACATACCCACTAGGCTATTGTACCCAAGTCATCTTGTAATTAACTGACAGTAGATATGAGGTAAAGAGCTACAGACAGACCACTATGGTTTGTATTAACATAGAACATGCTTCTCATCTGCAGGAAACAATTCGAAAAGCAGCTGAACCAGTAAAGGATAAAGGTATTGTGCACATATCACTGGATGTTCACAACCAATTCAGATAAGCTGCAACTAAAGCAAGCAAAATATTTGATTGTAATAATAGAACTATTCTATCCTTACACAGCTTGTTGGCTAGACTACATCTGGAGCACTTTTGGTCCTCCTACATGGTGGACGATAGACCTTAAAAAATATTTGCAGCAGACCAATTGGAATTATGCCCAAGCCCAGTCCAATCAAGTCCGTCCCAGCTGACCAGTGATCAGGGTCAGGGAGAGAGAGGTCACAGAGTGTAAAACACAGGCGCTGATGTGAAGGCGGGTTGAGGGAGGGGCCCTGGTGAACCCACCAGGTCTCAGCCATCTGGTCTGCCGAGACAATCTTGAGTGTCGACCGAGGCGGCAGAGTAGCCCTGCTGACTCTTGGGGTGGGGAGGAGGGGGGGGGGATCACTTGCTCAGAATAACAGCCACAGACCCTCCCTCCGCCCCCCCGCCCCTTACCTCCGCCACTGCTATCTTGCAGCACCTGTCCAAACCCTTTAGACCCACAAATTCATCGCTTGGCACTGCCGTGGCAATAAAGCACCATCAGCACAGCATTGAAACCCCTCAATAAACCCCCTCATAATTAAGTTCCAAAATAAAATGTGTCCATTGTCTGGCATTCACCCACTTTCTACCCGGTCTTGGAGCCAGAGCAAATGCTGTTACTTCCCCAACAGTGTGCAGTAGAAAGGGTCTAATCACAAGATAACATAACCATTGGGTGTTGGCAGTTTGCAAGGTGTGGTGATAGCCACTGTAGATATGCATACTTGCACGAGGGGGATGTATGGCTGTACCTGTAATACAGGTTCCTCCGGTAAGCCCCTGCCGGCTAGCTCCGCCCACAGGGAGCTTGTGTATAAATATGCGTGTCAGTCACTCAGACCCTAGTCTACAGTTGCAGCTGGAGGAATAGCATCACACAGCAATAAAGCCTCGATTGAACTTGTCTCTCGTCTTTGAGTGCAATTGTTAGCACCACAATTTATTGCTGTGTGATTTTCCGTACACCATGGACATCAGGATCAAGCCTGACCGTCTGCAGCTGGATCCGCAGTCACCTCACGCCAGGAAAGACTTCGTTCACTGGCTTGCAGTCTTCGAGGCCTACATCTCTTCAGCGGACCCTCCCCCGACGGAGGCTCAGAAAAAGCAACTCCTGTACTCGAGACTTAGGTCCAGTGTCTTTCCGCTAATTCGAGATGCGACTGACTACACCAGAGCTATGGAACTGCTCAAGGAGAACTATGCACAGTCGACGAACACCCTGTTTGCGAGGCATCAACTCTCTACTCGCGTCCAACATCCGGGTGAGTCGATTGAGGACTTCTGGAGGGCCCTTATAACTCTGGTACGAGACTGCGACTGCCAGGCCCTCTCAGCCAAGGAACACTCCGACTTACTCATGCGCGATGCCTTTGTTACAGGCATTGCATCGGACCCCATTCGGCAACGACTGCTGGAAGGGGCCGCCCTCGACCTCGCGGCCACAAAGACTCTGGCGCTTTCAATGACAGCCGCCTCCCGTAGTGCGCGATCTTACTCCGCTAGCCACTCGGCCCACCCGTCCTACCCCTCGTGGACCCCGCAAATGGCCCCCCAGGCCCACCCGTCCTACCCCTCATGGACCCTGCAAACGGCCCCCCAGGCCCACCCGTCCTACCCCTCGTGGACCCCGCAAATGGCCCCCCAGGCCCACCCGTCCTACCCCTCATGGACCCTGCAAACGGCCCCCCAGGCCCACCCGTCCTACCCCTCGTGGACCCCGCAACCGGCCCCACCAGCAGCCGCCCCCGCACACTATGCCTGCACTGCTGGCCACACCGCACACCCTGGGGGTCCCCACTGTTACTTCTGCGGTCAGCAGAAGCACCCCCGCCAACGCTGCCTGGCCTGCACCGCGACCTGCAAAGCTTGTGGCAAGAAAGGCCACTTTGCAGCGGTGTGTCAGTCCCGGACGATTGTCGCTATCGCGCCCCCGTTCCCCTCGCCTCAGCCGATCGCACAATGGGCCCTGCCGTCCGCTTCACTCGATCGCACGCGCGATCAGTGGGCGCCGCCATCTTTCGCCGCCCCCTCCATGGGTGCCACCATCTTCATCCCCCACCGCCATGTGCGTTCCATGGGCGCCGCCATTTTGTCCCCACCCCACAACGTGCGTTCCATGGGCACTGCCATTTTGTCTGCCGCCATCTTCTCCCACACAGGTACTCCAGACGCCACCATTTTGTCCTCCCTCCGGGACGGGGACACGGGACACGGGTCGCTACCGCTCCTCATCGGACTCATCTGACTCGACTGCCAATTGCCTCCGTTATGCTCGACCAGTCGCGTCCTCGCAACCTGGCACCCTCTTCCACATCGGTGCTGGTCAACGGCCAGGTGACCTCCTGCCCCATCGACTCCGGGAGCACCGAGAGCTTCGCCCACCCGGACACGGTAAGGCGCTATTCTCTTGCGGTCCATCCCGCCAAACGGCAGATCTCTCGCCTCCGGTTCCCACTCTGTCCCGATCCGGGGTTTCTGCCTGGTTAAACTTACTGTACAGGGCGTGGAATTCGACCGTTTCCGTCTGTACATTCTCCCCAACCTCTGCGCTTCACTCTTAGTAGGCCTGGATTTCCAGTGCAATCTCCAGAGCCTCACCCTCAAATTCGGCGGACCCCTACCACTTCTCACCGTTTGCGGCCTCGCGACCTCAAGGTCGAGCCTCCCTCACTCTTTGCCAATCTGACTGCAGATTGCAAGCCCGTCACCACCAGGAGCAGACGGTACAGCACCCAGGACATGGCCTTCATCAGGTCCGAAGTCCAGCGGCTGCTTCGGGAGGGTATCATCGAGGCCAGCAACAGCCCTTGGAGAGCCCAGGTGGTAGTGGTTAAGACCGGGGAGAAGCACAGGATGGTCATGGACTACAGCCAGACCATCAACCGGTACACGCAGCTCGACGCGTACCCACTCCCCCGCATTTCTGATGTGGTCAATCAGATTGCACTTCTCTACTATTGACCTGAAATCCGCCTACCACCAGCTCCCCATCCATAAATCGGACCGTCCCTACACTGCCTTCGAGGCAGACGGTCGTCTGTACCAATTTCTTAGAGTTCCCTTCGGCGTCACAAATGGAGTCTCGGTATTTCAACGAGAAATGGACCGAATGGTTGACCGGTACAGACTGCAGGCCACCTTCCTGTACCTCGACAATGTCACCATCTGCGGCCATGACCAGTAGGACCATGATGCCAACCTTTCTAAATTCCTCCACACTGCATCTCTCCTTAATCTCACGTACAACAAGGAGAAGTGCGTGTTCCGCACAGACCGCTTAGCCATCCTCGGCTACGTAGTCCAAAACGGACTACTGGGGCCCGATCCCAACCGCATGCGCCCCCTCATGGAGCTTCCCCTCCCCCACTGCCCCAAGGCCCTCAAACGCTGTCTTGGGTTCTTTTCTTATTACGCCCAGTAGGTCCCACAATACGCGGACAAGGCCCGCCCACTTATCCAGTCCACACATTTTCCCCTCTCGGCCGAGGCACAACAGGCTTTCGCCCGCATTCGATTTGATCTGACATAGCCAAGGCCGGGATGCATGCAGTAGACGAGTCACAGCCTTTCCAAGTAGAGAGCGACACTTCAGATGTCGCACTTGCCGCCACGCTGAATCAGGCAGGCAGACCCGTGGCATTCTTTTCACGCACCCTCCACGCCTCCGAAATTCGACATTCCTCTGTTGAAAAGGAGGCCCAGGCAATCGTTGAAGCGGTGCGGCACTGGAGGCATTACCTGGCTGGCAGGAGATTCACTCTCCTCACTGACCAACGGTCAACAACACACAGCGGGGCAAGGTCAAGAATGACAAAATCTTGCGGTGGAGAATCTAGCTCTCCACCTTTAACTACGAGATCTTGTATCGCCCCGGCAAGCTAAACGAGACCCCAGATGGCCTCTCCCAAGGTACATGTGCCAGCGCACAAGTGAACCAGCTCCGTGCCTTGCACAAGAGCCTTTGCCATCCGGGGGTCACTCGCTTGTACCATCTAATCAAAGCCCGCAATCTGCCCTACTCCGTCGAGGAAGTACGGACAGTCACCAGAGACTGCCAGATATGTGCCGAGTGCAAGCCGCACTTCTACCGGCCAGATCGCGTGCGCCTGGTGAAAGCGTCCCGCCCCTTTGAACGCCTCAGCGTGGACTTCAAAGGGCCCCTTCCCTCCACCGACCGCAACACCTACATCCTTAGTGTGGTCGATGAATTTTCTAGGTTCCCCTTCGCCACCCCATGCCCGGATATGACGTCTGCCACCGTCATCAAGGCCCTGGATTCCACTTTCGCCCTGTTCGGTTTCCCCGACTACATGCACAGTGACAGGGGATCCTCGTTCATGAGCAATGAGCTGCATCAGTTCCTGCTCAGCAGGGGTATCTTCTCCGGCAGGACGACCAACTACAATCCTCGGGGAAACGGGCAGGTAGAGAGGGAGAACGGGACGGTATGGAGGGCCATCCAGCTGGCCCTATGGTCCAGGAACCTCCCTGACGCGCTCCATTCCATTCGGTCAATACTGTGCACCGCAACTAACAGTACACCCCATGAACATGTTTTTGCCTTCCCTAGGAAGTCTACATCTGGGGTGTCGCTCCCGACGTGGCTCACGACTCCGGGCCCAGTCCTTCTCTGTAGGCATGTCCGGCACCACAAGGCGGAACCCCTGGTGGACAAAGTACGCCTTCTCCACGCCAACCCTCAGTATGCCTACGTGGATTTCCCGACGGCCGCCAGGACACAGTCTCACTCTGGGACCTGGCTCCCTCAGGTGCCGATCCCATGCCCACGACCCTTTTTCCCCCCGCGCCACCCTCCTTTTCCCCAGCGCCCCCCTATTCACCCCCATCAGGTCCATCCCTCATCCCCTTCCCCACACTGGAGGACACGGAAGATTTCGGCTCGCTCTCGGAGTCATCCCGCCAGCAGCCAGCACCAACACTGCCAGCACCTGAACCGACATCGACACCACAGCTACGCCAATCACAGCGGTACGTTCGACCGCCGGTTCGGCTCAATCTGCTAACCGGATGGACTCTTGGTTTTCTTTGTTTGAACCCTTTTGTAAATATACCATCCTTTGTATTATAGTTACACGTCACCCCCTCCAGACTCATTTTTACAGTGGGTGAATGTGGTGATAACCACTGTAGATATGCATACTTGCAGTAGGGGGATGTATGGCTGTACCTGTAATACAGGTTCCTCCGGTAAGCCCCTGCCGGCTAGCTCCGCCCACAGGGAGCTTGTGTATAAATATGTGTGTGAGTCACTCAGACCTTAGTCTACAGTTGCAGCTGGAGGAATAGCATCACACAGCAATAAAGCCTCGATTGAACTTGTCTCTCGTCTTTGAGTATAATTGTTAGCACCATACAAGGATTAGTTATTTTTCTGCCCATCATTTTTATATTTTCATAATGTGATCAAAGGATTAGGAAATTGGGCCTGTGGATGTAATGAACAGGTAGGGGAAAGGGAAATTAGAGTGAACGAATGAGATGGAAATTTTTAAGGCTCGAGTTGGAGTGAATTTGGAAAAAGATAAAATGGGTGAAGAAACGTTGGCAAATAATTCTGTGAACTCTTCACACTTGTGGGCTGCATGGTGGCACAGTGGTTAGCACTGCTGCATCAATGCGCCAGTGACCTGGGTTCAATTCTGGACTTGGAGTCACTGTGTGGAATTTGTACATTCGTAGATCATAGAATCCCTATGGTGCAGAAGGTGGCCATTCGTCCCATCGAGTCTGCACCGACTCTTTGAATGAGCACTCCACCCAGGCCCCACCCATCTATTCCTGCATCCCACCCTAAGGGACAATTTAGCATGGCCAATCAACCTCACCTGCGCATCTTTGGACTGTGGGAGGAAACCAGAGCACTCAGAGGAAACCCATGCAGACACAGGGAGAATGTGCAACCTGCACACAGACAGTCACCCGAGGTCGGAATCAAACCTGGTTCCCTGGCACTGTGAGGCAGCAGTGCTTCTGTAAAAATGATTTTTGTCTTCTGGATGTTCAAAGGAAAGTTTAAGGATTACTTAGTGTGCTGTGATCCAATTCTCCCTGTGTCTGCGTTGATTTCCTCCAGGTGTTCCTGTTTCCTCCCCAGCCCAAAGATGTGTGCATTAGGTGGATGTCCAGGGATGTGCATGTTAGATTATGGGGATAGGGAAGGGTGGACATGGATGGAGTTCCCTTTCAAAAAGTCGGTGCAGACTTGATGGGCTGAATGGTCTCCTTCTGCACTTTTATGAAAAACTTGTTGGAGATGAAGGGGAAATCGTTTTAAAAAAAGCCTTCATAGTGAAAATAAAGACTTGCATTTATATAGCACTTCTCACAATCGTCAGACGAGTCTTTTGTAGCCTCGGAAGTACTTTTGCTGTATGGTCACTGTGTCTTTATTTGACTGAAGAGGTTGACTCTTGACCTTCAGATCTTTTGTCGCATGGGGCAGGATGTCCAATGTGGTGTTTGGATCCAGAGTGCAGGACACTCTGCCTCATCATTAAAGCGTTTGGATTCAAAGCATGATGCAACTTGCCTAACTAGACAGTGAGTTAGGATCCTATTGGATTTGGTGGTAATGCTGCAATGAACCTGCCAAACTAATTACACAGACTTTTGAGTGAAGGATGAGCAGCGGTGTTAGAGGGCTGAAGACTTAGACAAACAACATTCTGAGGTAGTTATTTATACCGAGTTATGGGCCAGGGTTTAGAGAACCCCAAAGTGTATCATGGAGTTCACCTGACCCACGACTTATACTAGATTGTGGTATGGGGAGCACACGGCCCATTCTACAGGCATGGTGCAGCAGAAATTTAAAAGTAATTTTTAAAGCAAAGCAATGTTATTTCTGTGAACTCAGTTAACCTTTCGAAAAGATACATCTTAGCAACCATCAATTCAAATACGCCCCCCAAAGAATACAACACTCTTAAGTAATCCTTAAACTTTCCTTTGAACATCCATAAGACAAAAATCCTTTTTGCAGAAGCACATCAGGTTTAAATTCTCTACTGAAAGCAGTTATCACTCTGAATTCACCAAATGATCTAGAGGTAGTCTTTGGCTGGCTTCAGCTCTAACACCAAACAAACCTAGCCCTAACACCCAAGCTTTTTCTCAAAGCGAAACTAAAAAGCGAAGCCAGAGCTCTGCTCCACCCACACTCTGACATCACTACAGCCACTTGAACAGACAAATGTTTCTTATAGTGACATTCCCATGACTACTGCAAAGAGTATAAACAGAACATTGGAATATTGGATTGGATTTTGTTTATTGTCACGTGTACCGAGGTACAGTGAAATGTATTTTTCTGCGAACAGCTCAACGGATCATTAAGTACATGAAAATAAAATACATAATAGGGCAACACAAGGTACACAATGTAACTACATAACACCAGCATCAGGTGAAGAATACAGGGGTGTAGTGTTAATCAGGTCAGTCCATAGGAGGGTTGTTTAAGAGTTTGGTAACGGTGGGGAAGAAGCTGTTTTTGAGTCTGTTCGTGTGTGGTCTCAGACTTTTGTATCTCCTGCCTGATGGAAGAAGTTGGAAGAGTGAGTAAGCCGGGTGGGAGGGGTCTTTGATTCTGCTGCCTGCGTTCCCCAGGCAGCGGGAGGTGTAGATGCAGTCGATGAATGGGAGACAGGTTTGTGTGATGGACTGGGCTGTGTTCACGACTCTCTGAAGTTCCTTGCCGTCTTGAGCTAAGCAGTTGCCATACCAGGCTGTGATGCAGCCAGTAAACGTCAACCAAAAATACAATGGTTCTAAATTCTCCAATATGATCCTGTCCCACACCAATTTTCTACTGCCTCCCTTCAGGGTATTCGCACTTTGCTCCAGTGCAGTTCCATGGGCATGTGCCTCACTGGCTTGCAGGGCTTGTGCATGTTAAAGCTCACAAAGAAAATTTGCACAACAAATTAATAAAAGTAAATGATTGTCACCCTGATACCTACATTTCAAATCCAAATTTTGTACCTAATTTCCCAGACTAGTGTGTTCAATGCAGCTGCTAATAGGTGATAATTGGATTCTTTCTGCAGAATTCAAGTGGGACAGGATATTTTATTAACATGTCGGAAGTGAAATTGTTCCATTGACAGACAAGAACTCTGTGGAATTTTTATGTTTATTTAGCTGCAGTATTTGGTTGAGCAAATATTTCCCAGCCTGTGGCTGTCTGACCACTTTAATTATAAGAAATGCACAAGATTATAAATTTATCAGTTGAGAAATTCTAATCTCGCCCTAATTGCAGCATTCAATTGCTGTGTGATTCCAGTGTTTGTACCTCTAGTATTCTATCTGAAAATTTATTCGACACATTTATGACCTTGTGTGATGAAGTTCCTGATCAGTCTTAAAAGTATATTTTACTAGATTTGACCAGGTTCTGCTCCTGGAGTTTATTTTTATATCCCTTTAATAGTCTCTATCATTCAGTCACCTATTTGGAGATTTATAATCTCAAATTTCTCCAATCTTTCATCATAACTCTGATGTCTTCTCTGGGGATCAGCCTTATGACCCTGCTCTGAACTGACTCAATTGTTTGAATGCCCCTGGTTGCTTCTTGGCAGTCAGCACTGAATGCAGTATTAAATGTGCAGATTATTGCCCTGAATCGGTTGGACATATTTTGCATTGAGTCATCTAAAACTCTCACTGCCATCCTAAATTGCTTCAACACCATTCATGAAGTACACATATTAACTTTTTTTCTTTCTATGTGTAGCACTTGGAATTGTCCACATTTAAATTTTATCTGCCATTGTTTTACGCAGCTGCATACCCTGTTCTGCTTATTCTGCAGTTTCATCGCTGCCTCTTGTGATTAATTCTATTGCCCCATCTAGTTTGGTATAATTTTGACCTGGCTGCTTGGAGTTTTTGAATTCCACTCATTTTCTTTTCTTTAATTTGTCCTCCGGATGTGTCGGACAAGGTGGTGGTGACTCTTGATAAATAGTCGTTATATTTTTCATAACAGATTTGAAAAGCTAGAAGCAGAAATAAATTTGACAATTAACGTATACTTGCTCTTTCAAAACATTTATGTTTAGACAACATAAAGGGAACGTACGAGGTCTTATGGTGCGGTGGGTAATGTCACTACCTCTGAGGCAGAAGCTCCAGGTTAGAGTCACACCCCAGGACTTGGTGGCCACACAACGTCTGTACGTGACATGATGAAGCAGGTTGATTTGTTAATCTATAAATCTGATCTTGATCTACCTGTAGCAGACAAGTTTCCTGCTCAGCCAGAACCATGTGGTAGCTGGAGCACAACAGTCTCCCCATGGCAAAAACGTGCGCATGGAGTATTTTAATTAGGCTCTGTTGCAAGTGCCCTTGCTTCGAGGGTTTGGGAGAGAGAAACATAAAAGGCAGTAAACATAATATAATTTTCAGAAATGTGTGTGAAGAACTTCCTGAGAATCATGAACAGTATCCTATCTGATTCTGTTCATGGTAAGTTCCTAACTAAGAGAGTTGTATCATTATAAAAGCAAAATACTGCAAGTGATGGAGATCTGAAATTAAAACAAATTACCGGAAAATTGCAGCCAGCCTGGCAGCATCTGTGGGGAGAGAAACTGTTTTTAGTCCTAATATGACTTTTCTTTGGATATATTGTATTGTTCCTTTTTTATAAGACAAAAATGGCTTACTTATCTCATCACTAGCTGTTATTGTATCCTTGTATCCTGTTGACAACAGCTATTATTTAATTTATTTGCTGTTACCCTTTGTTATGTATTCTGTTGGTGTCATATCACTTTCAATCTTTATTGCAAAAGCGCTATTCTATTCTCCACTTGTTAATTGAGATTTCTTTTTCAGTACTATGCTAAACATTCTTCTCAAATTGTCTTTCTGCTGTATAACGTAACAACGCTGTTTCTACATTATCTAATTCCGTACAATGTGATCAGTTTATTTCATTTAATAATCTATACAAGCCTGTCATTTCAAGCCTTTGTGAAGCATTGAAATCCATGGGAGGTAGTGTTGCCATAGTGGTGTTACATTTCAATATTGACCCAGTGAGGGGGAAAGAATAGCAATATATATTCAAAATTGTGTGAGAGATAATGGTGTCTCCACAATATTGGTGCTCTTCTCCTTGATATTGATTGTTTGGGAGAGTACCAAGATAGCCATGTGAATTGCTGAAAATCCTTTAGATGGATGATGTGATCATCATGTACCTAAGATGGAGAGAATGGATATTCAGTTGAGTAGTTCGGCTTTGATTGATAAAATGCCTTGTTGTTCAGGATGCGGCGCCCATCTGAGCGTTTCATTGCATACCTGACTTGAACCTTGTCGATGCTGAGGGGTTTGGAGGCAAATTACTAGTCGCAGACTAATCATACTTTATCCTGCTTTTGTAGTCATGGTGTTGATGTGACTGATCCAATGTTTCCTACCAATGAAAACCTCGAGAATGTTGGTGGCGGAACTCTGCAATGTTGCTGTTCAAGATCCAAGTTTATGTTTTGTGTTATTTGGCATGGTTATTGTCTGGCACCTATTAGTCCAATTTTGAATGATTTTTTAATAAATTTAGAGTGCCGAATTCATTTTTTCCAATTAAGGGGCAATTTTAACTTGGCCAATCCACCTACCCTGCACATCTTTTGGGTTGTGGGGGCGAAACCCACGCAAACACGGGGAGAATGTGCAAACTCCACAAGGATAGCGACCCGGAGATGGGATCGCGTCGCGGTGAGGCAGCAGTGCTAACCACTGTGCTGCCCGTCAAGTTTGAATGTTGAAGCATGTTCTGCTGTCGCCTGCCATGGACTCCTTCATTATCAGACGAGTTGCAAAATGGATATTGCACAATGTGGAATCATGAATAAATAATTAGATTCCCGATTCTATGTGAGAAATGTATAGTACTTCAGGGAAATTAACCATGCTTTTTCACCCTGCTCAGGGTAAGAAAGGCAGTTTCAACCCATCAACCCATCATTTTTTAAAAAAAAAGGAATATTATCAACTCTGCTTTGATTCTGATGCCAGATAACAAACCATTCTCCCTCGAGACCGAGTGTTATATCACCTGAAATTTCAATGGCAATAAGGAGCTTTCAAATGTGGGATGTATACTGGAGTGCAAGATCAATAAATGTCACATTTGAAAAATAAAATATAAAGTGTATTTTTTCCTGTGTTTTGTGAGTTTCTTAGCAAAATTATTACAAACTATATGTATGTCCTCTCATGAAACAATGATCTGAATTGGCAATCCTTCCAGCCTTGACTAAAGAAATCTCAAACAAATTTTAATGTTCCCGCAAAAATTGAATATGACACCTGACACTTACCACTTCCACCAGAGAAAATCTGCTTTATTTCTTCTCGCTCATAATTTTTTTTCACGAGAATGTACAGGCTGTCTTGTACTCTGGTGATAAATAAATTTGAACCACTGAGCTCGCAAATACATATTCAATTATGTTACTTTGGCATACGACTATGTACTTAATGTGCTGGTGTATTGAATTTCCCATATCTGGCCGGCAACTGGATAGAGTAGGAAATACCAGGACAAACTAGATCTTTTCTGTTGTATTGAGACAATATATATATAACCTTCATACCATGGTGTCACTTGCGGAAGCTATACCACATTTACTCATATAATCTTCAAATGTCACAAAAACAGGAGTAGACATATACTCTTGAACCTACTCCACCATTCAATATCATGGCTGACTGACCTTATTCAACATCACTCCCGGCACTAACATTCCTTGATTCCCATAACATCCATAAATCTATCTCCGGCTAGAATACACAACAACTGAACATCCATAGCCATAGGGCAGCATGGTAGCATTGTGGATAGCACAATTGCTTCACAGCTCCAGGGTCCCAGGTTCGATTCCCGGCTTGAGTCACTGTCTGTGTGGAGTCTGCACATCCTCCCCGTGCGTGGGTTTCTTCCAGGTGCTCCGGTTTCCTCCCACAGTCCAAAGATGTTCAGGTTAGGTGGATTGGCCATGATAAATTGCCCTTAGTGTCCAAAATTGCCCTGAGTGTTGGGTTGGGTTGCTGGGTTATGGGGATAGGGTGGAGGTGTTGACCTTGGGTAGGGTGCTCTTTCCAGAAGTAGGTGCAGACTCAATGGGCCGAATGGCCTCCTTCTGCACTGTAAATTCTATAATATTCTATGATAGCCCTCTGTGATAGAAAATTCCAATGGTTCACAACACTCTGAAATTAAGAAATTATTCTGAGTCCTAAATGGTCGATCCCTTATGCTGAGACTTTGCCCGCTGTTCTAAATTCCTCAGCCAGGAGAAACAATCTTTCAGTGTGTAAACCAGTAATTCCCTTCAGAATCTCATATGTTTCAAATGAGGTCATCTCTCATTCTTCAATCTCCAGTGACCATAGGCACACTCCGTAGGAAAGTAGCTTTATTGTAGTAATCAATATACTGAAAGTTTTCTGCACTGCCTCCTAAACAAGTATATGCTCCCTTTACGATAAGGAGACCAAAACTGTGCTCAGTATTCCATATGTGGTGTTGTCAAAGCCCCATACAATGGCAACAAGTCTTCCTTACCCTTGCACCCAACCCCCTTGCAATAAAGACCAACATACCTGTTTCCTTCCCAATTGCTTGCAACTAGTACAAGGATGCCCAAATATGTGAGCACCAATATTTACATTTTTCTCACCATTTAAGTTAATCTACTTTTCTATTTTTCTTTCTAAAGTGAATAAGTTCACAGTTCCCTATATTATATTCCACCCACTACCCTATTGCTAACCCACTTAATCTGTCTGTATTCCTTCGCAGCCTTTCTCCTTCTCACATCTTGCTGTCCCAAGTAGCTTTGTATTGTCAGCAAACTTTTGGCCTCTTCATCTAAGTCATTAATGTGAACTGCAAATAGCTCAGAACCTAACACTGATCCTTGTGCATTCCACTACTTGTAGCCTGACAACTTGAAAATGCCCAGTTTTGTGTTCTTCTCTGCTATCTGTTGGTCAACTAATCCTCTCTCTGTTCTCATATATTACCCCAAACCTCTTGATCTCTTATCTGCTATAAAGAGAGATTCAAAATATTACTTGTGGGGAAATGAGGTGGCATAGTGGTTAGCACTGCTGTTGTAGCGCCAGGGGCCCTGGATTCTGGTCTTGGGTGACTCTGGAATTTGCCCATTTTCCCCGTGTCTATGTGGGTTTCTTCAGGTGTTCCAGTTTTTCCCACAGTCCAAAGATGTGCACATTAGGTGTTTTGGCATACTAAAATTTCCCCTTCTCCAAAAGGTTAGGTGGATTATGGGCATAGGACGGGGGAGTTGGCCTTGGTCGAGTGCTCTTTTTCAGAGGGTCAGTGCAGGCTCGATGGGCCAAATAGCCTCCTGCACTGTAGGGATTCCATGATTCTCTGCCATTTTCTTATTTTCCGTTACCATTTTTCCTGTCTTGGCATCAAAGGCATCAATGTTTATTTTTGATATTACCGTCCTTTTTATGGAATTAATTCATTGGGATATCCGCATTGCTGGCGCATTGCCCATTCCTAATTGCCCTTGAAAAGGTGGGGGAAAGCTGCTTTCTTGAACCAGTCGATGTGGTGTACATACACCCACAGAGCTGTTAGGGAGGGAGTTCCAGGATTTTGACAGTGACCGAATGCCCAAGCTTGGATATTATCCAGTTCTTGCTGCATTTGGACATGGATGGCTTCAGTATTTGAGGAATTGCAAATGGTGCGGAACATTGTGCAGTCAGCAGCAACCATCCCCACATCTGACCTTATGTTGGAAAGAAGGTCATTGATGAAGCAGCTGAAGATGGTTGGGCCGAGCCCACTACCCTGAGGACGTCCTGCAGTGATGTCCAGGGATTGAAGAGTGACCTGGAACCACCACAACAATCTTCCTTTGTGCCAGGTATGACTCCAACCAGAGGAGAGCTTTCCACCTGATTCCAATTGACTCCAGTTTTGCTAGGGCTCCTTGATGCCACACACGGTCAAATGCTACCTTGATGTCAAGGGAAATAACTCTCCTCACCAAAGAGTTCAGCTCTTTTGTCCATGTTTGAACCAAGGCTGTAATGAGGTCAGGAGCTGAGTGAACCTGGCAGAACTCAAACTGAGTGTCAATAAGCTGGTTATTGCTAAGTAAGTGCTGCTTGAGAGCACTGTTCATAACCCCTTCCATCTCTTTGCTGATGATCGAGAATAGACTGGGCGGTAATTGGCTGGGCTGGATTTGTCCAGCTTTGTGTACAGGACATACCTGGACAATTTTCCACTTGCTGAGTAGATGCTACTGTTGTCGCTGTACTGGAACAACTTAGCTAGGGACACAGAAAATCCTGGCGGTGTCGAGGACATAATCTATTTGGTTAGATTAAGGAACAAAAGAGAAAGAGTTGGACAGATTTTTGATATACAAGGGAGTCAAGGGTTATTGGGATCAAGTCGGTCATGGTCTTATTCAGCCATGGAGCAGGCTCAAGAGGCTGATAATGGCTTTCTCCTCCCAATTATTATGTTATTATGAAGTGCGCAGAGGATAGAGAAAGACTTCAAGAGAACATAGACAGATTAGTGGAATGAACGTTTGGCAAGTAAAATTTAATATAAAGAGTGCAGTAATATACTTGCTAGGAAGAATGAGGTAAGGCAGTATAAAATAAAAGTATTCTGGATGGGGTGCTGGGAGGTGTACATACACAACTTGCTGAAGGTGACAGCAGGTTGAGAAAGTGATTTATCAGGCATACGGGAGTCGAGGCACAGTATACAAAATGTTATGATAAATCATGGTTTGGCATCAATTGGATTACTGTCCAATTCTGATCATTGCAGTAAAGGATGGAAATGTAGAGAGGATACAGAAATGTTTCGAGTTTGGAGACGTTTGGGCTATTCTCGTTGAAAAGAGGTTTCAAAAATATGGTGATCAGACAAAGTAGATAGGGAGGAGGACTGGAGGATTACCAATGTTGTACCATTATTAAAGAAGGGAGGAAGGGATAAACCAGGAAATTACAGGCAGTCAGTCTAACCTCAGTGGTTGGAAAACTATTGGAAATAATTCTGAGACAGAATTGATCTGCAATTGGAGAGACAGTGTAAGATCTTGTATTTTTCTTCCAAAAATAAGGTACTCAGTCTCGTTGATGGAGGTGCCCAAAACACACTTTATTACTAAGAATTTACTTAATACACTTGCATAAGAACTGAATCGAAACTTAGATCAAAATAATACATAACCTTGTCAGAATACAACAAAACATTATTAAAATATTGACATAAGAAAAAGGTAACAAATACTTCAAAATAAAAGTAATCTAACAGATGCTTCAAGAATTCCGGAAGGCAAGAATTTTTTTTAAAATTAATCATACGAGCCAAGGAAATCCTTATCTATGGTTTAGTCCCTTTTCATTTTTCATTAGTTTTTACTCTCAGCTGAGACCCCCCAATTCTGTTCAGAAAGTTGTCAATCACTTAACAGGTGATTAGTTAATTAGACATTAATCACTTCCTCAAAATTAATTATTTCCTGACACAATATAGGTTCGCATGCTCTTTCTCACGGTTTAAGTCTTTACGTCATGCCTAGTCTCTAGCCTTACTATGTTACTAGATTGTTGCAATTTTGCTGAACGTGTCTTCATATTGTTTCTTTAGGTAGGGTTTACATAGTACATCCTTTGTTCGTATCTGTAGACGTGACCGTAAAGGTTCAATGTTTCACTAATTTTTTTAATAAGTTGATTATACTTTGGCAGACTCAGTATTTCTGAGAATCATTTTATTTCCCAGTATGTGTTTAGTTGATTTCTTAAAGGACCCCAAACAATTAGTAGATCCAACAGGCAGGAATGAATCAAGAACAGTCAGTATGGTTTTGTTAAGGAGAGGTCATGTCTGACCAACTTGCTTGGATTTTTTCGAGAAGATGAGTAGGTGTATAGATGAGGGCAATGCATTTGGCACATTTACCCATGCAAACACAGAGGATACCTTTTATTTCACAGAAAAGGCTTGAACCACTGATACACTTTTGATGATCTGTGAACTGTTCCCCAAACAAGGGCAATGACCATTTTGTTTTAATTTAGATTAGTCCATAAAACGAATACAGCAAGCTGGTGACCAGCAACACTACAGTGCCTATGAACTGGCATCTTGTAAAATAGGTCGTTATGTATGCTCAGTGCCATGTACAAAAGCAGCTTGTGGAATTTGAGTGTACCCAATTAAAAAGAACAAGTAAGGATCTGTCACGCAAAAAAATCATTGTAATATCACTGGGAATTGGGAGCAAACTGTACAAGCAAACATGATTCTAGAAGAGGAAAGCCTAGCAGCATGAACTATTAGATATTTTAAAAATTATATTCCGAAAGGATGTTGTGATCCAGCAGGTTTTTACACTGAGGCATTAATTCATTTTTTAACACATTTAAATATACAGAATCTAATGACCTTAAATAAAGAGGATGTCTTATCGGCATGGATTAAATACTCCATTTTACTCCTTTCAAAAAACACCTCCAACAAGACAAAACGTGTGTGGCTTTGGTCATTATTTAAGAGTAGAGCAGGCAAAAGCCCCATGGTTACATATACGTCACAAGGCTCAGAACTGATGGATGTTCTAGTGCCCGTATACAGCGTTTCTATGCAGTACGTGTACCAAATGAGTCCTCCTTCATTACTTTCCCTATTAAACATGTTTTATCTTGTGTTCCCTACAGATGTCAGAGAATCTTCATTTTAAAAACCTAACAGCTGAACCTTCTTGAGGAAATAAACCGAATTCGCTGATAAAATATGAATTTGCAATTCAAAGTAACTGTGGCCTGTATACCTTCAAGGAAGCTAAATCTGAAGTTTAGTCTTAGAAGGATTATGTTTGCTTTGAATAATTTTAACTTTAGCAAAAAGAAATGAGTCAAATGCACGTATGGGTGAAAGAGAAAAGTAGGACTGGTGTCCAATTAAGAATTCTTTTGAAAAACAGCAATACATTTAATTTTGACAGTGAAGCCTTCACTTAATCTGTCTTAATGATAGAAAATATAATTATTGTGATTCATATTTGTGGCAGAACAAGACTGATAGAGAAATGAAATTCCATCAGCAAATCCAAAAGTACCATAGCAACATAAGACCATTCAGCCCTTCAAACCTGTACTGCTAATCTAGCTGTGGTCTCAATTCTACTATTCCACTATGCCATTTCACGCCCCCCCCCAATAACCCTTGACTCCTTTGTCTTTCAAAAATCTTTAACTCTGCATTGAATAAATTCAATGTCACAGCTTCCATTGCTTTCCGGGGGGAGAGAATTCCACAGACTGATAGCCCAAAAGAGAGAGAATTTCTCCTCATCTCCATCATAAACAGTAGAGCACATATTCTTAAACTGTGCCTGGTTCTAGTTTCTATCATCAGCGGTATGTACTTTGTCAAATTCCCTCAGGATCTCAATAAGATCACCCCTCATTCGTCCAAACTCAAATTGGTATAGATAGGCCCAACCTGTACAATCTTCGTATGATAAGCCAGGGATCCCACAATGAGGCAAGTGAACTAAATGCATTATTTGCAGCAATTTGTTAGTTACAAACTAGTGCTGCTGGCATGGAATTCCCTTTACACTGTGCTGTCAGGCCCTACCCTCCCCACATCTCACTCGTGATGGACACCAGGGCTAGAGCTTTTCAGCCCTGTCTGTCAGTGGGGCCTTCTGGTCCAGTTGACGTCAATGGATTTCTGGCTGGCTCGCTGCATCTGCTGTCGGGGAATCTGCCACCGTGGCGCCAGAATATCCCACCCTAGAATTCTGCCAGTGAGTTAAACCAGATCATCTATCTCCATTTCCTGCCAAATCCTAGGTTCCTGGTTGAGGTATAAATATAACTAAAATTAGAGAAGGTATGCTGTAACTACTACATCTAGTACCTGAGCTGACTACCTTTTCTGTTGAAATAGTATGAAATCATGAAGGAGATTTATCGTTTTGAACATTGGTATAGTGCTACTGGAGCGTTGCTCTGGCACCTTCTATTTTAAAACAGGCTTATGCAACTCCGTGGTTGAATGCACATGAATAATGCTGTAACGCTGCTCATCCAATCACAGGATGGCGGTTGCTCCTTGCATTGGCAGTTGGTGGGCTAACGGGTGAGCTGCAAGGTGGCTGAAGCAGTGGGGCCCAGGCGAGCCCGATCAGAAACCAGCAAGCCGGAGCAAAATGTGTCCTTTTTTAAAGTTGTACATTATGTTGCTCGTGGCAGTTTGTGCCATTTGCTTTAACTGTTGGTATCACAGGAACAGCATCCAAGAAGCGGGCCAGGAAAAATTAATGTTCAAACTCACCGGTGTACATGATGTAAAACTACTGCTCCAAATGTTGTTTCTTGTGTTATTTCCTTCTGAAATCGGATTGCCACATTGTGAGATGATGTTTTGCATTGCCTGAGCTAATGCAGTAATATTTTGAGTGCTATTTTGGTTTAAATGGGAAAGCCCCTGCTATGTGAAAGAGATGCTACCTGTAATTCTCTGTTTCACAATAGGAGCATTTTTTAATGCTTTGGCTAAGTATCATGACACGTGTACTCTTGGACATAAGTAAAAGAAGAATATGGGAAATTCGAATTTATGTACTTATTAATGTTGCAACTAGGATTGGAAAATAGATGTCACATCTTTGAATAAATGCTAATAGATCAGAGAAGGGCAGCACGGTGGCCTAGTGGTTAGCACAACCGCCTCACGGCTCTGAGGTCCCAGGTTCGATCCCGGCTCTGGGTCACTGTCCGTGTGGAGTTTGCACATTCTCCCCATGTCTGCGAGGGTTTCGCCCTCACAACCCAAAAATGTGCAGAGTAGGTGGATTGGCCATGCTAAATTGCCCCTTAATTGGAAAAAATAATTGGGTAATCTAAATTTATATTAAAAAAATAGATCAGAAAAATCTATTAATGGTTCAGATTTAATCCAGGAGGAACCACTTTTTCCTTGAATATGCATGGTTAATATTGAAGTTTCCAACTTGTAACTCCACTTTGTTTTCAGTTATAAAATCAAACATCTGAACAATATTACTGCTTCCAATTGGCAAGACACTGTATGTCACACCAGTCAACAACAAACAAAACAGTAACAACTCACTTAACTCCAACATCACCTTCGAGAGAGGAGCTAAACGTTTCTATTACAGTGAGTGCAAACTGAAACATGCAAATGCAGCAATCTGCCAATAGCAATCAATGTGATCCAAGATATATCAGATGGGAGCCCCAAAATCGATGTGTTCCTCAATCATGCACTAATTACTTGGAGTAGCAAGTTTGTTGTGAAACAGTTTACCATTTTTGGCGTTTGACAGCGGTTAATTGAAGGACTGTGCTCTACTAAGTTTATCTTGCAACCGGGTGAAAAGACTCCATGTTTTCAAGAAGCGAGTAATCACTAATTCCTTCATTTAGGTGCCGTTTCCTCATTTCATTTAAGTTGCAGCTACTGAGTGCCGATGTCAGCTTCTCTGTGAAGAGACAGACTAGAGTTGATGCTTTCAGGTCGATGAACTTTGGGCAGAACTTAGTCATTTATTTCTTGTTTGTGGGTGGGTCAGGTTGTACCACAAACAAGTTAATGTTCTTGATTGCTTGTCACGATCAGTTTCAAGGTAGTGGGGGGTATGTGGGAGCAGGAGATGGGAGGTAGATGGGGAATGTGGTGGGGGTAGGAGACTTTCTCGTCACTTTTCAGATTGTGTGGAGTTATAAAGTAAGATATTCCTATTGGCTGCATATAAATAATCTGAAGGATATGTCCTGGATGCACTTTATACTCAGTATGTATGTTAATCCCCGAGTGTGGCAGCTTCCCATTATTCTGATGATGATTTGTGAAGCAAGTTAGGTATTGAGTAGTTTGGATGGCAGGGCATTAAAGTAAGGTTACCCACAGAATCATAGCACAGAAGGAGGAAACTCAGCACATTGGCTGGAATTTTCAGCCATTCCTGCAGGTGGGATCTTCTAGTCCCGCTGACAGCAATCCCCTGCTCGGTTTCCTGGGTGAGGTGGGAAGGGGATGAATTCAATGGGAACCCCGCTGACTGCAACGGGACCAGAAGATCCTGCTGCCCCGGCCAAATAGCAGGCTACCTCTGCTATCGGAGGGGTGTGGGAAATCCTGCGCATCGTGTTTGTGCGAGTTCTCTGCAATAGCAGATCAGCTAATTCCACTTCTCTGCTTTCGCCATGTAGCCCTGAAAAATGTTACCTCAATCATCCAATCCCTTTTGAAAACTGCAATTGAATCTATCTCCACCACATGCTCAAGACAGTGCATTCCAGATCCAAACCTCTTGTTGAATAAAGAAGAGTTTCCTCTTGTCGCTCCTGATTCTTTGTTAATCACCTTTGGGTTCTCGACCGTCTGCTGATGGAACAGCTCCTGACCAGACCCCTCATGATTTGAATGTGTTTATGAAATCGCCTCTTCTCCAAGGAGAGCAGCCCCAGTTTCGCCAATCGATCCATGTAACTGAAGTGCCTCATCCTTGGAGCCTTTCTCATAGATCTTTTCTGCACCCATTCGAACATTTGATTTTGATTTGATTTATTATTGTCACATGTATTAGTATACAGTGAAAAGTATTGTTCCTTGCATGCTGTACAAACAATGCTCACCGTACATAGGGAACGAAGGAGAGACTGCAGAATATAATGTTACAGTTATAGCAAGATGTAGAGAAAAGATCAACTTAATACGAGGTAGGTTCATTCAAAAGTCTGATGGCAGTAGGGAAGAAGCTGTCTTGAGTCGGTTGGTACGTGACCTCAAACTTTAGTATCTTTTTCCTAATGGAAGAAGGTGGAAGTGAGTATGTCCGGGGTGCATGGGGTCCTTAATTATGCTGGCTGCCTCTCTGAGGCAGTGGGAATTATAGATAGAATCAATGGATGGGAGGCTGGTTTGCGTGGTGGATTAGGCTACATTCTTGGGTAGAGCAGGCTCCATACCAAGCTGTGTTACAACCATAAAGAATGCTGTCTATGGTGCAGCTGTAGAAGTTGGTGACAGTCGTAGCTGACATGCCAAATTTCCTTAGTCTTCTGAGAAAGTAGTCGTTGGTGGGCTTTCTTAACTATAGTGTCAGCATGGGAGGACCAGGACAGGCTGCTGGTGATCTGTACAACTAAAGACCTGAAGCTCTCGACCCTTTCTACTTGGTTCCCATTGATGTAGACGGGGGCATGTTCTCCATTACGCTTCCTGAAGTCGATGACAATCTCCTTCGTTGTCCAACCTGGTGAATTGCAACTATTGGCAACTCAACACAGTAAAAGACACTGAAGTTTGAGATGGAAGGTTTAAAGGTACCCCACCAGCTTCAAGTATCGGGTAACAGAGACAATACTGGCGTGTCTTCAAACAGCAGTTTAAGTTCTACGTATCGGCCCTTGGCCTGCAGCCACAGCCTGACAAAAGGCAAATTGTGTTGCTGCTCATGGTGGCGGGTCCACAAGCAATTTAAATACATGATACTTTTGCTTTTGATAATGAAGAGGAGAGCAAGAGGTACGATGAAGTCATTGAAGTCAAAAACAATGAGACATTTGAGAGATACGTGTTCTAGAAACCTGGTGTATCTTCCTACAGTTTGTCACTGACTTGAGGCTAAAGGCCCAGTCCTGCAATTTCAGTATTCTGAAATCTTCTATGATTCACAACCATATTGTGTTTAGTATATCAAATGATGAGCTTCATGAGAGGTTGCTGCAGAAAGAAGATTTAAAAATGGAACAAGCAATAAATATTTGCCATGCGAGTGAATTAGCTGCACAGCAAATCAGTACACTCAGCTCGAAGCATTTTGGCGGCAACATGGAGGAAGACACCAGCCTCATTAGTACTGTAACATATGTCTTCAATAAATATGATCTCAGCGCGGATGGCCATTTTAAGTGGCTGATAGGAGCCACCATCTTGTGCCAGAAATGTGGCAATCGGCATGGATCGCGACAATGTCCGAGCTTTGGAAAAGTCTGTTCCAGGTGCGGTCACGTTGGTCATTTTGCTGAAATGCTTTTCGCGTCCTCCAGTGGACCAAATCAGATCAGTTGATTAGATGTCTCCGGACGAATAGTTCTTCATCGATCTCATTGCAACCAAGGACCAGAAGAGTTTGACCCATAAAGATGAAGATATGATTACAAAGAAATAGCAAAACTATTGAGAACAAACCTGAGGCCATTGAAACCAGATGGAAAACCTTAGTGTGGATGAATGACTCATTTGCATGATGTAACCTTGACATCCGAACGAAAGCCAACCTCCTCAGTCGGTCCACCCTGCACAGGTTGAACGCGCAGCCGAAAGTAGTTAATCGACCGGGACTGCCGGTACACTACGGCACGGAAAAGATGGAGATGTTCGGTGAAATTTAACCTGAGCTTAGCTTACATGATACAACATACATGTTACCGTTTTATATTGTGGACATGAAAATCGAGTCCATCATGGGAGTGGATGCATGAGAATCCCTGAACCTAGTTGAGCAACTGTACATTGCAGAAGATGCGTGGCCAGATGAGCTCAACAAATCCCAGCGAGATATGATAGCGCAGTCATTCGATGAGGATCGTGCAGAAGTCCAGGCAGAGGACGACAAATCAGATGAAGAGACAGACGACCCAAATGCATTCCACACTACTGTGGTTAACAGTCTTCAAGAAGGTGTATGTACTCAGTGGCATGATACAGGAGCATGATGAGCCCGGATTAAAGCATCTCCAAGATGTGAAAGTTAAATATTCAGAGCATGATAAGCCGAAGAGCTTCACACTGGAGTTTAAGTTTGAGCCTAAATGAATACTTTACAAATGAGGTGATTATGAAAGCATAGCAAATAGAATCATGGCCTGACTAGCTTGGATCTTAATTCCTTGGCAAACTAGAAGTCACAGGCGCACATGATGCCAAATCGACTGAAGGAATGAAAACAAATAAAACACAAGTGTCGGACTACTCGCAAAACAGTTATGAAAACTGTACCGATTGACTCATTTGTTAATTTCTTCAGTCCTCCTGATGTTCCACAATATAGAATGTTAGATAAAAGTTCGGCAGCAAAACTCGATGCTGACTTTGAAATTGGTTACCTCCTGCCCGAACACATAATTCCATGTGCAATGTTATACTTTACAGGGGAAATTATTGCCGAAGATGTTGACGGGGGAGGGGGGGGGGGCATGGTAGCACAGTGGTTAGCACATTTGCTTCACAGCTCTAGGGTCCACAGGTTCAATTCCTGGCTTGGGTCACTGTGCGGAGTCTGCACATTCACCCCGTATCTGTGTGGGTTTCCTTCGGATGCTCCGATTTCCTCCCACAGTCCAAAGATGTGCAAGTTAAGTGGATGGATTAACCATGCTAAATAGCCCTTGGTGTCCAATACAGTTGGGTGGGGTTACGGGGATAGAGTGTAGGTGTGGGCTTAGGGAGGGTGCTCTTTCCAAGGGCTGGTGCGATTTGATGGGCCGAATGGCCTCCTCCTGCACTGTAAATTCTATGCGTCTGATGAATATTGCGAATATGTATGTGTCGAATATATATGACGACTATGAAGATGATGCAAATGTTAAAGACATGGAAGGTGAGCCAGATAAAGACGACTATGAAATGTTCATAAATGTTCATAAATTCTATGCAGTAATGGCGAGCTCAATGAAGGTGTTTGAGAAGCGCTACTCCGGTGGTTTGGTGGGAAAGGCAAGGTGGTCACAAGGGACGCCCAAGCCGCACAGGACACTGAGAGGTGCGAGACCTCTGAGATGGCTCACTCTGAAATGAAAAATGAGATTAAAGTGGTCGACACCTCGGAGGAACAGCTCTTGACCAAGCTGGTGCCAGAAGACATCATACCAATCATGGAGAAGCTTGCTCCAGAGGCAAGCTCGTGGAGAAGCTTACTCCATGTGCTCCAGAGTGTGGTAGTCACCACTGTTTGTATATATCACATACATGAGATGTAATACGGTAAGGCTCCTGTACTACAGATCCTTGCCTGCTGGCTCCGCCCAGTAGGCAGAGTATAAATGTGTGTGCTCACCGAGTTGCAGCAGCTGCAGTAGGCTACACATCACTGCTTAATAAAGCCTCGATTACTCTCTACTCTTGTCTCGTCGTAAATAATAGTGCATCAATTTATTAAGCAGAGATTTTACAACGATGGATCTCCGCATCAAGCCAGATCGCCTACAGCTACAGCTGCACCCTCAAGCAGACAACGCCACGTCGGCCTTCGCCCACTGGCTAGCTTGCTTTGAAACCGACATTGGATCTGCAACGGAACAACCCACAGAAGCACAGAAACTCCAGATCCAGCATACACGGCTGAGCTACGATATCTTTCCCCTCATCCGGGACGCTCCCACCTATGCTGAGGCCATAGCACTTCTGAAAGAGAACTACACCCAGCAGACCAACAAACTCTACGCCAGGCACCTCCTGTCCACATGACATCAACTCCCCGGTGAGTCCTTGGAAGACTTCTGGTGTGCCCTGCATGCCCTGGCGAGGGACTGCGATTGCCAGGCAGTTTCGGCCATTGAATATTCCGAACTCCTAATCAGGGGCTCCTTCGTTACAGGCAGAGGGTCAGTGTACATCCACCAGTGCCTCTTTGAAGGGGCTACGCCCGACCTCGCGGCGACAAAGAAACTCGCGACCTCACTAACGGTTGCCTCCCGTAATGTACAAGCGTACGCCCCAGACCCCACGGCACCCCCCTCCTGGACATCGTGGACCCCACTGGCGACAGCCCCATCGTTCAACCCACCAGCGCCGCACCCAGCCAACCCTAAGCCTGCGCCGTGCGACAGCCAGCCAACCCCGGGGCCCAAGTTCTATTTCTGCGGGCAGACAAAGCACCCTCGGCAGCGCTGCCCGGCGCGGAGCACACTCTGCAAGGCCTGCGGGAAGAACATAGAACATAGAACATAGAACAGTACAGCACAGAACAGGCCCTTCTGCCCTCAATGTTGTGCCGAGCCATGATCACCCTACTCAAACCCACGTATCCACCCTATACCCGTAACCCAACAACCCCCCCCTTAACCTTACTTTTATTAGGACACTACGGGCAATTTAGCATGGCCAATCCACCTAACCCGCACATCTTTGGACTGTGGGAGGAAACCGGAGCACCCGGAGGAAACCCACGCACACAGGGGGAGGATGTGCAGACTCCACACAGACAGTGACCCAGCCGGGAATCGAACCTGGGACCCTGGAGCTGTGAAGCATTTATGCTAACCACCATGGTTACATTTTGCTGCGGTGTGCCAGGCCCGATCGATCGAAGCTGTAACCAGGTCCATTGTTCCTGCACCCCCCCACATGCGACCTGTGGGGGCGCCATTTTCGTCTCCAAAACCCATGTGCGGCCCGTGGGCGCTGCCATCTTCCTCGCCTCAGAACACGTGCGGCCCATGGACGCCACTATCTTCCTCGCCTCAGAACACGTGGACCCGTGAGCGCCGCCATCTTCCCCCCCAATTAGACTTTGTCTAATGGCCCGTGAGCGCGGCCATCTTTACCGCCGCCCGCCACGTGCACCCGGTGGGCGCCGCCATCTTCCCCACCTCAGGACTCCTGCTCGTCGGGCATCTCATCGGGCCGCTCAAGGCAGCACGGTAGCATTGTGGATAGCACAATGGCTTCACAGCTCCAGGGTCCCAGGTTCGATTCCGGCTTGGGTCACTGTCTGTGCGGAGTCTGCACAACCTCCCCGTGTGTGTGTGGGTTTCCTCCGGGTGCTCCGATTTCCTCCCACAGTCCAAAGATGTGCAGGTTAGGTGGATTGGCCATGCTAAATTGCCCTTAGTATCCAAAAATTGTCCTTAGTGTTGGGTGCGGTCACTGGGTTATTGGGATAGGGGGAGGTGTTAACCTTGGGTAGGGTGCTCTTTCCAAGAGCCAGTGCAGACTCGATGGGCCAAATGGCCTCCTTCTGCACTGTAAATTCTAAAAAAAATTCTATGAAAAAAACTGCTGCCGACCAGCCTGGGGCCTACCAACACCAGCTACAGCTCGCCTCCATCACGATCGACCAGTACCGGCCAAACAACCTCGCAACCGCGTTGATGACGGTAAAAGTCGATGGGCACAAGACATCATGTCTTCTTGACTCCAGGAGCACAGAGAGCTTCACCCACCCCGATATGGTTAGACGCTGCTCCCTCGCGGTACACCCCATCACACAACGAATCTCCCTGGCCTCTGGATCCCACTCCGTGGCGATCCAGGGGTACTGCACCGCCACCCTCACCATCCAAAGCGTAGAGTTCAGCGACTTCCGGCTCTACGTCCTCCCCAACCTCTGCGCTGTCTCGCTACTCGGCCTGAACTTCCAGTGCAACCTCCAAGTCTCACTCTGAAATTCGGCAAGCCCCTACCACCCCTTACTGTTGCGGCCTCACGACCCTTAAGGTCGACCCACCTTCCCTTTTTGCAAACCTCACCCCGGATTGCAAGCCCGTTGCCACCAGGAGCAGACGGTACAGCGCCCAGGACAGGACCTTCATCAGGGCTGAGGTCCAGTGGCTGCTGCGGGAAGGCATCATCGAGGCCAGCAACAGCCCCTGGAGAGCCCAAGTGGTAGTTGTGAAAACTGGGGAGAAACACAGGATGGTCGTTGACTACAGTCAGACCATCAATCGGTACACGCAGCGTGACGCGTACCCCCTCCCACACATATCTGATATGGTCAATCAGATTGCACAGTACCGGGTCTTCTCGACAGTGGACCTGAAATCTGCCTGCCATCAGCTCCCCATCTGCAAGGCGGACCGCCTATACACTGCGTTCAAAGCGGACGGCCGCCTTTACCATTTCCCTAGGGTCCCCTTCAGCGTCACTAGCGGGGTCTCGGTCTTTCAACAGGAGATGGATCGAATTGTTGACAGGTACAGACTGCGGACCACCTACCCGTACCTGGATAACGTCACCCTCTGCGGCCACGACCAGCAGGACCACGACGCTAACCTTTCCAAATTCCTCCACACCGCCAAACTCCTGAACCTTATGTATAACAAGGAGAAGTGTGTGTTCAGCACCAACCGCTTATCCATCTTTGGCTATGTGGTGCAAAATGGAGTTCAAGGGCCTGACCCCGATCGCATGCGCCCCCTCATGGTACTCCCCCTTCTCCCACTGCCTCAAGGCCCTCAAATGATGTCTGGAGTTCTTCTCATACTACGTTCAGTGGGTCCCTAACTATGTGGACAAGGCACGGCCAGTCAATCACTGCACAGTTTTCCCCCTGACAGCCGAGGCTCACCAGGCCTCCAACCGAATCAAGGCCGACATCGTCAAGGCAGCGATGCATGCGGTCGACGAGACGTTCCCCTTCCAAGTCGAGAGCGATGCATCAGACATGGCTCTGGCCGCCATCCTCAACCAGGCAGGCAGATCCGTGGCATTCTTTTCACGCACTCTCCATGCCTCCGAAATTCGGCACTCCTCTGTCGAGAAGGAGGCGCAAGCCATCGTAGAAGCTGTGCGGCATTGGAGGCATTTTTTCTTGCTAAACTCAAATCATAAAGTCTAATTTGGTGACCCATTTAGTGATTCATCCCTTGTCACAACTGGAATTGATTCTTTAACCATTAGTGCTGCTCCCCCTCCATTTTTATCTTCCACTCCACTCTATCATGTCTGAAGACTCTGTAACCAGGGATATCGAGCTGCCAATTTTGACCCTCCTTTAGCCAGGTTTCCGTTATAGCAATGAATGACATCCTGCTGCCATGTATCTCCCAGTGCCCTTAACTCATCTACTTTGTTTGTAATACTCCTTGCATTGACGAAAAATGTTGTCTTCCAAAAGATTGTTGATGTGTGGAATTCTCTTCTCCAGAAAGTAGTGGAGGCTGGGTCTTTGAATTTATTCAAGACAGAGGTAGACAGACTTTTGTTGGGCATTGGAGTCGATTATTGGGGAAAGACAGGAAATGTAGCTTAGACCACAAGCTGATCAACCATGATCTCATTGAATGGTGCAGCAGGCCCAAAGGGTCAAATAGCCTACCCTTACTCTATGACCAAACACTCACTTGCCAATCTCACACAGCTACTCATTCTCTGTTCAAGTTTGAATTTCTCATGCACCTCCTCTTTGGATGAGGCACACTTATTTGATTTGATTTATTGTCATATGTACCGAGGTACAGTGAAAAATATTGTTCTGTGTGCAGTCCAGACAGATCGCTCCAAACATGAAAAAACATCGGACAGACGATAAATACTCAATGTAAAAAGCAGAGAAAGACATTGGATGAAGTATACGGAGTATAGAACTACTCAGTAGAGAAGATGTGTATAAAGATCAGTTCAGTCCATTAGAGGGTCATTCAGGAGTCTGGTAACAAAGGGGAAGATGCTGATTTTGAATCAGACTTTTGTATCTCCTGCTTTTGGAAGAGAGAATAACCCAGGTGGGAGGGGTCTTTGATTCTGCTGACCACTTTCCCAAGGCAGTGCGAGGTGTATACAGTCAATGGATGGGATGTGGTTTCATGTGATGGACTGAACTGTGTTCATTACTCTCTGTAGTTTCTTACGGTCGTGGGCTGAGCATTTGCCATACCAGGCTGTGATGAAGCCACATAGAATGCCTTCTATGGTGCACCGGTAAAAATTGGTAATAGTCAATGTGGACATGCCAAATTTCCTTTGTTTCCTGAGGAAGTACAAGCGTTGTTGTGCTTTCTTAGTCACAGTGAAGACATGGGTGGAGCAGAACAGGTTGTTGATGTGCACACCTAGGAATTTGAAGCTGTCAACCATCTCCACCTCAACACCATTGATGCAGGCGGGGCTGTGTACAATACTTTGCTTACTGAAGTCAATGACCAGTTCCTTAGTTTTGCTGACATTGAGGGAGAGATTGTTGTCGTTACTACACCCCGCTAGTTTGTCTATCTCGGTGTTCTTCAAACTTTTTTTCCGGGTCCCATTTTTACCAACTGGCCAACCTTCGGACCCACCCGGCCGACCTTTGCGACCCACACCGGCCGACCTTCGTGACCCACGCCGGTCGACCTGCGCGACCCACCATTTTCTCTTGCCTTGTTTGCTACTGACAAAAATGGAGGAAATGGCCCCTTTGGCCCACATACACGCTCCTCCAATGAAACCTGTTGGATGAAGGTGAAGACTTCCATGTCGGAAAGTATGGAGTCTCCATCTGTCCAAAGTTCTGCATTTTTTTCCTGTAAAATTTTATCAAATAAACCCCCCCGCGAACTTGTAAAAAAAAATAAAATGAGTAAAATAAATGAAAAAAATGAATAAAGCCCTCCCGAACTTGTAAAAAAAATAAAATGAATAAAATAAATGAAAAAAATGAATAAAACCCCTCCCGATCTTGTAAAAAAACTAAAATGAATAAAATAAATGAAAAAAAATTAAATGAATAAAATAAATGAATAAAAACCACTACAGAACTTGTAAAACAAAAAGCTGCAACCGTTTAAAAAAATAGGGGCCGCACTGCGCATGCGTGCCCGAGCGCTGATCATCGTGCACGTATTCGCAATGCGGACAAATTTTTTTTTTATCATGTTCGCGGCCACTTGCAGCCGGCGTTATGAAAAGCCGGCTACTGCGCAGAGATTCGTGCGTTCGGGAGCGCCACAGACAATGGCTCCGCAACCCTCCCGAAACCCGCTCGCGACCCACCACGGGTTACGCCCCCGACTTTGAAGTACACTGGTGTCTCCCTATCCTGTACTCTGGCTCATCGTTGTTCAAGATCCGACCTACTATGGTTGTGTCGTCAGCAAACCTGTAGATGGAGTTGGAGCCAAATTTTACCACACAGTCGTATGTGCATAAGCAGTACAGTAGGGGGCTAAGTATGCAGCCTTGCAGGGTCCCGTATTGAGGACTATCGTGAAGGAGGTGTTGTTGTTTATCCTTAGTGATTGTGGTCTATGGGTCAGGAATATAATTAGAATTCAATCGATCTTGGTTTGGGGATTTTGCCCAAGGGAGGCTTTGTTTTGGCAACACCTGTCTGTTTTTCCCCTTCTCAATTCAATTATTTTTGTGTGTCATCTACTATCTTTGGATTTTCACTGGCACCTGTTTATGGTGCTTTGGGTATTTTAATGCCAATGTATAGACAGAGCAGAATTTCCCACCCAATCATGGCAGGACCCATCGTGGGAGATCCAGCATCCCAGGCTTGGACTGGATAATTCTAGTGGGAGGTGGGGCTGTAAAACCTCACCCGTATACTTGGGATTTTAAGAAGGTTGAATTTTGCAGACTGCTGTGGCGGTTTCCACAACCCATGGGCTTAATAGTTCAGGTTCTGCCACATTGATAAATTATATTTCATGGGTGACAGTGGGTGATCAATGATTAGTAAGCCTCAATGAGATGTCTGGGATCAATAAGCCTTAATGAGATGTCTGGGATCTCCTCCTGAACTTTGCCTTTAGTGGATTCTGAACCTAAGTTTTTGAGTTCAGTTACTTTGAATTTTGAACCTAACCCATTCTTTAGTGGGCACTTCCACAAGGCCACTTCTATTTTGCCTTGTGATTTCACAAGTACTATTCAACTTGGGGTATAATGCCTTCCCTTTTTCCTTTACTTATGACGATGGGGTTTTTCATCAATCTGTCTTCTGAGACACTACTGCTTGCTGCCACTCCTCTGTGGCACTTCACCCAGGCATGTCCCTCACTTTCTGCTGACCAGTTTGGGAACTTCCCTGTTCTCTGTTTAAATCATCGAGGAAGATTTCTGCCAACCATATCTTTAGTGCATTTTCTTCAACCTCTGCTGTTTCTACCTCAGCAAGCTTAGCAAAAACGGTTTGAGCTTTTTCCAGAGCCAAGTACAGGCATGTTTCATTGCAAAAGCAGCCCCTCCTTACCCTTCTGCACCGAATACCCAAAGTTTACACTGTTTCTGATACAATTTATTTCATATCATGCTGTGTGACCACTTTTGCATCTAGATATGGAGAGGAGGGACCAAGGCTAGATATTTGGATGACACTCAAGGTGATGATGTGGAAGCAGGAAAAAATGCGATTCTTGAAAATATGTAAGCTATATTCAGTTGGGCAAAGGTGAAGCCACGCAAAAGGCAGTCCCACTGAACTGAACAACAGATGCGAGCTAATGGAGGAGTTTGTGTGGTTAACTGTGTCAAAGCTGTATAGAAGTTGGGGACTATAAGTAGGGATAATGCGCCACAATCAGTCAACGAATGACATTTATAAAAAAATTTTGGCCAAAATGGAATAGGGTAGAGAGAGAGAAATAGAAGTTTATGGCTAGCCTAAGTTCAGGGAGAAAACAACAGAGACAACCTCATGGATGCTCTTCTCTCACCAACTCTTTTTGGAGGTGGAAGGAGGAGGGGAGACAAGTTTAACAGAGAGTTGGAATTTGAGAAAAGTAACCAGAGTTAGCTTTGGTTTCCAGGCTGATACTAGAAAGTGGGTATTATTGGAAGGACAGTGCATGTCTTAACCACCTGATGGTGGTCCAGCCACGGGTCTGTTGATGGATGGTTAAACCAACTGAGAGATATATAATGCACAAGGCTGCACTATCTGCATTTAACTGATTAAAGATGGAGTGGGTGGTGGGGCTTGTGCAATAATCAGGATGGGACACAGCAAAATATTTGATGAAGGGAAGATGAAGTTGCAGATAATGAAATCAACTGCTGCAGAGGTTTTGTGGCAAAGTAAGGTCAATGCCATGATGGTTGGCAATATGGAAAGTGAAGTTGCATGTGACTTAGAAGGATACCAAAGGAAGTAGGATTTGAAGGGACTTGGGGACATGCTTGGTGAGGAATACAAGAACCAGACTAATTAAATGTACACCTGGCTGGTGTCCCACATTCTTTGTAAACTTGAGGTCATCCAAAGCTCAGCTGCCTGTGTCTTAACTCTCAGCAGATGCAGTATAATGTGGATAAATGTGAAGTTATCTGCTTTGGGGCAAAAATAGGAAGACAGATTATTTATTAAATGGGTATAAGAGAGGTGGATACTCAGCGAGGTCTTGGTGTCCTCGTGCATCAATCGTTGAAATTAAGCATGTCAGTACAACAGGCACTAAAGAACACAAAAGGTATGTTGGTCTTCACAGCGAGACGATTTGAGTATAGGAATAGGGATATTTTATTGAAATTATATGGGGCATTGGTAAGGCCACACCTGGAGTACCGTGTGCAGTTTTATTGTCCTTATGTGCCTTTTCTTCACTTCGCTCCTTTAAGATACTTTAAAACTGACATTTTTATCCAAGCTTTTGGATATAGATGCATAGAAAGTAGGAGCAGGAGGAGGCAATTCAGCCCTTCGAGTCTGCTCTGCCATTCATTATGATCATAGCTGATCATCCAAATCAACAGCCTAATCCCACTTTCCCCCTCATATCCTTTAATCCCTCTTCTCCATAAGGGCTATCAGCAAGACATCCCTGCTCCTGTACTCAAATCCTCTCGCTATGATGGCCAACATATCATTTGCCTTCTTTACTGTTTGCTGTACCTGCATGCTTACCTTCAGTGACTGGTGTACGAAGGCACCCAGGTTTTGTTGTACATTTTTCTTTCCTAATTTATGGCCGTTCAGATAATAGTCAGCCTTCTAATTTTTGCTAATAAATTGGATAACCTTGAATGTCTCCAAATTATAATACTGCATCTGCCATTCACCTGCCCACACATGCAACTTATCCAAATCACACTGAAGGATCTTTGCATCCTCCTCACAGCTCACCCTCCCACCCAACTTGGTGTCATCTGCAAATTTGGAGATAGTTCCTCACATAAATCATTAATATATATTGCGAATAGCTGGGGTTCTATCACTGATTTAATTTTACCTACTAATCTCTTCCACAGGACTTTGTCAAAAGCCTTCTGAAAGTCCAAATATACTACATCCACTGGCTCGCCCTCATCAACTTTACTAGTTACATCCTCAAAGAATGCCAATAGATTCGTCAAGCATGATCTCCCATTCATATATCCATGCTTATTCTGTCTGATCCTGCCACTATTTTCTAAATGCTCTGCAATAAAATCTTTGATAATAGATTCTAGAATTTTCCCCACTACCTGTGTCAGGCTTACTGGTCTATAATTCCCTGCTTTCTCTCTACCTCCCTTTTTCAGTAATGGAGTTATATTGGATCCCCTTCAATCTGCAGGAACTGTTAGTCTATAGAATCCTGGAAAATGACCACCAATGCATCCATTAATTCTGGAGGCACTTACTCCATATCCCAGAGTTCTTAAGTATCAGGCCGTGGGGATTTATCCACCTTCAATCCCATCAATTTCCTCAACATAATTTCTCTATTAATATTGAACTCTTTCAGTTCCTCCTTCTTCATTAAACCCTACGTTCCCCAACATTTCTGGTCTCTGATTTGTGTCCTCATTTGTGAAGGCAGAACCAAAATATGTGTTTAGTTGCTGAGCCATTTCTTTGTCCCCTATTATACATTCCCTGTTTCTGACTGTAAGGGACCTTTATTTGTCTTCAATCATTTTTTCTTCACATACATGTAGAAACTTTCACGTCAGTTTTTATGTTCCCTGCAAGCTTACTCTTATACCCTATTTTCCCCTTGTTAATCAATCCCTTGGCCCTTTGTTGCTGAATTCTAAACTCCCAATCCTCAGACTTGTTTTTCTTGGCCAGTTTGTCTGCTCCTTCCTTGGATCGAATACTACCTCTAAATTTCCTTGTAAACCACGGATTGGCACCTTTCCCATTTTACTTTTGTGCCAGATGGGAACAAACAATGGGTTCCCTCATGCTCCTTTGAAGAACCTTGCAATGTTTATTACATTAAACGTGCCATTTGAAAATAAATTGTTGGAGGTGACCTTGATGGTGATTAATGCCATGGGATAGAGACACTATCTGAGATGCAGGGTCAAAAGTGCTGGCCCTCAATATAAATAGAGGAGATGAAGGAGAATGAGGAAGCAACATTACTCAATAAGTAATGCTAACATGCATTTGTGTGTCGGGAACACAAATTAGCTGCTTATTGACCTTATCTTCATAATAAGGATCTCTCAAGACACAGTGTCCAGATGTTCAATTGGAAAGTGAATCTGACCACATCGCAAACATGACAAAAGCATTATATAATTTTCCTTACTGTTAGCAATATCATTGTATTAGTAAAGGCATGCATAATTCTCCATCTTGTGTCTGAGTAAAACAAAATAAGTCCAGTTGGTCAGACTTCCTCTGTAATTGATTAGCAAGTGATGTTATTTTTCAGTACCTCTGAATCCTACTGTACAGGCAAAGGAGTCATGCTTTTATAATGTATGCAATACATGACCTATGATTCTATGTCTTCAACCCTTTGTTAAAGCTGACATTAGGAGCACTGCTTCGACCAAAGCAGAATTAAAGTTGGTACATAAGCAACCTGCTTATAAGCAACTTGACTGCTTAATTTAATAGAATGTATGTTATACAATCTGTGGTTAATAACTGTGAATGTCTTGCTCTCTATGTAACCTTGGTGTTTGCACATTCCGTAATCCTTTGGATGTTTTTTTAAGATACATGATACAGCTGGCTTATCGCAAGATTGTTTTGATCCAACTGTCTAGGAAATCTTAAAATGTAATCCAAACTGATCTGATCTTTAGTGACTCGGTGAGATTATTTTCCATTTAATTGCGTCTCAAAGTGTGCATTAACCAGCAAGGTGACTAATGTCTTCAACTGAATCATCATCAGCAGTAAAGCAAACCTTTGGAGTCGCAATAACTTCTTTTGTCTGACTTCCAGCTTGCGTCATTTCCAATTTTGGACATGGCAAAAAGTTTGATCCTAGACGGGCTTCCACGGAAAAAAATTCCAGAGAGTAAAAAGTGCTTTCCTACTGTTTATTAATCATAACTAGGACTTTTTCCACAAAAAAGAGTAAAATTTCAAAATATATAATCTCAGAAAGAAATACTCTACCATATACATAATATAGATGAAGTCATCTCATACAAAATAATTTACCTTCATGAAGTACGTTAGCTACCAAACACAATAAAAATTACAATCTTTATCTATCAGCTTTGTTTGTTGAGGTACCATCTGTACGTTTAATCTGAAACGGGTCAGATTATTGGGGAGAAAAGATAAAGGATGGTACAGGGAGATTGGATGACAACAGAAGTTCAAAGACATCATCTACAAAGACTGGCTGGAGACAGACACTATTTCCATAGCAACAGGTAGATGTGCTTCTGTGTTCAAATATTGCTCAAACTATGAACAAATATTATTTAATTTATTTTATACTGTAGAACTTTTTAAAAACATTTGAGTGTTTGGAGCAATCAGAAGTCAACTAACAGAATAAAGTTCTGTTATTATCTAGATAAAGCACATCTGGCTTCAGCCAGTCTGAACTGGTTTTCTATCGATATACCACCACCACTTGGCAGCTAAACCTATGCATCATGAATATCCTATACAAAGTTGGCAAAATGTTACATTGCAATTTGTGACAAAGAAGCCATAGCAGTCTCTTTAATTCATCTTACCCAAGAGCGATAAGACGCCCGGCCCTTTTTAAAGAAAGGACCAAAAAAAGCAATAAATTCAGGACTGCATTACCTTGCATTAAGATTAAACAGTCTGTACAGAGTTGTAAAAACCTAACCATAATCATTTATATGAAAACTTCAATTACAGCCAAACTAGCATTCAATGTAAACATAAAATAAATCTGGTTTCTGCTGTCCTGACCCTGATCACAAGGGATAGGATATTTGCCAAGATTTTTCATCCACAAAGACTAAGGCTTATGTTTAAAGCTGTGATCCCATTTCTGTTGGCATTATTGTCTAGTTTCAAATCTACCGCAAATTATATTGCACACAAATTTCTCCCCTCCTCCCCCATACACACAAATTAACTGTGCTCATTCCTTGAGGATCTATTGCCTCAGTCAGTAAGATTTATTTATCTGTTGTTTTTTTCCCTTCTTGACTTTTTCAAAGAACACTGCAACAACTTTCATTCAGCACCAAGAATCCATGTCCTATTTATTTTTAGTTGCCCCTGGTTTTGCACCATTGTTACACACATGATTGAAGGTTGTAAAGGAAACTTGGTCTTCAAAGGTTATTTGATTCCAGGGGTTTGGACAGAAATGTTATTGTGTAGATGGTTGATGTGCTGTCCAAACAATTGTGCTTGGGTGTTCACTGCCTTCCTGCCTTAATATATGCTTTGACTTTTAAATTACTATTTCCATCTGTGTATGTACAATCATTTGGCATAGATTTACTGTTTTTTTAGGCTGCCGTTCTTCACAAATATGAATCTGACTAGTCACTTCTTCCAAGTCATAGATTTCGGCCACTGGAGTTGGGGAGAGATCTGGGTCAATCTGATGAAGCGAATTGTACCCCTGTATGTGTGTAAGGTGTGCGCACATATGTATTGGTGTGCGTCTCAAACGTGTACGCACATTTCTTCCAAAAATCATTTCTGGGAGACTCTTTTCCATTTTGCTTTCTAGCTGGAAGCTAGAAGATTCCATAACATGTTGCACAAAGTTCAGCCACATTAAGTCAGATGTCTGAAATAAAAACAGAAATCGCTTCCGAAGAAGGGGAATTATGGGTGAAACATTAACTCTTTTTCTCGCTCTATGGATGCAGCCAGACCTGCTTAGTTTTTCCAGCATTTTATGTTTTTATTTTAAATCTCTAGCATCCGATTTTGCTTTTATTTAAGACAGATGTCTGTTCAGTTGAAGTGATAGAATTCAGTGGGTTACAGAAAGAAGCCAATTCTACTCATGTTTGAGGTCTTTCTTTAAGATAATTCCTCTTTTACTGAGTCAGCACAATGGGTCTGAAGCCTACCTTGGGAGTTAATCCCAAATTTCTTGTGTAATCATGACTGTGAAGCCACTTTGAAGGTTTGCGCTGATCGATTTCCAGCTGGGGTAGGGAGGAAGGATCAGAGCACACATCATCATTGAAATTGCTCCCACAGTTGATCTAATTTGGAGGAACAATTCAAGCAAGGCAGGTTTAGCAACATCCACTGAGCTTAATGTTTCAGCAGTGTTGCATTGTATGGTCCGACCAAAACTGTATTGAAAATACTAGATCACCCAAAAGATTTGATTATCAGTAGTTTTGAAATAAATACTAGGCAGAACCACAAATATGGATACTAATCTGCAAAGATACAATATCTGGTTTATACAGTGAATGTTGATAAAACCATGGATCTGTCCTTACACAGCAGAATAATAAAGGATCATCTGTAAAACTGGGTATGCAGAACAAGTAGCAATGGCACATTAGCAGTTTACGTTTGTGAGCTGAAATAACATTATGCACCTTTGTTAAAGTAGTGGCCAAGAAAATTTCACACAAATGTGGTAATGCATTTATATAGTAAAAATTACACAGCACCATTTCATGGTGTTAAAAGCCTTCAACTATTTTTCAACTTTTAAAAGATTTATTATGCATACATTTAGCACACACGATGGAGTCATTTGGCAAACAGATGGAGCATTACACCTGAGAACTGGTAAAGTGATCTTTCACTGCTGTGATGTCATTTGGGTTACCTCCCCAGTTAAGGAGCCCTGCACCTCTACAAACCATCTTTTTGTTTCTGAACAGAGAAAGAGGCTTACATCATCTTAAAGAAAATATCTCTTTAAAGAGTAGCACAAAGAATGATGTTCTGAACAGGTTTCCTCAGCACAGCAGCTCCAAAAACACGTTAATTTTGAAATACATTGAAAACAAAGGTAAGGATTTATCATTTTGTCGACATCACAAGGATTGCAAACTCGACAGGAGTGAAAAACCATTTCAGGTTATTACAATTATCTCCAATCAGGCAGGTTCTAGAACAGCCTGATCGAGGGCAGTAGCTTTGGTTCCATGTCCTCACCAACAGCTGCATGCACTGCAACCAGCTGCAAGAATGCAATTGTGTAACCTTGAGCTAAAATATATTCAGGCACTACAGGAATATTTCCTGTAAATGAACTGTTCAATTACAATGGGCCAGTGTATTACTGAGCCACAAATTTGGAAATTGTCAGGTGTGATCCATCATCTGTGTTGAGATGTGTGTTGTGATTCAGTGGTAGCACTGTCATTGAGGATCCATCTGCTCTATCAGTGGGAGGCAAAGAATCCCATGGCACTTTTCAAAGAAGAGCAGAGGACTTCTGATGTCCTGACCAACATTTATCTTCCAAACAACACCAAAAACGAAGAATCTGATATTTTATTTCATCACTGTTTATGAGAGCCTTTTAAGTGTTCATGTGCTGCTGTGTTTCCAACTTTATACAGCAACTACACTGCAAAAGTACTTAATTGGCTGAAAAGTATATTGGGACATCCTGAGGTCATGAAAGGTGCTATATAAATACACATCTGGGTTATAATGGGAAAGACTGCTCGAGTTCCTGCTCTTCATTATCAGAAGTTACTGCATAAAAACAGGTCATTTGGGGCAAGTAGTCTATGCTGAGGTTTTTACTTCACATTAGCCTCCTGCCCTACTTATAACAACCTCTAACAGCACAACATTTATTATTTTCTCCCTCATGTACTTAACTTTCCCTTAATTGCTTTTGTGTACATTTGGTGCTGAAGAAGCACAGTATTTTCAGATTAGGGCAGAAAATGGGAGGGAAAGAAAATATTTCAAAAATATATATTTTGGTATTTACATATTTAGCCCTTCCATTGCCCAAAATCTTTTTTTTTTACCTTCACAAATTAGGCATCCAATGGCTTGCTAAAAAATCAAAAAGTGCAAATGTCTGTTTTAGGGCAAGACTGTATTTCCAGTCAGTAAATTGTACTGACCTTTCTACTAGGGGCAACAGGGCAGTTGCTGTAATGATGACATATCAACAATAATTATTGATAAACTAAACCACACAATGGTCAGCACAGCCATATCTGTAACTTCTTGTGTGAATTTAATTACACCAAAACCATTTTGAAACACAGATATTTTCTCTCAATAAGATAAATAGGAAAGGAATGGGAGAGGGGGAAAGATAAAGTAATGAGGAAACTGCTGTGGGACACAATCAGTTGACATTGTGATGTTAAGAGCAGAAATATGTAACTTATTTCCATCAGGATCATCATCATTGTTACCTGGTGCTAAAGTAATCCATGCCAAATAGTCTCTGTACAATCGCGTTGACTCATTATGTGGTTCAGTTTGTTAGCCAAGATTGCTATATCCCCAAGAAATGCATGGCACAACACTAAGATTGACACTGTGAAATAATGGAGTCCGTGCTTTGTTTTTCTATTCTTATATTTTTGTATCACTCATTTCTACATATATTAAACTTTAACTGAACTAGTAGAAACCAATAAATTAAATATCAAGACAAGTAACATTCATTTTCGTGCCATTTTTCCATCACTTGGATATATGATTCTACAATAAATTTCTTAACTAGCTGTAAGCTTTCATTCCAGATATGATCTAGGTTTATGTTTTGGATTTGAATCATAATGCACAGCTGCTATTTTGGAAAACAAAAGTGGAACAAGTAGAATCTATACATCTGTGAGCCAAATGGTAACCCATTTGCATATGCAAAGGAACCTGACACGACCCCATCTATGTGGCTCATGTCACATAAGCACTAATCCACTGAAGAATTGAAGAAATTATTTCATTGATGCAGATGGAAAAGAAAAAGGGTATAGATATGATAACTGACCATCCATTACAGATATCTGGTCAAATAAAGTTGTCGCCTGGGTTTCAGCCAAAGATTATTAACGGAAGTCAAAATAAGTTATTTTAAATCTGTAAGTCATTGGCAAGAGTTTTGAGAACAACATAAATTATACAGCATCCTTCCTCAAAAATAAACATAGGAGAGAAAGGCAGCAAAAATGATCCTAGGATGCAAATGGCAAAATTAGATCTGTAGTCATTGGAAAAAGGTTAATCCTGACAAAGCCTGACTCCGATTGATGTAACCAAGGTAGTGTGGCTGCCTTGAAAAGATGTGGAATCCTCATGGGGTAAAACGGCTGGGGGTGAGAACCAATCATATGCACTATGAAATAATTTGTGTGAACACTTATCAAATCTCCAGATTTCCCATAAGGCCAGTCCACACCTGGATATAACATTACAGACTCCCAAAACAACAGAACAACATATTTCCCATTTCGAGCGGCAGCTTTCCGAAATGGGACAATTACTTTTGGTGACCACCTGTGATGACTAACACCTTTGTAATGAGGGTTAAATTAATTTTTGGCTACAATATGATTTAAAGACAAAGGAGCCACTATAGGTGATCAAATGCGATGTAGAAAGACTGGTTTCAGTCATGTTGTGACTATGGGAATATCACTTTTGAAAAGTGTACTAAAATTGTTGGACTAATGACCTAAAGTTGCATTGAAACCTCAAATGCAAAGATAAAAAATATTCATAAATGTGACAACTTAGACATCTGTACATATTGACAAATAAAGCTTTTAATGAGTAAGCAACTCGAGAGATGCCCAGATCACCTTTGTTGAATTTATATATCGCCTGCTAATCTTCAAAGTATAGAGTTATCAAAGGGTTAGGGAATATTTAACTAAGTTGCTACCAAAAAAGCCTGACGAGTAACTATGCAATATCTTATTATTGGTACACTGTTGTGTACACTTTATAAATCAGCTGAGAAAAGAAGCAATGGTCACACCTTTCTCAGGAGAGGAAACCCGTAGAATCAGCCCAGGATACACAGAATTGGATTTGGCATCCAGCATTAAATCGTCAACTGACTCTCAGAGCTCCCTGTTGGCATCAACGAGCACCTAATGACTGTCCATCTGTAGCTTGCCAAGAACCAACAGGCAACGGCCATGAGTGTCTATGCCCTCAATCCTTGATTTCAATGATGAGTCCAAAGAAGGCTTCTACTCCACCCTGCACACAATACTTTCCAACATTCTGAAGTAAGATAAGATCATCCTCATTGGGGACTTCAACACCAGGGTTGGAAAGTACTCCCAACTCTGGAAAGGAACCACTGGAAAGGAATGAGTTGGGAATTGCAACTCCAACAGGGTTTTCCTGCTCACCAAAATTCGCGGAATGCCAGCTTGTCATCACTAACGCACTATTCAGTTCAAGGACTTCCTGGAGACATCCACGATCAAAGCACTGGCACATGATCAACTTCAACATCGTCCAATGCAGAGACCAATAGAATGCCCTCACCACCAAAGCAAAGAAAATGCAGGTTACTGCTGGACCGAACATCAGGTCATCTACTCTTCTATGTCCATGTAACTCCACCAGAAGCAGCAGAAGATGAAGAAACAGATGAGAAAAAAGATCAATGTTCAGCAGCTTCAAGAGCCAAGCATTCTGGTGAACTTCCAACAATGTCTTCTCCAAAATCTCCATTCTAATGGAGTGTAGGAAAACTGGAAAGAGTTGAAGACAGACATTATCCCAAGCTGCGAAGAAACCATTGGCTACAAGACCTGGAAAAGCCAAGACTGGTTCAGCGAGAATGTCCACACCACCCAAGGCCTCAACGACGAGAAGAGAAAAGCACTTCATACCTGGCAAAAGGATGTAACCAACAAGGCATTATATAGGAGAGCTCATCAAACAGCCAAGGTGGAGGTACAAAGAAGAACTAGGGAAATCGAGAAATAATGGTGGACTGAAAAAGCTAAGGAGGTGCAAATCCTTACCGACAAGGTGCTACCAAAGCCATATCTGGACCCAGTACCCTGGGCCTCGAACCAGTGCGAAGTAAGGACGGACAAAATCCCTTGAGAGACAGTGAAAAAATCAGCAATTGATTGAGAGAACACTTCAAAGGAAGGATGGACGGAATCCCTTGAGAAACTACGAAAACATCAGCAATCGATGGAGAGAACACTTCAAATAATTCCTAAACTGTGATACAATCATAGATGAGGATGTTTGTGGAAATCCCCCAACTCCCCATCAGTGATGATCTTGGACTTCTACCAAGCATGGCCAATGTCGAAACCACCACGAAACGCATGAAGAATGGAAAAGCCACAGGAGTGGACTGGATTCCAGCAGAGGTTTTCAAACCTGGAGGCGAAGAAATGACCCATCTCCTTCAGATACGCCTGATAATCTGGGATGCTGATATTACCACCATCTTCAAGAAAGGAGACAAACGGGACTATGGGATCTACCGAGGAATCTCCCTACTGTTCATCGCCCGAATCTTCACTAGCTGCCTTCGCCCAGTCGCTGAAGAAATCCTTCCCGAAAATCTGTGTGGTTTCCAACCAACCATGGAACAGCAGACATGATTTTCACTCCTGAGCAAATTCAAGAGAAATGCCAGGAGCAATACCAACCATTCTACATGGTCTTCATCAATCTGGTGAAGGTTTTGACTCTGTCAATTGGGAAGTGCTATGGAAGACGCTGTCAAAGGCCGGCTGTCCAGAGAAATACTCCAACTCCTCCACGACAAGATGTCAGTGACCATCCTCACCAGAAATAAGACAGAAACCTTTGAGGTCAAGACTGAAATAAAGGAGGGATGTGTCGTTGCCCCCACACCTTCTTCCATCTTCATCACCTTGTCAAGAATAAGCTTCATAGTGCAGTGGACACATCTACGGGATGGATGGAAAGCTTTTCAACCTCAACCAGTTAAAATCCAAGAAGAAAACTACACGGACATCTCTTGTGGAACTCAGTATTCAGATGACATCATCATTTCCCCTCAGTCAGAAAAATTTTCCCAAGTCATGCTTGACATCTTCGCAGAAGCATACCGAAGAATCGGTCTCAGCCTCAATCTCAAGAAGACTCCACTCCTTTACTAACTGACCCAGGACAAGATCCAGTCTCTCACTCCATCAAGATTAATGGAGAACCTGGGGAGCCACCTCTCATCTAAGGTGGACACTGATGCCGAGATCCAACATCGTATCCAATCCGGGAATGGGCATCTGAGGGGGGCAAAGAATAGAGTCTTTGACAGCTGCAACATTTGTGCTGACACCAAGATCCTCATATACAAAATAGTCATCGTCCCAACTCTTCTATGGATGTCATCTCAAATCCTGGAGAAGTAATAATAATAGTAGCATCTGAAATGGATTCTCTGCATAAGCTGGGAGGACAGGAATACCAACACCAGCATGCTTGAAGCAGACAAGAGCATCAGCATCAAGGCCATGATCATCTGAAACCAACTCCACTGGGCCAGCCATGTGCTTAGGAATTCAGAATCCCAACTGCCAAAGGAAATCTTTTTCGCCCAGCTCAAGGAAAACTCGCGTACAAGGAAGACAAAGGGAGCACTTCAAAGATACCCTGAAGGTTTACCTCATGAAATGCAACATGCTCAGAAGAGATCTACTTGGAAGAAACTCCTGATGAAAGGGACGCAATTCTTCAGGATACTCAACGGGAAGAGGAGGTCTAGAAAAGGAGCCTAAGAAAGGAACACCAACAAGTCCAAGAACCGACCCCACCTCCCGGAAATACTTGCTGAGTGTGCTGCCGAAGATTCGGCTCTAGATCAGCCTCATCAGCCACCAAGGACCCATACCCAGTAACACAGCTTCTTAGGTGGACAATTATACTCATTAGTGAGTGATCGCGAAAGAAGAAGATTACTAAATGATGTATCATAGTTTGTTCATTATTGATAGTGTATTGCAAAATTATAGTCTTCATTTAATAATCTTTATTAGTGCCACAAGAAGGCTTACATTAACACTGCAATGAAGTTACTGTGAAAATCCCCTGGTCGACACACTATGGCACCTGTCCGGGTAATGAGGGCAAATTCATAATGTCCAATTCACCTAACAAGCACATCTTTTCGGGACTTGTGGGAGGAAACTGAAGCACCCGGAGGAAACCACGTAGAACGGGGAGAATGTGCAGACTCTGCACAGACAGTGACCCAAGCCGGGAATCAAACCAGGTCCCTGACGTGGTGAAGCAACAGTGATAACCACTGTGCTATCGTGCCACACACATTTGAATGCGATATGAGGAAATGTTTTAATGTCAATATTCTTGAGTGTAAATAATTGAAGAGTAATCACACAAAGTTTAGTTGAGAGAAGTTCTGAATATTAGTTTAAAAATAGGTAACATAGTGAGAGCAGAGATCATAAATATAAACCAGTGGGGGGAAAAAATGTTTCAAACGGATAGCCAAGGGATCTTTGCACAAAGGGTGATAAATGCTTGCAACAGAATGTTGGGTAGAATAGTGGAGATGCAATCTTTGGGACATTTTTAAATGTACCGTATATACTCGCGTATCATGCGACTTTTGAAGACCTAAATTGTAACCTAAATTTGGGGGGGTCGCATGATACGCGAGATACAAAATTCGCGGGTGTTTTACTTGCTGTTTTTTCTGATGGGAAGATGTTCAGCCACTTGACGTTTCCATTCATAAAAACATGAATGGAAACATCAAGTGGCTGAACATCTTCCCATCAGAATGCTGTGGTCAAAATCTGAAGAGTAGTATTCCTGATCATATGGATAGTTTATTCAATACATGGCTGTCTTTTTCCGATACAGACTTCGCGGGTGTTTTACTTGCCGTTTTTATGAATGGAAACGTCAAATGGCAGAACGACGCTAGTAAAGCCAGCTGGAAAGCTGTTCGATTCGCGAACAGCTTTCACAACAGAATCCACTCTGCAGAATCCACAGACAATGATACCATTTGGAAGTTTTAGTTTGGGCATTAATTTCCAAAAAGTGACTCGCATGATACATGAGATATAGCATAAAATCATGTTTTGGGGACAAAAATTTAGGGGTCGCATGATACGCGAGATTGCATGATACGCGAGTATATACGGTAGTTACTTTCTGGGAGGGAAAAGTTTATCACCTAATTACATACCAACAAGGTTCCCCCTTATCTTTTTTTTCTGGTCTACGGGGACTGAACTTCTTGTACCTCTCACCTTGCTCTTCCTGTGCCTGGAATTACTTTAGCTTCTCTGCTTTTTGGCAAGCTTATTGACCCTCAAGCATTGGACAATGTAGAGAGAAGATCCCTTTTTGTTCCATGGCAACCAGAACTGTAATACTAGATGGATAAACTTTTGTGAACTAATTTTTCTTTGATATTTGTTCTCTAAATCTTCTCAGAAGATATTCATTGACAAATAGTTTCATTTGTTTCCCTCCTCGGGATACGACTGCAGAGCCATATTTGGCCAGAAATAAAGACCAATGACACAACTAGAATCTAACAAAGAGATACCCTATGGTAAAGCCAGGCTGCACCCGGTCCAATTTCCCTCTGTCTAATAGAGTGTAAAGAACATAATGAGCTATATTGCTCTGAATTGCTAGTTCCCAACTGAGTAAGGTAGGTCATCCTGTGGAGTGAAAATCAGGACACATGGTTAGCTTTCTGCCTTTTATTAAAATCTATTTTTAAACATAAAATCTAGTACATATCCAGAAATGGCACATTAAAAATGTGGGATCACTCACTGGAATTTTGATAGAGAGTATTAACCTGTATTGAAGAGCATTCAGAGGAAATGGACGTACTTCTTTGATTATAAAGGGTGATGATTTAATGGATTGTGGGGTCAACACCACATATTTTAAGTTTCACCAAAGCAAGGCGAGAACTAACATTATGAAGCTAGAGCGCAATTTTTCTGTCTACTCCTGATACAGAGCTTCAACTAACAGGAGTTGACACTTTTATGTCTGCATTTTCCCAAAATGTCCTCTGAAAGAGGTTCCATCAGGAATGGGCACTCAGAAAACTTGGCTTTTGTAAAAAATGTAATGAAACCACAACTAGACTGATGAGTCAATGTTGAGAGAAAAAGTAAGTCCAACATAGGAAAATGAGTAATGCAATGAATTAAATGTTCTCCTTTCATCATGCATCCTGGCTTCAAATAAAGTTGAGTGATGAGATTAAAGTATCCTGTATCTGCCCACTTCAGGATCCAATGTGAAGCAAGTTTAGGCTGTCTTTATCTTATTGACATGGGATCATAGCACAAAATTCTCTATAAAACTGGGGCAGCAAACTGGCAGAGTCCACAAAAAAAACCTCCCTCATGAACATGCCAATGTGAATCTACAACAATGGACAATTTTTTTGCTGTGGTCACTTGGTACAGTTGAGGGAATATTATACCTGACCTAGATGGCACAAGAGAATTGATGCTCAAAATGAAAGACTTTCCATTCCTCGGCACGAAAACACCAAGGAGAACAACATTTACGAAAAGAATGGAAAAAGGAGAGAGCGTAACGATAATCCCTACTTCATATTTCATGCTGTTTGAAAAGTTGCTTTATCAGGTCTGTAACAACAGCTGAGCCAAGAGTCTCCAACTTGCCCACTTTTCCTCAACTTGCCTTCAGCCTGTCATCACCCTCGAACAGCATGGCTTAAAATGAGAATTCTATGTCTGAGGAACTGTAGGTGTGACCCAGGCCTGAGCACCTCTTGTTATTGCCCAGTCTTTACTTTGCTATGAAGTGAATGACACATTATTTCTACATACTTAAGCTGCAATTAACCATTAACTGTCTCATGACATGATGTAATACTAGATATCACCGAATCATACAAATCGCACATTCCCTTGGTTGCAAAACTGGGTTTTAGTTTTAAGCCTACCCCTATTATTCGGACTGTGATTAGGTTATTTTGACAACCGATATTAAAGGAGACAAGGGAATCTTTAAATTTTTTGAGAGCTCTAGGTCCGTGTTCAATGCCTTTAAGGTCCCCATACCAATTAAACTATGCCAAATATGCCAATTATGGCCATTTTGAATACCTGATTATAATGTAAAAGATCTAAAAGGTTACCTTGGAGAACATTCATAGGAATTTTAATACAATTTTTAAAATTGCTATCAGTTGTCTTTTGGAATTCTAGGCCAATACTGTATGCAACACTAGGATTTTCTGCATGGAAATCCTTTGGGATTTTTGTTTTGTTCCAGTATGGTAGTCTATAAGCCCTGGATAAAGAAGAACCAAGTTAAAATACTGTGTAAACCAGACATTGTCCACTTAAAAACCACCTCTAAAAATCCATTAAATCTTATTTTTCATAACCAAACTGTGCATTTTAAAAAGTGCAGAGAAAATCACCCATGCAACAAGTGCATGGCTGAGTACTTACTTTGTGTGCACAAAAACACACTTTACATAGTTACAGACACACAAACACACACACAGAGACGCACACAGATTTTAAGTTCCTGTTTTTCTTGTTTTCCCTCCTCCCTCACTACTTTGAGATAAGTGAAACGGGTGCCTTTAGAACCGCCAGCATCTACACCTGCACCGGAACAATACAAATGTCAGCTTATTCCAGAAAAAGAAAAGTACAAGTTTTTTTGTCGATGCAGCGACTTCCTTCACTACTGGAAGAACGGTTTGCTTTTTTTTTGTCACACAGGAAAATAAAAACTAAAATCTAAGCCACGTGACAACTGGCCACAGACTCCTCAGACACAGAATGAATTGTGCCACTACCAAAATATGTGGGGATTTTTAAGGGGTGGGGGGGGGGGGGGGGGGGGGGGGCGGTGTTGAAGCACTGGGTGGATATGAGCTCGTGACTAAAAAAAATGTTCCTGGCAGCTCAATGCTATTCAGTCCATGGCATATGGATTGGCTGCTGGGCTCCCAGAGTGTTGACTGAGTGATTGATGACTTCACTCCACGTGCTTCATTGTGCATACTTAAAATGTCACGGTTAATCAGATGTTTTCTTCTCTTCTTACGTCAGTTGTTTTTCCCTCTCTTTTGATTTGGTGAATAATCATGCCTTAAGTTGATGCCACTGAGCCACATTATGCCGTGGCCGCCCAATCATATCCTTCCAATGCTTGACTTCTCCCGGTCCACTCTTCCAAGACAAGTATATCTGAGCAGACAAAAATCGAAAGTCAGTTTAACATCATTAAACAGCTAGTCATTTGTTTAAGTTCTAAATTTGAACCCGATCTGCTGAAAACATAGAGAGACATCCTCTATATGCGTGATCTAACTTGAAGCAAGAGTAAGTCGACCACTGTTGAGTTTTCTGGATTGAAGAGATGACCAGCGGTGGCCTTGATAGGTATTCTCTTTCAGCCTCTTCCTAAAGACAAATAATGTCGCATTTTTCTGATCAAGAACCAATGGGATATACATTCAAAAGTCATGCCACTTTAAAGGTATTCATTTTGTACATGGAAAGGTCTGCCTAGTTCTAACTCGTACTGCACACATTATATTCAAAGGGAGTAATAACAAAGTGGCTTAGTCAAAAATAAAAACCATGTTAGCCTATTTGGTGGACTGGTGAACAGCCTTGGGTCAGATCATTTTAAAGTGGAACATATAAAAGTAGGCCTATGCTAAATCGAATGTTAAAGATATGACTGTATATCCCTCTTTTCTCGCTACACCCAAGGTTGAACATTAGAAAATTACAGGCAAAATTTTCCATTCCGGAGACTGTGGGGTGGCAGGCGGGTTTTGCGGCATGGTAGCACAGTGGTTAGCACTGTTGCTTCATTGCGCTAGGGACCCGCGTTCGATACCTGGCTTGGTTCACTGTCTCCCCGTGTATTAGCATGTTCTCCCTGTGTCTGCGTGGGTTTCCTCCGGGTGCTCCGCTTTCCTCCCATAATCCCAAAAGGCATGCTTGTTATGTGAATTAGACATTCTGAGTTCTCCCTCAGTTAGTGCTCTTTGGGGGGGTTTAAACTAATTCAGCAGGGGCATGGGAACCTGGATTGTAGTTTTGGGGTACGGGAGATTGAGAGTATAGAGGTCAGGAGCACAGATTTGACTTCGCAGGAGAGTGCCAGTGTTCAGGTAGGTGGTTTGAAGTGTGTCTACTTCAATGCCAGGAGTATACGAAATAAGGTAGGGGAACTGGCAGCATGGGTTGGTACCTGGGACTTCGATGTTGTGGCCATTTCAGAGACATGGATAGAGCAGGGACAGGAATGGTTGTTGCAGGTTCCGGGGTTTAGGTGTTTTAGTAAGTTCAGAGAGGGGGGCAAAAGAGGGGGAGGTGTGGCGCTGCTAGTCAAGGACAGTATTACGGTGGCGGAAAGGATGCTAGATGGAGACTCTTCTTCCGAGGTAGTATGGGCTGAGGTTAGAAACAGGAAAGGAGAGATCACCCTGTTGGGAGTTTTCTATAGGCCACCTAATAGTTCTAGGGATGTAGAGGAAAGGATGGCGAAGATGATTCTCGAAAAGAGCGAAAGTAACAGGGTAGTTGTTATGGGAGACTTTAACTTTCCAAATATTGACTGGAAAAGATATAGTTCGAGTACATTAGATGGGTCGTTCTTTGTACAATGTGTGCAGGAGAGTTTCCTGACACAATATGTTGACAGGCCAACAAGAGGCGAGGCCACATTGGATTTGGTTTTGGGTAATGAACCAGGCCAGGTGTTAGATCTGGAGGTAGGTGAGCACTTTGGTAACAGTGACCACAATTCGGTGACCTTTACGTTAGTGATGGAAAGGGATAAGTATACCCCGCAGGGCAAGAGTTATAGCTGGGGGAAGGGCAATTATGATGCCATTAGACATGACTTAGGATGTGTAGATTGGAGACGTAGGCTGCAAGGGTTGGGCACACTGGATATGTGGAGCTTGTTCAAGGAACAGCTATTGCGTGTTCTTGATAAGTACGTACCAGTCAGGCAGGGAGGAAGGGGTAGAGCGAAGGAACCGTGGTTTACCAAAGAAGTGGAATCTCTTGTTAAGAGGAAGAAGGAGGCCTATGTGAAGATGAGGCGTGAAGTTTCAGTTGGGGCGCTTGATAGTTACAAGGAAGCGAGGAAGGATCTAAAGAGAGAGCTAAGACGAGCAAGGAGGGGACATGAGAAGTCTTTGGCAGGTAGGATCAAGGAAAACCCAAAAGCTTTCTATAGGTATGTCAGGAATAAAAGAATGACTAGGGTAAGAGTAGGGCCAGTCAAGGACAGTGGTGGGAAGTTGTGTGTGGAGGCTGAGGAGATAAGCGAGATACTAAATGAATACTTTTCGTCAGTATTCACTCAGGAAAAAGATAATGTTGTGGAGGAGAATGCTGAGACCCAGGCTATTAGAATAGATGGCATTGAGGTGCGTAGGGAAGAAGTGTTGGCAATTCTGGACAAGGTGAAAATAGATAAGTCCCCGGGGCCTGATGGGATTTATCCTAGGATTCTCTGGGAAGCCAGGGAAGAGATTGCTGAGCCTTTGGCTTTGATTTTTATGTCATCATTGGCTACAGGAATAGTGCCAGAGGACTGGAGGGTAGCAAATGTGGTCCCTTTGTTCAAGAAGGGGAGTAGAGATAACCCCGGTAACTATAGGCCGGTGAGCCTCACGTCTGTTGTGGGTAAAGTCTTGGAGAGGATTATAAGAGATACGATTTATAATCATCTAGATAGGAATAATATGATTAGGGATAGTCAGCATGGTTTTGTGAAGGGTAGGTCATGCCTCACAAACCTTATCGAGTTCTTTGAGAAGGTGACTGAACAGGTAGACGAGGGTAGAGCAGTTGATGTGGTGTATATGGATTTCAGTAAAGCGTTTGATAAGGTTCCCCACGGTCGGCTATTGCAGAAAATACGGAGGCTGGGGATTGAGGGTGATTTAGAGATGTGGATCAGAAATTGGCTAGTTGAAAGAAGACAGAGAGTGGTGGTTGATGGCAAATGTTCAGAATGGAGTTCAGTTACGAGTGGCGTACCACAAGGATCTGTTCTGGCGCCGTTGCTGTTTGTCATTTTTATAAATGACCTAGAGGAGGGCACAGAAGGTTGGGTGAGTAAATTTGCAGACGACACTAAAGTCGGTGGAGTTGTAGACAGTGTGGAAGGATGTTGCAGGTTACAGAGGGACATAGATAAGCTGCAGAGCTGGGCTGAGAGGTGGCAAATGGAGTTTAATGTAGAGAAGTGTGAGGTGATTCACTTTGGAAAGAAAAACAGGAATGCGGAATATTTGGCTAATGGTAAAATTCTTGGCAGTGTGGATGAGCAGAGGGATCTCGGTGTCCATGTACATAGATCCCTGAAAGTTGCCATCCAGGTTGATAGGGTTGTGAAGAAGGCCTATGGTGTGTTGGCCTTTATTGGTAGAGGGATTGAGTACCGGAGCCATGAGGTCATGTTGCAGCTGTACAAAACTCTGGTACGGCCGCATTTGGAGTATTGCGTACAGTTCTGGTCGCCTCATTATAGGAAGGACGTGGAAGCTTTGGAACGGGTGCAGAGGAGGTTTACCAGGATTTTGCCTGGTATGGAGGGAAAATCTTATGAGGAAAGGCTGATGGACTTGAGGTTGTTCTCGTTCGAGAGAAGAAGGTTAAGAGATGACTTAATAGAGGCATACAAAATGATCAGAGGGTTAGATAGGGTGGACAGTGAGAGCCTTCTCCCGCGGATGGAGGTGGCTAGCATGAGGGGACATAGCCTTAAATTGAGGGGTAATAGATATAGGACAGATGTCGGAGGTAGGTTTTTTACGCAAAGAGTGGTGAGGTCGTGGAATGCCCTACCTGCAACAGTAGTGAACTCGCCAACATTGAGGGCATTTAAAAGTTTATTGGATAAGCATATGGATGATAATGGCATAGTGTAGGTTAGATGGCCTTTAGTTTTTGACTTCCCATGTCGGTGCAACATCGTGGGCCGAAGAGCCTGTACTGCGCTGTATCGTTCTATGTTCTATGTTCAGTGTAACCTAACGGGCACAGGACTAGAGGATTTTCACAGTAACTTAATTGCAGTGTTAATGTAAGCCTACTTGTGACACGAATAAAGATTATTATTGCAGCCCATTACCTGGGGCTGGATGCAAAAAATCGGGGGGTGGCGATCCTGGTGGGGAAGAGGGTATCGTTCGAGGCATCGAATTTGGTGGCAGACAGTGGCGGGAGGTACTTGATGGTGAGTGGCAAGCTGCAAGGGGAGCGGGTGGTGCTGGTCAATGTATATGCCCCGAATTGGGACGATGCAGGTTTCATGCGGCGCATGTTGGCCCGGATTCCAGATATGGAGGCGGGGGGCCTGATAATGGGGGGGGATTTCGACACGGTGCTGGATCCGCCACTGGATCGATCCAGTTCCAGGACGGGTAGGAGGCCTGCGGCGGCTAAGGTGTTGAGGGGGTTTATGGACCAGATGGGAGGGGTGGATCCATGGAGGTTTGCGAGGCCGAGGGCCGGGGAATTTTCATACTTCTCCCATGTGCATAAGGCTTACTCCTGGACTGATCTTTTCATTCTGAGTAGGGCGCTGATTGCGAGGGTGGAAGATGCTGAATATTCGGCGATAGCCATTTCTGACCATGCCCGCACTGGGTGGACTTTGAGCTGGGGGAGGAGAAGGACCAGCGCCTGCTTTGGCGCTTGGAGGTGGGGCTGCTGGCGGACGAGGAGGTGGGTGGGCGGGTCCGAGGATATATCGAGAGGTATCTGGAGGCCAACGATAATGGGGAGGTCCGAGTGGGGACGGTCTGGGAGGCGCTGAAGTCGGTGGTTCGGGGGGAGTTGATCTCCATTCGAACATACTGGGAGAGAAGGGAGCGGAGAGAGAGGGAGAGATTGGTGGGGGAGATGGTGAGGGTGGACAGGAGATATGCGGAGGCCCCGGAGGAGGGATTGTTGCGGTAGCGGCGCAGCCTTCAGGCTGAGTTTGACTTGTTGACCACCAGAAAGGCGGAAGTTCAGTGGAGGAAGGCACAGGGTGCGGTGTATGAATATGGGGAGAAGGCGAGCAGGATGCTGGCACACCAGCACCGTTATGGGCAGCACGGTAGGATGGTGGTTAGCATAAATGCTTCACAGCTCCAGGGTCCCAAGTTCAATTCCCGGCTGGGTCACTGTCTGTGCGGAGTCTGCACGTCCTCCCCGTGTGTGCGTGGGTTTCCTCTGGGTGCTCCGGTTTCCTCCCACAGTCCAAAGATGTGCGGGTTAGGTGGATTGGCCATGCTAAATTGCCCGTAGTGTACTAAAAAGTAAGGTTAAGGGGGGTGTTGTTGGGTTACGGGTATAGGGTGGATACGTGGGTTTGAGTAGGGTGATCATTGCTCGGCACAACATTGAAGGCCGAAGGGCCTGTTCTGTGCTGTACTGTTCTATGTTCTATGTAAGCGGGATGGGGCTAGGGAGATTGGTGGAGTTAAGGATCGGGGAGGAAATATGGTGTGAAGGGGGGTAGACATCAATAGGGTCTTTAGGGACTTCTACGAGAAACTGTATCGGTCCGAACCCCCTGTGGAGGAGGGGGGGGGGTGGGGCACTTTTTGGATCGGCTGAGATTCCCAAGGGTGGAGGAGGGACAGGTGGAGGGGCTGGGGGCACCAGTTGAGCTGGAGGAGCTGGTTAAAGGGATAGGGAACATGCAGTCGGGGAAGGCGCCGGGGCCGGATGGGTTCCCGGTTGAATTTTATAAGATGTATGCAGACCTGTTGGACCCCCTGTTGGTTAGGACCTTTAACGAGGCAAGGGAGGGGGGGGGGCTTTGCCCCCGACGATGTCTCGGGCACTGATCTCCTTGATTCTTAAGCGGGACAAGGATCCCCAGCAGTGTGTGTCGTACAGGCCGATCTGACTCTTGAGTGTGGACGCCAAGCTGTTGGCAAAGATCTTAGCCACGAAGATAGAGGACTGTGTGCCGCAGGTTATCCATGAGGATCAAACGGGGTTTGTGAGGGGGAGGCAGCTGAACACTAACATACAGAGTCTCTTGAATGTTATAATGGTGCTGGCGGTAGAAGGGGAGACGGAGATAGTGGTGGCACTGGACGCGGAGAAGGCCTTTGATAGGGTTGAGTGGGGGTACTTGTGGGAGGTGCTGGAAAGGTTCGGGTTTGGGGAGGGGCTTGTCAGTTGGGTGAGGCTGTTAAATGAGGCCCCGATGACGAGCGTGGCCATGATTAGGAGGAGGTCGGAGTATTTTCAGTTACACCGAGGGACGAGGCAGGGGTGTCCCTTGTCCCCCCCTACTTTTTGCGCTGGCAATTGAACCCCTGGCTATGGCGCTGAGAGAGTCGAGGAAAGGGAGGGGGCTGGTGCGGGGTGGGGAGGAGCACCGAGCACCTATTGTTGTATGTGGCGGACCCGGTGGGGGGAATGCCAGAGGTGATGAGGATTTTCCGGGAATTTGGGGACTTTTCGGGGTACAAGCTCAACTTTGGGAAGAGCGAGCTGTTTGTGGTACACCCGGGGACTAGGAGGGGGGGGATTGGTAGGCTCCCATTGAAAAGGGCGGAGAGGAGCTTCAGGTACTTGGGGGTCCAGGTGGCCAGGAGCTGGGGGCCTTGCATAAGCTTAACCTTACAAGGCTGGTGGAGCAAATGGAGGAGGAGTTTAAGAGGTGGGACATGTTGCCGCTGTCTCTGGCGGGTGTGGGGGGTGGGGGGGGGGGGGGGGACTGTTCTTTCTGTTCTTTGTAAAAAAAAAATTCTGTCTTTTTGTTGTTTATATTATGCAAAAATTTGAATAAAAATTATTTAAAAAAAAAACATTCAGGGAGTGGAATCCTTTTCTGTTAATGAACATCGGGGCTGCTGCCATGGAGCTCTCAAAGCGACATGTGCAATTGATTACACCCTGTACTCTAGGGAAGCCTGAGATAGCTGCAAAACCCAGATATCTAGCAGCCTAGGTAGCTTAATTGTGTAAGAACGTCACATAATGATGAGCCTTACTGTAGAGGACATTTGCCACCTCCTTGATATATTTATGTGTTGAAGGCAGAGATGCCTTTTAGGTTCCTTTTGGATCCTTGGAAAGATCTGCCGGCAAAACAAATTGTCTGTGGCAGTGACCTTCAGGGGCAAGAGCAAAGGACGTCCTCCCAGTCCATGGGACGTTAGCTCATCCCACAAAATGTAGGCGATATGATCCACCACAACTCTTGCCAAGCACCGTAGTCCGCAGCCTTAGCTTTCACTCATCTCTAGATAGGAAAGTCCATAGTTATGGATGCCAGACCCTTCTCAATCAGTCATTGCCATCTTTACGACAGCACAAGTGGAGGCTCCATTATTCAATCCTCCTTCTCTGTGGACTGATAGTTGCAACAGATTAATGAACATTGGGCAAATATAGTACACTTTACACTCATGAGCAGAAACTCACCGTCATGCCATAGAGCTACGTCTGCGCTACTGGCTTTTCGCTGATAGAGCCTTGCAGCTGAGGCACAAACTCACAGATCTAGGTAACCAAGATACCGACCCTGATACTTCATAGATTATCATACACTTTACAGTGCAGAAGGAGGCCTTTCTAGTATGCACTGGCCGTTGGAAAGAGCACCCTACCTAAGCCCACACCTCCAGCCTATCCCCATAACCCAGTAACCCCACCTAACCTTTTTGGACACTAAGGGCAATGGAACATAGTCAATCTACCTAACCTGCACATTGTGGACTGTGGGAGGAAACCAGAGCATCCAGAGGAAACCCACACAGACACGGGTGAACATGCAGACTCCGCACAGACAGTAACCCAAGCCGGGAATCGAACCTGCGACCCTGGTGCTGTGAAGCTACTGTGCTATCTAACATGTGCTACCGTGCTGCCCATCTTGACATCTTAATTCCACTGAGATTGGGAGAGCTTTGGACACATTCATGAAATGTGCCACCTCATCAAAGGCACTCCTGCAGTTTCTGATCTGGCATACTGACTAAGCTCAACTTGCACTTCAACAATGACTGGATGCCCTTTGGCCTGTAATCATACCAATTGGAGAAAGCACATTCGAGGCTTTCATTGATGTTGAGACCATCAATTCACAAGACACGTGATTGGAAGTGAACAGTGGTTTTAATAGTCTTGCAACTGAGCCTGCCTGCGACAAGATGAACTGGCAGCAGGCTCACGACTGCAGAGCTTTATACTTCCGGTTAGTGGAAGGAGCCATGGGCGGAGCCAAGGGTGGAGCCCAGTGCAAACTCCTCATCTCCCCCTATGGGCAGAGCCGCGCAACGGCTCGTACACAGAGCCCACAAGGACACAATACATATGATACAACACAGTGTGAATGACTATGCTTATAATTCACCACATTCACCCCCTGTAAAAAAAATCAAGTCCGGAGGGGGTGATGGGTCTACAAATTGAGCCGGTCCGGCGGCCAAGTCGTCCTTTGGGATCGGCGAAGTACCGGGGTTGCAGCCTCTTCGGGTGGCTGGGTGATGACGGCCGGTGAGGGTACGATGGTAGACTCCGGGGGTGATTCGGTCCGAGCTTCATACCCGACTGGTTCGACTGGCGACGGGAAGCGCCGGAAACCCATAGGCGTGGGGCACAGGCAGTGAACCTGTAGGAGCGGGGGCGCAGGGCGCGGAGGGTTGTGCCGGATGTAGTGTGAGGGGTACCTCGGCGGTAGTAGTGGTGGGATTGGATCCTGCAGGCGCCAGGTCCCGGAGGGAAACAGTGTCCTGACGGCCGTCAGGGTATTCGATGAAAGCGTATTGGGGGTTCGAGTGGAGTAGCAGCACTCTCTCAAGAGTGGGTCAATTTTGTGTGCCCGGACGTGCTTCCGGAGGAGAACCGGGCCCGGTGTCTTCAGCCATGCTGGGAGCGAAATCCCTGTGGTAGTGCCCCTAGAAAAAACAAATAGACGTTCGTGAGGGGTCTGGTTGGTGGCTGTGCATAGGAGGGACCCTAATAGCATGGAGCGCGTCGGGGAGGACCTCCTGCCAATGGGAGGTCGGGAGATTCCTGGACCGGAGGGTCAGTAGGACAGTCTTCCAGACCGTTGCGTTCTCCCTCTCCACCTGCCCGTTGCCCCTGGGGTTATAGCTGGTAGTCCTACTCGAGGCGATGCCCTTGTCGAGCAGGTACTGACGCAGCTCATCGCTCACGAAGGATGAACCCCTGTCGTTGTATACATAGCTGGGGAAACCAAACAGGGTGAAGATACTGTGCAGGTCTCTGATGACTGTGTGGGAGGTCATATCGGGGCACGGGATAGCAAAGGGGAAGAGGGAGAACTCGTCAATGACGTTCAGGAAGTACACATTCCGATTGGTCGAGGGGAGTGGCCCTTTGAAATTGATGCTCAGGCGTTCAAAGGGAAGCCTTTACCAAGTGGGCCTTGTCTGGTCTATAGAAGTGCAGTTTGCACACCGCGCAGATCGGGCAATCCCTGGTGATGGCTTTTACCTCCTCGGTGGAGAAAGGCAGATTTCGGGCTTTGATGTAGTGAGCGAGTCGGGTGACCCCCGGGTGGCAGAGGTCATTGTGGATAGCTTTCAGGCGGTCGTCTTGCGCGCTGGCGAACGTGCCGCGGGACAGGGCATCTGGGGGCTCGTTGAACTTCCCCTGTCGATACATAATATCGTACTTGTAGATGGAGAGTTCGATCTTCCACCGAAGGATTTTATCATTATTAATTTTGCCCCTTTCTGAGTTGTCAAACATGAAGGCAACCGATCTTTGGTCGGTGATGAGGGTGAACCTCCTACCTGCGAGGTAGTGCCTCCAGTGTCGTATAGCCTCCACAATGGCTTGTGCTTCCTTTTTGACTGAGGAGTGTCGAAGTTCTGAAGCGGAGAGAGTTCGGGAGAAAAAGGTGACTGGTCTCCCTGCCTGATTTAGTGTGGCTGCGAGAGCGACCTCTGAAGCGTCTCTCTCCACCTGAAAGGGGACGGATTCATCCACTGCCCGCATGGCCGCTTTGGCGATGTCCTCCTTGATGCAGGTGAAGGCCTGGCGAGCCTCAGCTGACAGAGGAAAGAGTGTTGCCTTAAATAGTGGACGAGCTTTATCCACATACTGAGGGGCCCACTGGGCATAATATGAGAAGAATCCCAGGCACCTTTTGAGGGCCCTGGGACAATGAGGGAGAGGGAGTTGCATGAGGGGGCGCATACGGTCCGGGTCGGGGCCCAGGACTCCGTTTTCCACGACATAGCCGAGGATGGCTAGCCTAGTCGTGCGGAAAATGCATTTCTCCGTGTTATACGTGAGGTTAAGTTTCTGGGGAGTTTGGAGAAATCGATGGAGGTTAGCGTCGTGGTCCTGCTGATCATGGCCGCAGATGTTGACGTTATCCAAGTACGGAAACGTGGCCCGCAGTCCGTACTGGTCCACCATTCGGTCCATTGCTCGTTGGAACACCGAGACCCCATTCGTGACGCCAAAGGGAACCCGGAGGAAATGGAAGAGGCGGCCATCTGCCTCGAACGCCGTGTAGTGGCGGTCCTCCAGGGTGGATTGGGAGCTGGTGGTATGCAGACTTCAGATCCACCATGGAGAAAATGCGGTGCTTTCACTATGTCTGCAATCCTGGGAAGGGGGTACGCATCGAGGAGCGTGAACCGATTAATGGTTTGGCTATAGTCCACTACCATTCGGAATTTTTCCCTGGTCTTGACGACCACCACCTGAGCTCTCCAGGGGCTATTACTGGCCTCTATGACCCCCTCACGTAGGAGCCTATGGACCTCGGTTCTGATAAACACCCTGTCCTGCAGGCTGTACCACCTGCTGTGAGTGGCTACAGGTTTGCAGTCCGGAGTGAGGTTAGCAAAGAGTGGAGGGGGGTCGATTTTTAGCGTCGCTAGACTGCAGATAGTGAGTGGCGGTAGGGGCCCGACGAAGCTGTATGTGAGGCTTTTGAGGTTCCACTGGAAGTCGAGTCCCAGTAAGAGTGGGGCGCAGAGTTCGGGGAGTACGTATAGCTGGAAGGTCGAGTAGCTGGCGCCCTGAATCGTTCGGGTCACGACGGTGCGCCCTTGGAGGTGAACAGAGTGTGAGCCCGAAGCGAGGGAGATAGTTTGCCATGCAGGGAAAATAGGGAGCGAACAGCGTCTTACCAGATCTTGGTGTACGAAGCACTCGGTGCTCCCGGAGTCGAAGAGTCACGGTGCCCTGTACCCGTTGATTTTAATGGTCAGCACCGAGTTGCGGAGGTGTTTCAGACGCGACTGGTCCAACGCGACCGCGCTGAGTGGCGGGTAGTCGGCGGCTCGATCAGCTGTGCTGGAGTGGCCCCGTGATGACTGTCTGCTGAGGTCGTATTCTCCGAGGTGAGTTTCAGAGGTTGAAGAGGAAGGATCCCAAGATGGCCACCCCCGTGGATCACACGTGGCGGGCGGCGAGGAAGATGGCGCCCAAGATGGCGGCCCCCATGAGTCGCATGTGGCCGGCCGCGTGGAGGAGGATTGCTAAGATGTCGGCCCCCTTGAGTTGCACGTGTCGGGTGGGGGCGGAGTCGGCATACAGGCTGCAGCATTTCGGAGCCTGCAGGCCTGCGAGTTTGGGAAGTGAGTGCTCTGGGCTGTGGGAGAGTTTGGAGTTTCTTCGCCAGGCAGACCCGGGCATAGTGTCCTTTGCGACCACAGCTGCTGCAGGTCGCGTTGCGGGTCGGGCAGTGCTGCCGTGGGTGTTGGGGCTGCCCACAAAAATGGCACACTGGAGTTGCGTAGTGGGTGGGTGGCCGCGCGGCGCAGGCCTGGGGCAGTCGCTGGTCGGGGGCCCAGGACGGGGTCGCTTGGTCCGTGGGGAATGAAGTGAGGCTGCGGAATAAGACCTCCATGGTTGTAGCTAGCTCTACAGTGTCCTCCAAGTTCTGGGCCCCCTTTTCAAGCAACCGCTGGCGCACATAGTTGGACCTGAGCCCTGCCACGTATACATCTCGGACAGCGAGCTCCATATGTTGGGCGGCTGATACAGCTTGATAATTGCAGTCCCGAGCTAAGGCTTTTAAATCCCGCAGGAATTCGTCCAGCGACTCCGCGGGGCGCTGGCGGCGGGTCGTAAAAATATGGCGCGCGTAGACCTCGTTGATGGGCCTCACATACATTCGATCGAGCATGGCCAGGGCCTCCGTATACGAGGAAGTACTGTTAAGTTGAGTAGAGATACGGTGGCTCACCCTTGCGTGCAGTAGGCTGAGTTTCTGCTCCTCCGTAGTTTCTGAAGTGATTGATTCAGCCAAGTAGGCCTTGAAACATCTGAGCCAGTGTAGAAAGATTTATTTCGCCTCTGCAGCCTGCGGGTCGAGTTCTAGTCGGTCAGGTTTGAGGGCTGATTCCATAGTCGTTGTCTTCAAGTTTCCTAAGACTACTAAATTGATGAGACCATCAATTCACAAGACACGTGATTGGAGGTGAACAGTGGTTTTAATAGTCTTACAACTGAGCCTGCCTGCGACGAGATGAACTGGCAGCAGGCTCACGACTGCAGAGCTTTATACTTGAGGTTAGTGGGAGGAGCCATGGTTGAGCCATGGGCGGAGCCAAGGGTGGAGCCCAGTACAAACTCCTCATCTCCCCCTATGGGCAGAGCCGCGCAACGGCTCGTATACAGAGCCCACAAGTACACAATACATATGATTCAACACAGTGTGCATTACTAGGTTTATAATTCACCACAATTGATGAGCTGGCAGATGCAATATCTGGGCTTCCTTAATGGTTGCCTGCGTTTTCCATTCTCACCTACCTCTCCGTTAATGTTCAAATGGAGCAACTATATTGTGAAGCCAGTGACTCAAGTTAAAACACAACAAAAGGCAGTGGCTCCAATTGCACTTTCTCAAGGAATTCTTCCTCTTTTTTTTCCCTCAGCTCTGACTCTATTTTAGAGTTGAAATGCTTTGCAGTTTGAGAGTGCCCCTGAAAGGACCCCATAGTCCAGCTTTGGGCTCATTCCACACTGGTTCTGACCCCTCTATGCAGAATATTTTCTAGTTTCAGATTTAATAACCCCCGATAGTGTTTGGATCCTTCCAATCTTCCTGGAACCTCCTCTCTCAAAGCTATGTGCACTGTCACATACATAGGAGAATCCCCCTGGGAGACTTTTTCCCCTATTTATAGGCTGCAGTTGCCTCCCATAATCATGACCAACCCACCTGCATTCCAGTACCAAGCCAGACCGCTTCATGGCCACTGACTGTAAGACCATGATCACATCTGGCTTTATCCCAATTGAGCACACAGGCCTTGTCCCTCCCTGTAGCGGGACTATGCTGTGTGTGCCATGCATAGCCCTACAGCATGACCCATAAAGCCTCAGGACTCCATTTAGACTCTCATTCTGATTGAGGTCCACAAATACCAATCTCTTTCATCTCTCACTCCGATCACTTGGCTCCAGACCTGTCTTTCATGACTAATTGGATGATCACAACACCATCTCCCTTCTACTCCTCCATGAGTATCTGTGCAAGCTGTTTCCCTCCTACCACCCTCTTATTGCCTTTCATTGAGCTCTCCCATTCCTTCATGGCTGATCATAACACGGTCTCCCTTCCAGTCCCATGAGTCTCTGTGCAACCCATCCCTTTAATGTCATGTTGACACAACACAAGCAACTCTTTTCACCCTCCCCCAACACAATTTCAGAGTTGCTTCCATCCCCTCCCCTTCTATTCATATAGTTTGATTCCTGTTTAAGTCAGATTTAGAAGGAACGTTTTTGGACAAAAGGTACCTACTTGCTTAGATGCTTGTATAAGAGGCAATTTGCAGGAATAGATAGCGTATAAACAATGCGTGTGAATTTATAAATTAATGATTACAAATATCAGAAAGGACGGACACACAATTAAAAGCTACTCAAAATGGCTGTTAGCTGAGCTGACAATCCGAAAGACACAAAATGGCTTTTAGCTGAATTAGCCACATTCCTGAACAAACATTAGCTCGGTTAAGTTGCAAACTGTTATAAACAACATCATTTAATTACAGACAGCAGAGATAGTCAGCGAGACAAGGATTATTGATATTAAGGGATTGAATGGGAAACAGACATGGGAGAATCTAGGGAGTATTTCACCAGTGAGTAATAACAGCTCCACAGAACAAGGAGCGTTATGAATCCTTGCCAGCCCAAGGGCTCCAGATGCAGACAAAGAAAGTTAGTATGAGTGACCTCTTCATGAAGTCAGGGGCTGGTAAGGTACCAATCCACATTACGTAATGTCAAATTTAATTGGATATGTAAGTAATCTATAATCAATATTCTTGAACAAAGTCCAGCCGAAATGGGCTGTGTAGCTGTTTAGAAAAATGTATAAGAATGGATGTTTTCTTTTGTTCGGTGGAGAGACGGTCTGGGTCTTTAACAGATGCCATCTCCCCTCTGGTGAAATAAACCGTTTGATGTGAGGACCAGCCCTGAGCGTTGAGTGTTTTTTTCGAGATTCTCTCCCACCAACAATTTTCATCTACTGTCTTCTGTGTCTGAGTTCTAGTCTTCCATGTCAGGCGACAGCTTTCCCACCATACCCAACCCCGCCATACTCTATTGTCCCTCAAGTCTCGTCATTCTCCCTGCTCTTCTCCATCCCCACCATATCTCATTGATCCATCTTTCTATCAACATTTACACCATCCCACCAATTGCAATGCTGCTCCCTGTTACAGAATACAGCTCTACCTGAGTCCCGCAGTGCATGTTGTCCTCCCAGAGTATGGAGAACCAACCCTACCGCCCCAGCATTGTGGTGTCACACTGGCATTGCTGAGAACACAGAGCATCACTGTTACGACAGGAAGGCTTTGAATGTTTCACTCACTTCAAAAGTCCAAAGCGAAGTGAGAGTGCACAGTTGTACACCACTTGTATCAGGTCGAGATTCAGACCAGTTCAACTTCCAACTGGCGTGACACGTAATTGGGAGGGGGAAGCATCGTTCAGTGGAGCATTGTTTTTCACGAGTATTCATGATATACTAATACCCGATATGGATAGTCAGGAAACTAGCTTCTCTCAAAAGTCCACCATGAAAGTGGTAAGGGGAAAATTCAGAATTGATTTCCTACCAGCGCAACTCTGACATTTGGTCTCTCTCTGAATTTTCTGCTCCCACTGGCCATGAAACCTACTGCTGGCAGGACCGGAAAATTCCATTGTATTGAGACTGTGCTGGAATTTGGCAGGTGCTATCTGTGGGATGTCTTCACCCTCTCCGTTTGCATGGCACCTGTATTTGCCCCTCATCCAATACTACTGATCATTCAGAAATCATTTAATTTCTGCTAATTGGGCTCTGCTATGTGTAGGCTGGCATACAGTATCGGTGATAGTGTCACTAGGTCAATGGAAGGTGGCACAGCATAGGATAGGGGAGAAATTTTAGAAAATAAGTTGATGTCTATAGATGGTGGAGGGCAGGCGGCTGTAAAGTACAACATCGGTGAGTTTGATGGTGACAATTAGGAAAGCCGAGGTTGTTTTAAGGCATTGACATTTGTATTGGTAAATATTAGAAATAAGGTATAGTTTTAAGTGGGTTTAATTTAATATTCCTGTGTCTGGAAGGGTAAAACCTGTAATTAGATTCATGCTAGACAAAGGTGTTTGTGTCCGTGTGTGTGTGTGTGAGGGGGGGGGGGGGGGGGGGGGGGGGGTAAGTTACAACTCAATTTCTATTGTGGTTAGAGGGGGCTATGGTGTGGAGAATAAATAAAAGGCATAACATGCGGGGGTTGCTTAGCAACTAGGGCCTTGTAAAGTAGAAACACTTTCAAGTTTTTAGTTTGATTCCAGTTGAAGGTAGGTAGAAAAAGAGAAGGTAACTCTCACAGTTCTGCTCAAAGCAGTTGGTTTTGAAGGCTAGAAAGGGAACTACTCTCTCAGCTTTTCTGGAAGAAAAACCATACCAAAAATTAAGAAAAGAAGTGCAGAGATTGGTGGAGCAGCTAGTTAAGGAAAATGGAAAAATGAGAAGTTTCCAATAAGACTGAGATTAAAGATACTATAAGAAAAAACTTCAGTAGGTTGAGATGCCATAAGGTTATCTGAACTGATTTTCTGGTTTGTGAGGTCTACTACAGCCTGTTTTACGCAAGTTGATATAACTATGGACATTGATGGCTGGATCTCGGGTTTGTGTAAAAACAGTTAAGAAATCTAAAAGGAGGTGTTGTAAAATCCTGGACTGGATTTTCTGTTAAAAGTGAAGCAGAAGCTTGGTTAAAAAAGTCATTTGGAAAATCTTGTCTGGATTTTGAAATGCAAAATTGCTTGGGGTAATTATTTTAAGAGAACATTTTAAAGCATCTTTTTGGGAGTGGAGTTTAGAAACTCATGTGACGATCATCGGGGGTGGGGGGGTGGGGGGGGGGGGGGGGGGGGGGGGGGGGGTGGGGATGCTGAGGAGGCATCCACAAACATTCACTTAGGATTCAGAGCAGAGTGTATTTGACCAGTCATCTTTTGTGCTTAGATGGAACTTATTGTGTTCACAAGACCATTGTAGCTTCAGATGTACTTTGCACTCCACGTTAACGGACATTTCGAAAGTCAAAACACAATCCATCAGAGTCAACATGGTTTTACGAAGGGTAAATGATGTTTGACTAATTTGCTGGAGTTCTTTGAAGATGTAACAAGTCAAATGGATAATGGGGATCCTGTAGATGTAGTATGTCTGGACTTCCGGAAAGTGTTTGATAAGGTGTTACACAGAAGCTTAATACACAATATTAGATCATATGGAGTTAGGGGTAATTTATTAGCTTGGATAGAAGACTGGCTGATGGATAGAAGAATGAAAGTCAAGATAAATGGGTCATTTTCTGGAAGTGCACCACATAAATAAAAATGAGATGGGAGCCAAGGCAGCTCACCTTCTCAAGAGCAATTTGGGATGGGCCCAGCCTACAACAACAACATTCTATGAGTGGAATATTGAAAACAAAAGAGTTAACAGTGTGGGAATGGAAACAGAAGCCTAATGGCAAACACTCTCTGGCTACCATTGTATAGATAAGTAGCACAGCTAACAATAGAACCAAATGAGGGCAGCTCCACTGAACTGAACAACAAAGGAAAAGCACGAGGAGGAATAGATGGTCAACAGGAAGAGAACTTAAGTCTGTTTTGACACTGTGACGGGAGGAAAACCTGATTGAAAATATTTAAATATAACATTGTAAAAGATGGTCACGTACTTTGAAGATGACAACAGGTTCATGAAGTTTGGAGATGAACAGTAATTTACAAGGCTCGAGGGCTCAAGGATGGATTTTTATGAGAACGGAGTGCTGACAGTGGTTTTGATGCTGGAAACCAACTGAAAAAGTTTCCATTTTAATGTCCTTAGCAACTTAGAATGTTGCAAATTCTAAGACAAGCAAATTATGTAGATTATCAAACTGCAGTCAAATTGGTCACATTAAAATGACACAAAGTGGCTCAGGGACATAAGTGCCCTTCTCAGAACAGCTCATTGGATAAATGTCTACCCACTTTGCGGGAATCCAAGACTGTGATGTCAATATTTGACAAGATATATCACTTAACATCAATTGGTATTTTGTACAAACCTTTCCAATAACATCGTTTCTGCTCAGCTTGTCTTTATCCATCACAGTGATTATAATAGTCGTCTCTCGCAATATCTCTGTCGGTACATCGAACAAAAAAGACTCATTAAAGATGGGGTTTAAACACCTCTTCATCACAACTGTCTTCTTCTTCTCCACTTTCTTGTCTTTGTACATGAGCCAAACTTTGACGTATGGATCTGCAAGAAAGGCAAACCATAAAGGACACGATAATTAGTCTCAATTGTTTATCTTAGTAATAAATACATGGCATCTATATTGAGTGCTAATGTTGCCTCCTTGATATGGCAAATGAGGAAAACAAACATAATTCTGAAGAAATTCATTCAAAATCAGAGCAGCCTGACTCCCTCGTTTCTTCATAAATGAAAACTGCATCCAATTATATTAATCAATGTAAAGGAAACCTTTCTTTCAACTCTGGGGCCTTTGGTTAAACCCAATTGAGATTAATAAGATTGTCTATGTTGAATGCTATCTGTTAACAAGTCTAGCAGGGTTATTTCACCTTGGTCCAAATGCTGACAATTGGGGCACAATCTTCCCAAAAGAGAACAAAGTCCCCGAGCAAGCGTGTTTAGCTGCGTGTTTCTCAGCACTCACAGTGCCGAAAAACACATGGCTATTCAACGCAACTCGCTTTCACTAAGGGGCCTAAATGTTTTTTGTAAAGGGGACCTCTGCTCTCTGGAACTTCCTGTTGTAGTGAGAGATCGGGGTGCCATTTTTAAATGGCATCCCGCCTTCCGAGGCCACAAAAAGAATAACTTGGTGGCACTACCAGGCTGGCACTGCCAGGGTACCCAGGTGGCATCAGCAGTGCCAGCGCACCACCCTGCCCAAAGGGCATGCAGCCGGGGGCCTCCAATCCCCTTGGAGACTCCCGTGAATGCTGTTCCGTCTGGTCCCCATTTGTGGGGGCCAGTACCAAACAACACTTGCCAGAGGTACCTGAGGCAAACTGATTGAATCCCAAAGCCTCAGGTACCTCGAGAATCTGGACTAGAGTATGGTTTTCTGCCTCGCTTTAATATGCAGATTTGCTGAAATGTGATCCCGCCCATTGTTGGCGAGATTCCCCTTGCAACATCTCACAAGGCATTGCGATCCTGGAAGATCCTGGGAGCAGGATCTCCCACCTTTCAGCGGCCATGCTGCCCCGAGGCGAGATGCTTTCCTGGCGCAGCATGGCCAGAGGATCGCGCCGAGGAACTGATTGTGATTCAGCATTAATTGCCACAAGATAGCATTGATCATGAGGTGCGGTTTTCAGGTGTCACTCAGGCCAAAAGCATGGTGAATTGCATGATAAATAATAAGTAAGGCCATCTGGCCAGAAAAATTCCAAACTCCCTCAGCTTTAATTCATTAATTAACTGTCATACTGCCAATTAAAGCTCCTATCCAAGAGCCTCCAATATCGGTGTGCCATGGGAAACAAGACGAGATCACACAGCGCTCAAGGTGCAATACCTGGGGAGTCATTTTAGATTGTGGTCAGGAAATATTGGAGTAGAAATTTGATGTCACTGGGAAAACTTAAATAGTGTAAAATGGATGGAACATGTCCCGTCAGCCCAGGTCCAAAGGATGCCTGAAGGACTTCAGGGTTGAGCTATTTTGCAGGTAGAAGCTATTGACCACCTAAAACTGAATTTAGGTTCCTTACAGATCTTAATATGGGGTCTATTTTAGGAACTCTGTGCGAAACTGGATATTGAGGAACCCAGCGTTTGATCCATTCTCGATTCTTCAGTAACCACTACAGCCTCAGCAGCAACTGCCAACAAAAAAAAAGTTTAATATTTATTATTTTAATTGCGATGTTTAAAATGACTAAAGGAGATATCCACTGGCAGGGAGTCTCGACACAGGGGTAAACTTTAAAATTAGAGTTAGGTTGCTCAGAAATGATGCCAGTGCCCGCTTCTTCACACAAGGGTAACCAAAATGTGGAATTCTGAGTTTGATAAATTTTTGTCAGGCAAGGGAATTGAAGGTCATTGAACCAAGGTGGCAGGGGAAGCTAAGATACTGATCCATCATGATCACTCTGAATTAATAGGTTGAAGGGCCCAATGCCCTATTCCTCTGTTGCTTTTGAGCCAGGGGAAGCAGGAATTTTTCCTACCTCCAATGTATCTCGACTTGAATCACCTCCACCTGTTTTTTCACCCCATGTGTTGCAGCCTTAATGCTGCCTTTACGCTCAAAACAGCAAATTTCTTCCCTGTTGTACTAGCACTACGATCGGAACTTTACTCTGAATTTGGATGGTGAAACTTAACCTAAATGTGTCTGATGCAAACTATTAATCTCAACAATCAGGAAACATTTCATTTCCAGAATTGACTTTCCTCAACTTTGTGCACAATATTTATCTAAATTTATTTAAAACATCCTTCCATTTCTGTTAAATTACAATTGATTCACTTCCTGAATTATCATACATTGGGCTGGATTTTACAGCTACAAATCGGTATAAATATCTTTCACCTACCTGATGTACCTCCTATGTCCATGGCTTTCAGATTCCTTGCCTTTATAATGTTCACAGTGATTGTATTGGCAGTTGGATTATAACACAATGACAAGAGAAGTTCTCCTCGACTCCCCTGGAATAACAGAATCAAGTTCTGAGTCACTTCTGAATTACCCATGGGATAAAGGTGTCAGGGAAGTAGTTTAAACGTTTATCCTGACACCCAGTCTAATGTTGAGACAATGCTGCTAAATGTAATGGTCTTTTGTTGGTTTGAGGTACCATTTCTGAATTTTATCTTGGCCACCTTTTAAACAGTTGAGTTTGAATTTCTGCTAGTGGACCAATTGATAGTTAAGGTTGTAAGGAACTGGTGTTGATGACTTAATTACTTTAAAGCTACTGTAAAGTCAGGGTTCAAGGAATTGCATTTTGTTTTAATTAAACTGTGAAATTGAGAGTTTCTTCGTCCACTTAGAAGAAATAACCAGAAGGTTTGAACTCAGCAGCTTGAACATGGTATGATGTTATATCTTTATGCAAAGGCTTATATATTTTAATAGGTTTTAGTTCTCTAAATGCCTTAATTGATTAACTATTTATGCAGGGCAGAACATATGTATGAGAGCAAAACCTTTTTCCTGACATTATGGTAGGAAGTCTTACTAACATTTGTTCTTCATGACTTTAGTATTCATGAAATGGGTTACAATATGTTGATGTGAATTGTTTAGAATAGGTTGTAGATGTAATATTTCTGTACAACTGATGTACATCTATTAGGATGTGTAATTTGTCACAATGGAATGTACCTCTCGGGAGCCATCGAATAAGGGATATAGACATTTGTCTTTCACCTACATGACTAGTTATGGGGAGGGTTGAAACCCAATGACCCTCACAACAGCCAATGAGGGTAATTTGGATAAAGGGATGAGTAACAGTCAGAAATAGGAAGAAAATTTAGAAAAGCAAAGTCTTCGTTGGCACAGCTTCACCATGCCTTCTGTAATTTTTTTTAAAATTTAGAGTACCCAATTCATTTTTTCCAATTAAGGGGCAATTTAGCCTGGCCAATCCACCTAGCCTGCACATCTTTGGGTTGTGGTGGCGAGACTCACGCAAACACGGGGAGAATGTGCAAACTCCACACAGACACAGTGACCAGAGCTGGGATCGAACCTGGGACCTCGGCGCTGTGAGGCTGCAGGGCTAATACACTGCACCACCGTGCTGCCCCACGCCTTCTGTAATGTGTTTCTTCTGAGGGACAGTTCAATGTAACATCACTTCAGAGATGGAAGAAGAAAGGCATTGTCTGTGGAGAAAGGCAATACTCCAGGAATTCTAGGGCCTTGAGGGATAAGCAACTTCCTTGTTGTCTTCACGGCCCTTGCCAAGTGCATGCAACACCTTGCTTAATAAATTCCACTTGATTAATAAATACTAGTTATTTGTACCTTGTTAGGTCGGGCACAAAGAAGGACCCAGTTGTTAGAAATTAAGAATTTTGGAACTTCTATATTTTAATTAAAAGTTTTTTTAAAACCTCAAAACCCTGAACATGAAGTGTTATAATTCATTAAGTCAATGCTATGATAGTTTAGATCTGTCATCAGAATCTGTCATCAGACAGCTCCCAGCTGTCCATTACATTCTGAACTTCAGAGGCATTTTATTTTCAGGCTGCTTATCAGAGTGGACACCGATGACTAGTGCATTTTGTATTGATGATTAATAGTGGTGTCCATGCTGAGGGGTTCAATACCTTCAGTTTAATCACTGCAATTCCTATTTTTCAATTAGCAAAAGGGATCTGCAACATCCTCAAACCAGTAAACACGAGAACATGAATTACGGCTTCTCCACCATTGCAATGCTCATTCAGTAATACGCAGAAGCCCTAGCCTAGATTTTGAGCTGGGGTTCTGGTATGTGGCTCAAAATCAATTTCTGACCCAGAAGTGACAGTGTTATCTGCCAAGTAGTGAATGATGTATGAAACAGAATTTTATAGCGTGGGAAAAGCTATATGATTTCTTTAACATGGCGATAACCAGAAGCAAAGTCTGCTATATGTGCCTTGAGTTATTAGAGTCTCAGTGTGAAGGTGAGAATTAAATCTATTTTCATAGGTGAGGAAAAGATTGAAAAGGGTAATGACTTAGAAGACATAGTACAAATAGTAGAAGTTCATGCAATTTAACCAATATTCACAAAATTAGACATGAAAACTATATTTAAAAAGAACTTTAAGTGAATCCAGAAATTAGAAGAAATTAAGGGCGCGATTCTCCCAAAACGGGAGAAATCGTAAAGCTGCCGTAAAACCCGGGCGGGTTTTACGGCAGCGCGCCCCTTCCCGACCGGGGACCGATTCTGGTCCCCGGTCGGGGCTAGCAGCCCGACGCCGTAGGCTCCGGCAAGACGGGCTTAACGAAAATCGTTAAGCCCACTTGCCGGAGTTAGCGCCGGCTGACGCGTCATATGACGTCAGCCGCGCATGCGCAGTTTGGAAGACTCCAACCCGCGCATGCGCGGATGACGTCATCGCGTTTTGCGCGAAACCCGCGCATGCGCGGGCCGGGTTGCCCCTCAGCCGCCCCGCGAATGGATACTGCGGGGCGGCGGAAGGACAAGTAGTGCGCGGGCATCGGGCCCGCTGACCGCGATCGGTGCCCACCGATCGCGGGCCCATGGCACCCTTGGCACGGCCGTGGTACGGCCGTGCCAATCGGTGCCATGGTTATTAATAGCGAGTTTGTGACGCCGTTTTTACGAACGGCAAGACCAGGTGTGTTTCGGCCCATCTAACAGCTGAGAATCGCTGCCGGCCGTAAAAAAACGGCGGCAGCGATTCGGGTCGGGACTTCGGCGGGGGGGTGGGAGAATAGCGGGAGGGCGGCAAAAATGTCGGGAAGGCCCTCCCGCTATTCTCCCACCCGTCGTGGGGGGCGGAGAATTTCGCCCTAAGTTCTTACATAGACGAAAAAGAAAATGTCTCAGAACTAACAGTCAGAACACCTAAAAGCATTCCAAACAATCCATAGATTGTTGCTATTTAGGCCAATATGAGACATTCCATGACAGGAAAGAAATGCACAAGTACTTTTTTCTGCAAGATTTTATCACTTTTGATCTTGCCCCGCTGTGTGTATTGAACATGAAGGCTACTGACCGTTGATCAGTGAGGAGAGTGAATCTCCTGCCGGCCAGGTAATGCCTCCAATGCCTCACAGCTTCAACAATAGCTTGGGCCTCTTTTTCGATGGATGAGTGCCGAATTTCAGAGGCACGAAGGGTGTGGGAAAAGCATGCCACGGGTCTGCCTGCCTGATTTAGAGTGGCGGCAAGGGCGACATCTGAAGCGTCGCTTTCTACTTGAAAGGGCAGTGTCTCGTCTACTGTGTGCATCCCGGCCTTGGCTATGTCTGCTCTGATACGGGCGAAGGTATGTTGTGCCTCGGCCGCGAGGGGAAATTGAGTGGACTGTGTGAGTGGGCGGGCCTTGTCTGCATAGTTTGGGACATACTGGGCGTAGTACGAGAAGAACCCCAGACAGCGTTTGAGGGCCTTGGGGCAGTGGGGAAGGGAGAGCTCCATGAGGGGGCGCAGCGCATAGTTTTCTTTTAGGAGTACCATCGCGTCCGCGTAACTCGGGGCATCCTGGATCAACGGGAACACGTTGGAGCTCAACCTGGAGTACAGGACCTGTATCTTCTGAGCCTCCGTCGACATGGGGGTCGCAGCGTTGATGTAAGCCTCAAAACAAGCTAGCCAGTGATTAAAGTCCTTTTCGACGTCGGGCGAGTGCGTATTCAGCTGCAGGCGATCTGGCTTGATTCTCATATCCATTTCGTTGAAAATCTGACTGCAATAAATTGATGCACGATCAATTGCAGATTGGGTACAACTGTGGCTTTATTGCAGTCAGATGCATGGCCTCCTACTGCAGCTGGCGAAATGGCAGATCAATGGCGGACACGCATATTTATACGGCTCCTTGTGGGCGGAGCCAGCTGGCAGGTGCTACCGGCGAACCTGCACTACAGGTCCTACCGTACATCCCCTAATACAGGTATACACAGTGATTCACCACATGTATTCTTAGGAATTTGAAACTGCTAAACATCTCCACCTCTTGCTTCCTGAAGTCAATGACCAGCTCTTTAGTTTTGTGGCATTAATGGTGCAATGGTCTGTGGTAGCTTTGAGTGTGAGCTGCTATTGGTGGAGAAGGCTCGCCGCTCATTGGCCCAAGTGTTGCTTTCTCATTGGTCAAGACGAAGGTAGCTCCGCCCAATGAGGCGGAGTATATGAACCCGTGTTTCCCAGCAGCCATCCTTCTTTCTGTGCTCGAGCTGCTGGGGAAACATCTTGTAGATTAAAGCCTTCAATTCGGACTACCCCTTTGTTTCTGTGGTTATTGATCGCACATCATGGTCTGTCTGCCTGACAATTGTTTGTAATATTTTTTATTGAATTTTACATCTTTACACTATACAGTAGGTGATTAAGATGGTTATTATGTATAATTTACATGTATTCCTTTCACTGCCCCCCCCCCCCCCCCCCCCCCCCCAACCATCTCCTTTTTGTTATTCGGGCTCCATCTCAGGCCTTTTCTTCCATCGTTAGTGTTGTAGTCTATCTTTAGTTTTCATTTGTTGTGATTGCCTATATGCCTTTGTTTGGGGGCCCTCTGGCCCCCTCCTCACTCTTTTCCCATATCCCCTCCTGATATTTCCCTAGGTTCCTTCCTTGCTGCAACACCCCCCCCCCCCCCCCCCCCCCCCCCACCCTTTTGTTTCTATCTGCTCTGTGTGGTCCTGTCAGCCCTCGTTGGTCCCGCTCGCCATCTCCCTTTGTATCCGCTATTGGCCTCGAACGGGTCTTGAAACAAGCTGATGAATACCCCCTGCATTTCGTGGAAGCCATCATCCGACCCTCGGATGGTGTATTTGATCTTCTCCAGGTGGAGTAGTTGAAATGAAATGAAATGAAAAATGAAAATCGCTTATTGTCACAAGTAGGCTTCAAATGAAGTTACTGTGAAAAGCCCCCAGTCGCCACATTCCGGCGCCTGTTCGGGGAGGCTGGTACAGGAATTGTACGTGTTGCTGGCCTGCCTTGATCTGCTTTCAAAGCCAGCAATTTAGCCCTGTGCTAAACAGCCCCTAATTCCGACAGGTCTGCCAGCTAGTCTGCAGCTGTGGGTGGTACTGCTGATCACCAGCTGAGCAGGATTTTCTGGCATGCGATTAGGGAAGCAAAAGCAACGGCATCTGCCATTCTGCCTATATGGAGGGTGCTGGTCCGATACCCCAAAGACTAGGTTGATGGAAAAAGTGAAGTCGTATGGGGTTCAGGGTGTACTAGCTAGATGGATAAAGAACTGGTTGGGCAACAGGAGACAGAGTAGTGGTGGAAGGGAGTGTCTCAAAATGGAGAAAGGTGACTAGTGGTGTTCCACAGGGATCCGTGCTCGGACCACTGTTGTTTGTGATCGACATAAATGACCTGGAGGAAGGTATAGGTGGTCTGATTAGCAAGTTTGCAGATGATACTAAGATTGGTGGAGTTGCAGACAGCGAGGAGGACTGTCAAAGAATACAGCAAACTATAGATAGATTGGAGAGTTGGGCAGAGAAATGGCAGATGGAGTTAAATCCAGGCAAATGCGAGATGATGCATTTTGGAAGATCTAATTTAAGAGTGAACTATATGGCCAATGGAAGAGTCCTGGGAAAAATTGATGTACAGAGAGATCTGGGAGGTCAGGTCCATTGTACCCTGAAGGTGGCAACGCAGATCGATAAAGTGGTCAAGAAGGCATACAGCATGCTTGCCTTCATCGGATGGGGTATTGAGTACAATAGTCAGCAGGTCATGTTACAGTTGTATAGGACTTTGGTTAGGCCACATTTGGAATACTGCGTGCAGTTCTGGTCACCACATTACCAGAAGGATGTGGATGCTTTAGAGAGGGTGCAGAGGAGGTTCACCAGCATGTTGCCTGGTATGGAGGGTGCTAGCTATGAAGAAAGGTTGAGTAGATTAGGATTGTTTTCGTTGGAAAGACGGAGGTTGAGGGGGACCTGATTAAGGTCTACAAAATTATGATAGGTATGGACAGGGTGGATAGCAACAAGTTTATTCCAAGAGTGGGGGTGTCAATTACAAAGGGCCACGATTTCAAGGTGAGAGGGGGAAAGTTTAAGGGAGATGTGCGTGGAAATTTTTTTACGCAGAGGGTGGTGGGTGCCTGGAACGCTTTGCCAGCGGAGGTGGTAGAGGCGGGCACGATAGCATCATTTAAGATGCATCTGGACAGATATATGAACGGGCGGGAAACAGAGGGAAGTAGATCCTTGGAAAATAGGCGACAGGTTTAGATAAAGGATTTGGATCTGTTCTTTGTACTACTACCTCACCCCCACAACCTTGGACATCGCCTCAAAGAAGGCTGCCCAGAACTCAACAAGTCTGGGGCAGACCCAGAACATGTGGTCGTGGTAGGCCAGCCCCCCCCCCCCCCCCCACCCCCCGTTAACACCTGTTCTACACCTCCAGGCAGAGCCTGTTCATTCGGGTTCTGGTTAGGTGTGCTCTGAGCACCGCTTTCAACTGCATAAGGTTTCGCCTTGCACAGGAGGAGGTGATGTTGGTCTTACTTCTCATGTTACTATCTTGCTCCAGCCAGTGGTGATCTTGCCTATTCTAAAAGTCATCCGTAAATGTCCCCACAGCTCCCTTTCTCCATACTGTTCACGCCCACAGTTCCCCCAAGCATTGTGTCTCTCAGGGCCCTAGGGTACCTCGTCATCTCTTTGGGGAGAAAGGTTTTGATTTGTAAATGTCGGAGCTCCTATCCGTTCAGTAGCTCTGGTCTCTCCGTCAGCTCACCCAGGGTTGCGAGTCTGCCCCCATGAAGAAGTCCCTGATCGCTAGTGTTCCCCCATCGTATTTCCACTTCTTAAAAATAGCGTCTAGCGTGGCTGGTGGGAATTTGTGGTTACCGCAGATGGGAGCATGGTGGACACCTCGGTTAAGCCAAAGTGTTGTCTCATCTGGTTCACGTTTTTAGCATAGCTACCACCACTGGGCTGGACATGTACTTTGCCGGGGTGATGGGAATGCTGTCGCGGCTATGGCTCAGAGAGTTGTTCCCGTACAGGAGGACTCCTCCACCTTCACACATTCCTTACTCGGCTTCCTTAGCCATCCCCTCACTCTCTCGGCTGTGGCTGCCCAGTGGTAGTATTGCAAGTTCATAAGGGCCAGGCCACCCATGTTTCTTCTCTGCTGCAGTGTTGTCTTGGGGATTCTTGGACCCCCCCCCCCCCCCCCCCCCCCCCCCCAACATGCACACCCCCACACACCTGTACCTTGGGAAAAGGTCTTGGAGATGAAGGTCAGTCTGGATCTACACAGGCTGAGGAACCTTGGCAATACATTCATCTTGATTGTCTGCATCCTCCTGCCAGGGAGAGCGGGTGTACATCCCATCTCTGTTGGTCCTTTTTAACTTCTTCCGCCAGACTGGCCAGATTCCACTTGTGAATTTGTGCCCAGTCGTGGGCTATCTGGATCCCCATATAGCATGGAGTTTGTTTTGGGCTAGTTTGAATGGTAGACCCTCCAGCTCCGTCCCTCCCCCATTTGGGTTCACCACTCTTGCCCAGGTTGAGTGTATAGCCTGAGAAGGCCCCAAACTCTTCCAGGAGCGTCATGATTTCCTTCAAGCCATTCTATGGTTCCAACATGTAGAGGGGCAGATCATCCACATAGTGTGAATCTTGGGGCTTGGTTATCCGCTCCCGCGTGGCATCGGGAAGACCGTCGTGAACTCGGCCGAGTTTCACGACGGCCCGAAACGGCCCCGTTCACGAGCGATTAAGTCCCCGGAAATGGGCTAGGAGCGGGGCCGCGGGAACCACGTGGGGGATGACGCCAGAAGCCAGCGATGCCCGAATGACGCCGCTCCGCGTCGTAAAAAGGCGCAAGCGACGAAAACAAGTGAGGGGGAGAAGATGACGGAGCCACGGAGGGCCGCCCCGAGGTTTGGTGAGACTGACCTCGAGACCCTCCTCGATGAGGTGGAGCAACGGAGGGGCATCATCTGCCCTAGAAGATGGCATCGCCACCCTGCCAGCATTGTGCGATGGGCCTGGCGTGAGGTGGGCACAGCAGTGAGTGCTGTGGGGCAGACCCCTCGGTCTGGGGAGCAGTGCCGGAAGAAGCTCCACGACCTCACTAGGGCTGCCAGGGTAAGTGCCAAGAGGGTGCCCCCGTGTCACAACAATCCCCCCCCCATGCCCCTGATCACCCACCTCCCCCCCGGACACGAGGGGGAGGGGGGGGCGAGAGTGAGTGGAAGGTGGTTAACCAAGTTGTCACAGACCTACATGAGCACTGCGACCCCCTGGAGGGATGCCATGGTGTAGCTGCAACTTTCCCCCCAACCTGTGCCAATATCTGAATGCCCTGATGATACCTGCCGAATTGTGATGATCTATCTATGCACCCCCCCCAAACAGGACAAGACTGCTCACAACAACCGGGAGCGCAACAGGACCGGAGTGGGTTCACCCATTCTGCCCCCCCTGACCGTGTTTGAGCAGAGGGCACTGGACCTTGCTGGGGGATCTGCCACCCGGGAGGTCGCGCAATGAGAGGTTGGCGGTGCAGAACCAAGTGAGACAACCCTGCATGAGAACCCCCCCCAAGCCCCTCCTCTGTGCCCTCACACTCTGCCGACTGGACCCCCCATCCTCTCTCCCCTCACACTCTGCCCACTGGACCATCCATCCTCTCTCCCCCTCACACTGCCCACTGGACAATCCATCCTCTCTCCCCCTCACACTCTGCCCACTGGACCATCTATCCTCTCTCCCCTGACACTCTGCCCACTGGACCATCTATCCTCTCTCCCCTCACACTCTGCCCACTGGACCATCCATCCTCTCTCCCCCTCACACTCTGCCCACTGGACCATCTATCCTCTCTCCCCTGACACTCTGCCCACTGGACCATCTATCCTCTCTCCCCTCACACTCTGCCCACTGGACCATCCATCCTCTCTCCCCCTCACACTCTGCCCACTGGACAATCCATCCTCTCTCCCCTCACACTCTGTCCATTGGACCATCCAACGCCCGGCCGAGCGTGTCTAAATAACCCCGTCTTATTCTGTTCCCTATGGCGTGCAGCCGAACATCCAGGGCCGTCTGCTGCGACACACAGCCGAACGTCCGCCATCACCACCGCACCCAGGGCCGCACGCCAGAGGGTGGCAGGAGGTCAGCCAGGAGTGCCATCCTCCCAACCCGGGACTGTCGAGCAGGTCGCACACATGACGCCGACACAGTCAGCAGACTCACATGAGGGAGAACCAGACATGGGCCACGTGCGCCCTGCGGCCGGATATGACTGGGACGACGACACTGCGGATATTATTACGGACGAGGACCTAGAGCTTACGGCACTGCTGTCTCCCACACCATCCACCACCCCAGAGAAACTCACCTCGGTTGGCCAATTAAGTGATGAGGCTCCTGGGTCATGGTCTGGTGTGCACCACACAGCAGAGCCGGTACAGCAGGTGGTGGTCGGAGCAACCAAGGGGCTGGACGGTCGGAGGGCAGCCCAGGCCCAGCATCCAGCTGGCGGCCAGACGTTTCCCGGGTTCCTGTATTTACTCGACCCACCAGGGACACAATGACGGGATGAGGGCTGTCTTCCAGCAGCTGCAGAAGCAGTTAGCGGAGTCAAACCGCGTCCAGGAGCAGGGAGCGATGCCGCTCATGGCAGCCACCCAGGCCGACACCGCACGGGTGGCGTCCGCGGTCGAGGCAATGGGTGAAACGGTTTCGGCCATGGGTCAGGTTCTGCAAGGCATTGGGCTTAAATTGCACGCGTCATCCATGGCCCTGGAGAGGGTTGCCCTCTCACCGGCAGCAATGCACCAGAGCCAACATGACATTGCCGGCACGCTACGGGCCCTGGCCGAGTCTCAGCAGGTCATGGCCCAGTCCCAGCACGCCATGGCATAGTCCCAGCACACCATGGCACAGTCCCAGCAGGCCATGGCACAGTCCCAGCAGTCAATCGCGGAGAGCATCAACCGCCTGACACACGTGCTGGATGGCATCACGCACTCACAGGTTGAGGTCGCACAGTCCCTGGCGGGAATGTCTCACTCCCTGGACTCCGTCTCAGCGAACCTTCGGACCCTGGTCAATACGGTTGCAGGCCTCCAGGACTGGCAGCGCCAGGTGTCGGTGGGGCGACGGGGCACCTCCCCGCTCGCACCTCCGTCCCACAGTGAGGCCCGGGGGCCACCGGGCACCCCGAGGGAGGAGGAGGTTCTGGGGCCCGTCCCATTAACTCCATCACGGGATGTCCCTGAACGCTCGGCCTCCCCCCGTCCCATCCCTGCTGCATTGGGTGGGCAGCGGGCAGAGCAGGATGGCACCGCATCATCCGAAATGCCCGCGGAGCAGCCTGGCCCATCAAGGCTGGGTCGCCCCAGGAAACGAGTGCTGACGGGGAGACATGTCGCAGGGGATGATTCTCAGCAGTCCGCCTCCACTCCTGCTGTACCATCTGGGGAATCACTTAGACGTAGTTGTAGGGCCCGTAAGGCAACGAAGAGGGACATATAGTAAGTTGGTATGGGTGAAGGGCACAGTTTAGTTGTAGGGGCTAGGGCATCTGTACTTAATATTCACCATTAAACGCACTGTTGCACCTAACTTGTAAGACCGTGTGATTTTTCCGTTGCCACAGGGATCGTGATGGTGACCGAGTGTCGCTGGGGTTGACGAGTGTTGAAAAGTCGGTGCTGGGTGTGCAGTCCCTTTCCCCCCACCCCATCCCACAGCTACCCCACGCGGGCACGTGATGGAGTGTCCCTGACGAACTCAGCGACCACCGAGGTGGATGGTTCAGCTATTGCCATGAGTGTGTGCTGACTGTCTGCGCGACCGGTGATGCAGGTGGTAGTGTTGGTGTCGGTAGCAGTGCCGACGCGCGCGGTGCATGAATCTTGCTGCCACCAACGCGGCGTGTGCCCGCTGTCCTTGCTGGTGCCGTCATGCAGCCTCCTGGGCATCACCAGCAGCCACGTCGTGTCTGCGTGCTGCGCCCGACACACCACCAACCTCCTCCTCCTCCTCCACCTCCTCCTTCTCCGTGTTGGCACCAGCAGCTTGTCCCTCCGCCTCCTCCACCAGGGCATCTCCTAGCTGCATCGCGATGTTGTGCAGCGCACAGCATACCACAACAATGCGAGCGACCCTCTCAGGCTGGTACTGCAGGTCCCCTCCGGAGCGGCCCAGGCACCTGAATCGCATTTTCAGGAGACCAAAGCAGCGCTCCACCACACCCCTGGTTGCTGCATGGGCTTCATTGTAAAGGGTCTCTGCGTTGGTCTGAGGCCTCCGTATGGGCGACATCAGCCAAGACCTCAGTGGATAACCCCTGTCGCCCAGCAACCAGCCCCTCAGCCGGGGGGGGGCGGTCCCTCAAACAGAGCAGCGTTGAACGACTGCGCAAGAATGTAGGCATCATGCACACTGCCAGGGAACCTAGCGCACACATGCATGATCTTCATGTGGGGGTCGCATACCACCTGGATGTTCATGGAGTATGTCCCCCTCCTGTTTGTGAACACTTCCCTGTTTCCTGCAGGCGGGCGCATGGGGACGTGAACACAATCGATTGCCCCCTGCACCATCGGTATCTCGGCCACGTTGGCAAATCCACGAGCTCGTGATTCTTGACTTGCTCGGTCCTCGGGAAATGTGATGTAGCGGTCGGCGATGGCAAACAGGGCGTCGGTCACATCCCGGATGCACCTGTGCACTGATGCCTGCGATATCCCGGAGAGGTCCCCGCTCGGAGACTCGAAGGAGTCGGTTGCATAAAAGTTCAGTGCCACCGTCACCTTGATGGCAACCGCGATTGCGTGTCCTCCTCCCGTTCCACGTGGGGCGAGGTGCGCCACAAGGTGACAGATATGTGTCACCGTCTCTCTGCTCAACCGGAGTCTCCTCCTGCAGGTGATGTCCGGCATTGTCTGGAATGAGATCCGGGCACGGTACACCCTCGGCCTCGGTCGTCGCCTCTGGCGCCCTGGCTCCACCCTCAATGTCTCCTCCTCCTCCCCCCCATGCTGCTCGACGACGGGCCACTCCGCGGCCATTCCCTCTGCTCCTGCAGCTGGCTCTGCATCCACTGTGGGATGCTGTGGATGCTGCTGGATCTCCAACTGCAGTGCAGCAGCCCCAACCACTGCGCTGAACATAGCTGTTCGGTTTGAATACATTTTGCTCACCTACAAAAGGTGGTGGAGGGCAGAGAAACGACATGTTAGACGGACGTTATTCGACACCTCGGCAGCCGCCTGCCACGGGATACCTGTGTGTCCCAGTGGCCTGGTCGCGCTGCTGACACGCGGCCAGCCTAACCCCTGGTCACTTTCTGCGTCCAACGGGCAGTTAACTACGTCCTCCTCACCGGTGCGTCAGTGGGCTGTGGCCATAAGCCACAGGGCAACCAGCGGCCATGTCCTCCCGACCGTCCTGCCATGGCAGGGCGGCTGACATGTTGCATCCGGGGGTGGACGACCCACTCCACTCACTCCCTCTCCACCCCTCCCACTTCTCCCTCTCCCCCCTCCCTCCCCCCTCCCACTTCTCTCTCTCCCCCCCACTTCTCCCTCTCTCCCCCCCCTCCCACTTCTCCCTCTCCCTCCCCCCCCCCCCCCCCCTCCCACTGGCCGCTGCGTTCTCGGGGATGCCTTCCCCAGTTTTCCAAGACTCCGGGACGGTCCGCTCACCTCCTCCCACCTCGCCAGCCAGCACGACTGGCTGACGACTTTTAAAAGCAGGTGTGGACGGCGACGGCGCGATCTGACGTCGGGACTTCGGCCCGTCCGGGCTGGAGAATAGCGGGGGTGCCGGAGAATCACCATTTTGGCTGCATCGGGTGATTCTCCGGGTTTTTGCTCGCGAAACCCGATGACAGAAATTTGGCCGGTTGGGAGAATAGTGGGAGCGCGTCGGACAGGCGTCGCGTGAAAATCTTACACGGCCCGCTATTCTCCCAACCGGCGTGACGGCGGAGAATCGCGCCCTTGGTCTCTACCACCTCTTTGGATGCTCTTCCAGCCTCTCACGTCTCGGGGAGCGATCGGCAAGGGTTCAACTGCCAGGGCGAACAAGAGCGGAAACAGCGGGCATCCCTGCCTCGTGCCTCTGTGCAACTGGAAGTATTCAAAGCTGGTGGTGTTGGTCCGAATGCTCACTTTGGGGCATTGTACAGAGTTTCACCCACGAGGTGAACCTCACCCCTAGCTCAAACTGCTCTAATACCTCCATTCGACTCTGTCCAAGGCCTTTTCTGCGTCCAGAGAGATGATCACCTCTGGTGTGCTCTCCCCAGGTGGGGTCAGTATGACATTCAGCAGCCATCTGATGCTCGTAGTTAGCTGTCTATCCTTCACAAAGCCCCTCTGGTCCTCTGCAACCACTACTGGTACACAGTCTTCCAATCTCTTGGCCAGCACTTTTGCGAGTATTTTCGCATCTATGTTAAGCAGCGAAATGGGTCTATATGATCCGAATTCCATCGGGTCTTTTATTTTTCTTGAGTATCAGCTATATGGTGGCCTGTGTTAGCATAGGAGGTGGAGTACCCCTTGCTTGAGAGTCTGCGAACATCTACCATTAGTGTGGGGCCAGAGCTGGTGCAAAACTTGTACCTTCTGTTGACCTCCAGGATGGAGTTGATCAGTTGCTCCCTCGCCGCCATCTCTTCCCGATCTCTACGAGCCTTGTAGGCTATAATTTCTCCCCTAATCACCGCCTTCAAAATCGTAGAAGGTAAGACTTCCCCATTCTGTTGTTAGTAAAGTACTCACCTATGGCCTATGATGTTTTCTGACAGATGACCTTGACGGCCAAAAGGTCTGTGTTAACTACCAGGCGGGGCGTGAGGCACGGCCCATCCCCAACCTCATATCCATGCAACATGGAGCATTGTCGGCGATGACTATCGTGGAGTATTCTGCTATTACTATTTCTGGAAGCACCGATTTCCCCACTGCAAAGAAGTATGGGTATATACTTCGTGTACCAGTCAAAAGAACAAGAATTCTTTATCACCAAGGTGTAGGAACCGCCATGGGTCCACTGCCCCCACCTGCTCCATGAATGCTCCCGGTATATATTCTCCCCATATCTACATGAGTCTCACCCCCACAACCCAAAGATGTGCAGTGTAGGTGGATTAAAGATCCCTGCCCCCGCCCCATGATCAGTCCATGTGGGTCAATATCAGGAATTTCCGCCATGGCCTGTATAAAATCTGTATTGTCCCAGTTGGGCACATACACATTTATCAGGACTACTGGTGCCCTGTCTAGGACACCGTGGACCATGACATACAATCCCCCTGGGCCTGTCACTGTAAACACTATCCTCTTGCTAATCAGGATGGCTACATCCCTAGCCCTCGTCCCGTAACATGAATGGTGCATGTGTCCCATGGTGCAATTGTATAAGGTGTTAGTGCGGCCACACCTGGAGTATTGTGTTCAGTTTTGGTCTCCTTACTTGAGAAAGGACGTACTGGCGCTGGAGGGTGTGCAGAGGAGATTCACTAGGTTAATCCCAGAGCTGAAGGGGTTGGATTATGAGGAGAGGTTGAGTAGACTGGGACTGTACTCGTTGGAATTTAGAAGGATGAGGGGGGATCTTATAGAAACATTTAAAATTATGAAGGGAATAGATAGGATAGATGCGGGCAGGTTGTTTCCACTGGCGGGCGACAGCAGAACTAGGGGGCATAGCCTCAAAATAAGGGGAAGTAGATTTAGGACTGAGTTTAGGAGGAACTTCTTCACCCAAAGGGTTGTGAATCTATGGAATTCCTTGCCCAGTGAAGCAGTTGAGGCTCCTTCATTACATGTTTTTAAGGTAAAGATAGATAGTTTTTTGAAGAATAAAGGGATTAAGGGTTATGGTGTTCGGGCCGGAAAATGGAGCTGAGTCCACAAAAGATCAGCCATGATCTAATTGAATGGCGGAGCAGGCTCGAGGGGCCAGATGGCCTACTCCTGCTCCTAGTTCTTATGTTCTTATGTCCCATCCAGCCCTTTCTTACCCACAGTCGGTCCTTCTTCCTCGGGTCCGGCTTTCAAACTTCAGATGGGTGAAGTCTCTTGATCTTTTCACTGGGCTGTCAAGTCCCCTGACTTTCTATATGATTACCCTAGTGGTAATTACCCTGGTGGTACCCCTTTCCTGCGGGAACAGCCATATGTACTTACCTGGTGGCCCCGCCCCCGCACGGGTTTCCCTTTGTTAGGGGACGTCCAAAATGGCCATGGTCGCCGCTCTCACCATAAGGCCGGGCCCCTGTGTTCCGTGGCTTCCCTTTGTCCAGGAACCACCCAACTTTGCCGCCGAATGAGTGTACACCATATGGATGTGCTCCCTTTGTTCAGGGAGCCTCAAAAGTGGTTGCTTGCTTTGTTTCCTCAATCTGCTGAAATCAATCTGAGACCCATCCCTTTCTTATCCTTGTATTTCCCTTATGTTCCCCCTCCCCATCTCCCCCATGTCCCTGCCTCACTTTGCCAGACGTACACTCCCTACTGGCAGGTGTGTCGCGGCCCCTCTTGCTTTCCTGCTTCCTAGCGCTAGCTTTCCCCGCTAGTGTGGTGGCCCCCCTCCCGGCGCTGATCTTACCCCTGTCCTATGCCCACTAGATAGCTGTTCCACCTGTGTCCTCTTCACCCTCTCCTGTGTTCCGTTGCCCTTGCCCTTGTCTGTGGTTTGACATTTCTTTCAAAGCGAGGCAGCACTGTCCTGTGCAAACATAGTGTATGTCCATCATGGTTCTTTTTCCCTTTATCCTCCTCTGCTTCTTCCTCAACACTGCCTTGCCTTCCCCTTGTCCAGGCCTTTCCACTTCCAGGTATCGCCACTTTTAATGCCTCCTTCATCGCCATCAGTTCCTTCAGCAGAAACGTCTTCCATCTATCTCCAAGGTTGAGGAGGGGGCGTTGTCTGGGCCATCGGTCTACCTCTCTCTGGGGTGGTGGGGGAACGCCTTACCTCGTGGGTCTGCCAACTCGTCCACCTGCTGCTCGTGGCGTTTCCTTCCGCTCCTGCAGTCTCTGCGGCCTTTCGAGCTCCCGTTTGCTGCCATGATAATTCTATACTTTCCCTTTCTTAATTGTAGGTAAAATAAGTTCAAATGTTTGGGCTAATTTCAACTAAAAGTGCCTACTTGGTTGTATTCTGGAGGAGAGGCACCTGATGTGCGACATCACCGTCACCGGAAGTGATTGACAATTTTTACGGTTAATGCTCTATGAATGACAACCCCAGCAATCTCTCTACAGAACTGGACTTCCTCAGTTCTGGCACTATTAGTTAAATATTCTCTGTACCCTCGCCAGGGCTCTGACATCCTTTCTAAAATGTGGTTCCCAGAATTGAGTACACTACTGCAGTCAAGGCTTAATTAAATATTTGTAAAGGTTTAGCATTCAAACAATGCCCCTATTTACAAAGTCAAGTATTCCACATATATTCTTAAACACCTTGACAAATGTTTTCTAGCTGTTCCCACTGGCCAGATCTTCCGGTCCTGCCGATTCGTGGGTTCTCGGTTGCGGAGGGTGCAAACAGGAACCTCCATTGACAGCGGCGAGATTGGAACATTCCGCCGTTGGCCAACAGCGGGCCACCTCCACTGTCGCAAGACACGCTGCCGGAAGGGAGGGATCATGGCACTTATCACCTTGCCCTGCCACCCTCAAAGATTTGTGAGTATGCACCCCACACAAAATAATATCATGAAGATTTACTGCCTCTCCTCTTGTTTCTGTCCAAGTGCATCACTTTACACTTATCTGTAATAAACTGCACCTGCCATATGAAATCTGCTCCCCCCCCCCTCCGTATTATCAAAGTTTTGCACTGCACACACAAACTAGATTGAGTCAGGTTTTTCAAAAACTAATGCAAATTAGCTGGAGTAATGTAGTTTGATAACTAATGCTTGGAATATTGGTCTGTGCTAAGTTTTTCAATTCTTCTGATGCATTTTGTTTCAGTTTAAGTGTGAGTAAAAAGGGAGATAAGTGGCATTGCCAATTCTCCGATGAAATTTCTAGGAACATTTCCATGAAATGTAGGTTGTGACAATTTAGGTTGCAGCACTTTGCCCGCAGAGTAATAAGATTCCGGTTTCAAGTCCCACTTCAGAACACTAGTATAGTATGAAGGGAGCACGGCCAAAGGTGCTGCCTTTCAGATGAGACCGTAGACGCCGCATCTGCCTGCATAGGTCTGTCCGAAAGTTCCAATGGCACTATTTTGTAGAAGAGCAGGAGCGTTATCCCTGGTCTCCTGGCCAATATTTATCCCTCCATCAAATCACTAAACATACATTATCTGGGCTTTATCACATTGTTTTTCGTGAGAACATGCTGTGCACAATCGATTACTTTTCAGTCATGCGTTAGTGATTGCAATACGGAAATTACTTTACTGGCTGTAAAGTACTTTGAGGTGTCCGGTCGGTGGTCTCCAAGTCTGCCCATTCTTTCTCTTTGATAGTGTTTTGTAATGCAAAAGAATAAAATTAATTAGATCTGTTCCAAACATTTAATTGACATATAATTTAATTTAAATGTTACACAAAACTCGGAGCCCATTTTAGATTCCAAAACCGCAGAAGCTATTGTACCATCAAATTACTACCACTCATTCTTGCTTTCTGTTATCTTCCTTTCTTGTCTGCAACTTGGCAGAATTTTCCTCATGAAACACATTTACCTATTCTTACACAACGGTCATATTTCACGGATCACCATTCCCTGGGAATATGCACAAGCATTGGACAGACTGCAGACAAAATAAACCAGTTTGTTTCTTCTTTGGTCTGGAGATTACTGCAACCGTGCAGACATTCAAGAACTCTGCACTCCTTCAACCTGACCCTTTGTGCATCCTTGATTTTAATCATCGCACAATTGGGGACCCAGTCCATCATTTGACAAGGCTCCAGGCTCTGGAATTCCCTTCCTATTCCTCACTACCTCACTCTCTCCCTAAGATGCTCCTTAAAACCTATCTTGTTGTCTAAACCTTTGGTCACCTGTTTAATATCTCATTGTGTGACTTAGTGTCAAAGTATTAATGTAAAATAATGTTGGAGTATATATTTCTTCAAGGAAATTAAAGCTTTAAAAGACAAATTTTAATATTAAAAGTAAAATTCAAATTATTAGGAAGAATGTATGCATCCATTCAATGTATTTAGTTTAGAATAAGCTGCCAGGAAATATTAGAGCCAAAAGGTCCTGTACTGTAAACTAGCAATGCAATTACTGAGATTGTACTTAAGAGTATGTGCTAAAATCTGCAAAATAAGAGTAGTATAAACAAAAGCTAAATGTTACTTACACTTCCATCACTGCATGGCTTTAGTTCTTTCCAGAATGTCTGTGTCTGTGTCAAGTCCACCTTATTTAGCGGTAATGACACCTCTCCAATGGGATCATTTCGACTGAAACGATCATAATCTAGGACTTGAAGGTAGAGCACTCGCTGTACCACCTTCTCATAGGGGAAACCTGAGGGTAGAAAAATAATGCAAACAGCTGTCATGCAACAGGAAGTGGAAAAATTTGTACTTCAGAAATACAGAAATGAACAAGGGCAGTTGGTCTTCAGATTTCAGTAACATATAATACCAGGAATATAACGTGTAAAACTATGGTTAAGGACAAGTGGCTAGAGATATCCTGGGACAGACTTTAGTAGGAAGAGCAATCCAAGGTGACAAATCGAACGCTGTTGCACAAGTATATCACACAACAATAAAGCACGTTTGTGTAAGTGCACTTTCCCCTCACAGTGATACATTGGTATTGATGTCTAGGATTGACATTTCAGTTCAGCCACACATACAGCTGGCTGCTATTATTTCAGTACAGTGCTTTGTCTATCACTGATGGCTGAGAAACTCCCATGTTATATATACTATGTAAGCTATGCAAATATAAGTTGTTATTGCTTTGCCTTGATTTCCAGCAACATAAATAAGTCCCTGGTGCTTGCAGTGATGGGCAGATAAACCCTGAAGATAGAAAAAGAAACAAAGAGCAATTGAAAATAAGGAAGAATGGGACAAGAACAAAAAAAGGAGGGAAGAAATATATTAAAATCATGTTAAACTGCAGTTTCTGTACTTAGGTTCATTTTTTCAGCTATATCAACAGGAACCAACCTTTTAGTGCCTACTTTTATTGCTGGGAAGGGAAGATGCCACACTTGGTATTCTGAACCATGCAGTAATGTTGTTAGCAGAATTTAATGTGATTATGTGAATGGTGGCACAGCAGGGACTGGTTTGTTTTAACTTTTTTGACAGTACTTGGTACTAGCTGTCATTATGCTACAGTCATTGCATATTCCTGTTCTCGTTAGCAATAGCCAAACAGTAATCATATACCCAATGAAACATTTGTTAATTAGGAGGAACCATAGAATCCATACAGTGCAGAGGGAGGCCTTTTGGCCCATCAAGTCTGCACCAACCCTCCAAAAGATGCACCCTACCTAGGTCCACTCCCTGCCCTATTCCTGTAACGCCATAGCCCCACCTAACCTGCACATCTCTGGACTGTGGGAGGAAATTGGAGCACCCAGAAGAAAACCACACAGACACGGGGAGAAAGTGCAGACTCCACGTGTCACCTATGTTCCTGGCGCTGTGATGAAATAGTGCTAACCACTGTGCCGCCACGCCGCCCAAGATTTGCTCAGTCTTCCACTGAAAATAATGAGCTAGAATGAGTAACCCCGAACTTCCAATACTTGCAATTTTAGTTCTCTATCACACTTCCAATCAGTACTCACAGTTCTACAAATGTTTGATTATGCATTTGGCAGCATTCTGGAATTGGCACAGAGTTCAACACATTTATACCATAACCACCTCCTATATTCTTCGACAGCAGGTATGAGTAATGGTTCTATTGGGACACCTCACCAACCACACCCCCTCAAACAAGCAGCGGTGTGCTCCTCCGCTCCCCTCAGAAGCATTGCAGCAGTCCCCCTCCCTGCCAAACGAGCATCGAAGTGCTCCCACACAGCCCAAATGAACATCGGGGTGCTTCCCTTCGCCACCCCCAAACAAGTGCTTACCACCCCCCCCCCCCCCCCCCCCCCCCCGGAAACAAGCATCGGGGCACATACCCCCCCAAAAGCAAGCAGTGGGGTGCTCACCCTTCTCCTAAGCAAGCAGCGGGGCGCTCTCCCTTCCTCCTGAGCGAGGAGTGGAGCTCTTCCACCCCAACCCTTCCCCTCACGAGCAAGCAACAGGACGCCCAACCTCTTATCCCAACAACCCCTGAGCAAGCAAGATCCCCTACACTCCAAGCTAGCAGCACGGCGCCCCCCCACCCCGAGCAAGCGGCAGTGTGCTCCCTGTTCCCACCAGCCCAAACCAAGCTCGGGGTGCTCCACGTCCCATCTCAAATGAGCATCAGGGCGCACCTCCCTTCTCCTCCGAACGAGTGGATGCCCTGATCCACCCCCCTCCTTCCCCTGAACAAGCAGCACCGTCACCCCGACAAGTACTGGGGTGCACCCACACCCCTCCGAGCAAGGAGAGCCACCCCCCACATTGAGCATAGTGCTCCCGCAAACGAACATCGGGACAGTCCAACCCTCCTTCACACCCAAACGAGCATGGTGGTGCTCCCGCTTACCCCTAAACGAGCATGGGGGTGCTTCCGCCTCCCCCCAAACGAGCATGTGGGCATTCCCCACTCACTCCCTTCCCTACCCAGACAAGCGTGAGGACACTGCTCCCCCCCAAATGAGCTTCAGGACACTCGTCTCTACCCGCCCAAATGAGCGTGGGGGCGCTCCCCCCAATGAGCATGGGGAACTCCCCCCAGCAAGCATGGGGTTGGGCCACTGCTCCGGCCAGCATGGGGGCACCCTGCTCTGACCAGCAAACAAGCTTGGGCTGCCCCCTCACAACCAGCATCGGCGTGCTTTCCCCCATCCCTCAAACGAGCACTAGCGCTGGCCATTCCCCTGAGCAAGCAGCATCATCCCCCGGGCAAGCAACCGGGCGCTCCCCCTCATACCTGATCAGGTTGCGGGATTCTCGACCTCTGCACCCCCCCTCTCCACACCCACAGGAGGGATTGGGGTGCTCCCCCTCCCCTCCGAACAAGCAGTGGGGCTTCCTCCTCCTCGACCTCTCACCCCCCTCCCAAGCTCGCAGCATCGAGCCCCCCCCCCTTCTCAACAAGCATTAGGGCGCCCGCCCTCCTCTAGAGCAAGCAGCGGGGTTCTCCCTGCTTGCCCGAAACCATGCCTGGAGTGCTCCCCACTCCCACCTCCAAACCAAGCTTGGGGTGCTCCCTGCTCCCACCCCCCAAACAAGCATCATTAGACCATAAGATATAGGAGCAGAATTAGGCCACTCGGCCCATCAAGTCTGCTCCGCCATTCAATCATAGCTGATATTTTTCTCATCCCCATTCTCCTGCCTTCTCCCAATAATCCTTTTACTGATCAAAAACCTATATACCTCTGTCTTAAAGACACCAAGTGATTTGGCCTCCCAACAGCCATCTGCGGCAAAAAGTTCCACAGATTCACCATTCTCTGCTGAAGAAATTCCTCCTCATCTGTTTTAAAGGATCCTCCCTTTAGTCTGAGATTGTGTCCTCTGCTTCTACTTTTTCCTACAAGTGGAAACATTCTCTCCACATCCACTCTATACAGGCCACGCAGTATCCTGTAATTTTCAATAAGATCCCCCTCATCCTTCTAAACTCCAACGAGTACAGACCCAGAAACCTCAGCCGTTCCTCATATGACAAGCTCTTCATTCTAGGGATCATTTTTGTGAACCTCCTCAGGACCCTTTCCAAGGCCAGCACTTCCTTCCTTAGATACAGGGCCCAAAACCGCTCAAAATACTGCAAATGGGGTCTGACCAGAGCCTTATATAACCTCCGAAGTACATCCCTGGTCTTGTATTCTAGTCCTCTCGACATGAATGCTAACATTGCATTTGCCATCCTCATTGCCGACTGAACCTGCTCGTTAACCTTAAGAGAATCGTTAACAACAACTCCCAAGTCCCTTTGTGCTTCTGATTTCCTAAGCATTCCCCCATTTAGAAAATAATCTATGCCTCCATTTCTCCTTCCAATCTCATAACCTGACACTTTCCACATTGTATTCCATCTGCCACTTTTTTGCACACTCACCTAGTCTGTCCTTCTGCAGCCGCCTGCTTCCTCAATACTATCTGCCCCTCTACAGATATTTGTATCATCTGTAAACATAACAACAGTGCCTTCAGTTCCTTCTCCCAGATCATTAATGTATATTGTGAAAAGTTGTGGTCCCAGCACCGACCCCTGAGGCACACCACTAGTCACCGGCTGCCATCCTGAAAAAGACCCCTTTATTCCCACTGTGCCTTCTGCCAGTCAGCCAATCCTCAATCCATGCCAGGATCTTACCTTGAACACCATGGGCTCCTAACTTATTTAACAGTCTCCTATGCGGCACCTTGTCAAAGGCCTTCTGGAAATCTAAATAAATCACGTCCACTGTCTAGCTTCTTTGTTATTTCCTCAAAGAACACTAACAGATTTGTCAGACATGACCTCTCCTTGACAAAGCTGTTCTGACTCAGTCCTATTTTATCATGCACTTCCAAGTACTCCGCAATCTCATCTTTAATAATGGACTCTAAAATTTACCAATGTCGAAGTCAGGCTAACCCGCCTATAATTTACCGACTTCTGCCCCCCCCCCCCCCCCCCCCCTCCCCCCTCCCCCTCCCTTCTTAAACAGCGGTGTTACATTACCGACTTTCCAGTCCTCTGGGACCCTTCCTGCCTCTAGTGATTCCTGAAAGCATCATGGTGCTCCCAGCTCACCCAAAATCATGCCAATGAGATTTCCGTTCCCATGGGATTTTCTGCCGGTGCTGCCATTTCTGCCTTCAGTGAACTCAAGCTGAAAATCATCCCCCCACCCACCCCCCACCGCCCCCACATCAATCTCAACTCAAACCTTTTCCAGTTCTGATCAAAGTCTTCCACATGAAATGTTAGCTCTATTTCTCTCCCGACAGATTCTGGCTGCCTTGCTTAAGTATTTCAAGCATTTTCTCTTTTTTATTTAATTCTCTAACTGATATAAATATATCTCTACACCTTGTTGCACTTCTGACTGCCAGTTGGTGAGGAGACCAGAAATCAATCTTTACTTAGTTTTCAATTTATCCACAAAGTGAAATGTTACAAATTCACTGCTTCTCAATCTACAACCCAACACCAATGTCAGTGCCCTCTCTTGATATGTGTTTAAGTGATTATCCAATAAATAGAAATCTTTATATTCTCACTGACTACAGGTGAGGTCCCAGAGGACTGGAGAATAGATAATGCTGTTTCTTTGTTTAAGAAGGTTAGCAAGGATAATCCAGGAAATTACAGGCAGGTGAGTTTTACGTCAGTGGAAGGAAAATTTTTGGAGAGGATTCTTCAAGACAGGATTCATTCCCATTTGGAAGCAAGTGGACTTATTAGCAAGAGGCAGCATGGCTTTGTGAAGGGGAGGTCATGTCTCACTAACTTGATCGAGTTTTACGAGGAAGTAACAAAGATGATTGATGAAGGTAGGACAGTGGATGTTGTCTACATGGACATCAGTAAGGCCTTTGACAAGGTCCCTCATGGCAGACTGATACAAAAGGTAAAGTCACACGGGATCAGAGGTGAGCTGGCAATATGGATACAGAACTCGCTCGGCTATAGAAGACAGAGGGTAGCAGTGGAAAGTTGTTTTTCTGAATGAGGGGCTGAGACTAGTGGTGTTCCACAGGGATCAGTGCTGGGACCTTTGCTGTTTGGAGTATATATAAATTATTTGGAGGTAAATGTAACTGGTCTGATTGGTAATTTTGCAGACGACACAATAGTTGGGCGAATTGCAGATAGCGATGAGAGCTGGCAGAGGATACAGCAGGATATAAATCAGTAAGAGACTTGAGCGGAGAGATAGCAGGTGGATTTTAATCCAGACAAATGTGAGGTAATGCATTTTGGAAGGTCTAATACAAGTGGGAAATATAGATTAAATGGCAGAACCCTCAATAGTATTGACAGGCAGACGGATCTGGTTGTACAGGTCCTGAAAGTGGTAACACAAGTGGAGAAGGTAGTCGAGAATGCATACGGCGTGCTTTCCTTCATTGACAGGGGCACTGAGTATAAAAATTGGCAAATCATGCTGCAGGTGTATAGAACCTTAGTTAGGTCACACTTGGAGTTTCGTGTTCAATTCTGGTCATCACAATACCAGAAGGATGTGGAGGCTTTGGAAAGGGTACAGGAGGTTTACATGTTGCCTGGTATAGAGGGCATTAGCTATGAGGAGAAGTTGGATAAACTCAGTTTGTTCTCACTGGAATGACAGAGGTTGATGGGTGACCTAATAGAAGTCTCCAAAATTATGAGGGGCATAGACAGAGTGGATAGTCAGAAACTTTTTCCCAGGGTGGAAGAGTCAATTACTTGGGTATATAGGTTTAAGGCACGGGGGACAAACTTTAGAGGTGATGTACAAGGAAAGCTTTTTTACACAGAGAGTGGTGGGTGCCTGAAACTCACTGGCAGTGGAGGTGGTGGAAGCAGGTACAATAGTGACATTTAAGGGGTGTCTTGACAAATACATGAATGGGATGGAAATAGAGGGATTTGGGCCCTGGAAGTAGAGGAGGTTTTAGGTTAGATGGGCAGCATGGTCGGCGCAGGCTTGGAGGGCCGGAGGGCCTGTTCCTGTACCTTTCTTTGTTCTTTAAATGTCCCCCACCTGTATACACAACCATAAATTAGACAATTAACATTTAATCTGTATTTTACTGCAATCACTCCGTCCAAACTGCAATCAGTTCTCTTCTCTTTCAACCGTATAAAGTTATCCTTAATGACTCTTGCCTTGATTCTTCTGCAATGGAGGTAGCCTGCCATTGACTGCTGGCGGGATCTCCAGACTTGCTGAAGTGAATGACCAGTGCGGTGAGAGGGCATCACTTTGGGCAGGACCGGAAAATGCAGCAGGCAGGAAGGCTGGAAAATCCCGGCCTCTGTCTTTGCAAACTAACACCCCATTTCCAACATTTTGTTCCCTTCTCCAAATGAGTTTGGAAAGAAATGTGTTGTTGCTATCAAAGTTTGCAGCCATCTCTCTTACAACCTCATGGCTGAATCTCTTCAATCGGGTTTATGTCCTCACCACAGCACCAAAATAGCCCTACCAAAGTCACAAGTGACATTAGCCATTACAGTAGTGCACCATCCATCCTCAACGTTTCTGCAACCTTTGATATCGCTTTGATCATCCGACACTCTTCTGTTTTTCAGCCTGGTGGGACTGCCCATGCTTGAATAGGGTTTTTCGGGGTCCTAGCCAGGGGGGGGGGGGGGGGGGGGGGGGGGGGGTGAAGGGGGGTTAGGGGGGGATACCGGGTTGCTGCTGGAAAGGCCGAGGACGGGAAGGGAAGAACGGGAGGAGAGAGGGGGGGGGGCCATCGCCATGGGGAACGGGTCAGAAGGGGAGGGTCGACCCGGGGCGAACAGGGGACAGGATATGGCTAATAGACAGGGGAGAGGGACGGGTCGCTCCGCGACCCGGTTGATTACTTGGAACGTGAGGGGGCTGAATGGGCCGGTCAAGAGATCAAGGGTTTTTTCACACCTAAAGGGACTGCAGGCGGATGTGGCAATGTTGCAGGAGACTCACTTGAGAGTAGTAGACCAGGTACGCCTGAGAAGGGGGTGGGTGGGACAGGTGTTCCACTCAGGCTTGGACGCAAAGAACCGGGGGGTGGCGATTTTGGTGGGAAAGAGGGTGTCGTTCGTGGCGGCGCAGGTGGTAGCAGATAAGGAGGGTAGGTACGTGATGGTGAAGGGTAGGCTGCAGGGAGAGAATGTGGTGCTGGTGAATGTGTATGCCCCGAATTGGGATGACGCGGGTTTTATGAGGCGCCTGTTGGGCCTCATTCCGGGTCTGGAGGCAGGGGGCCTGATCATGGGGGGGGACTTCAATACAGTGCTCGACCCTGGGCTGGACAGATCGAGTTCCAGGACGAATAGGAGGCCGGCAGCGGCAGAGGTGCTAAGGGGGTTCATGGAGCAGATGGGGGGGGTAGACCCTTGGAGATTTGGCAGGCCAAGGGCGAGGGAGTATTCTTTTTTCTCCCACGTCCACAGGGTGTACTCCAGAATAGACTTTTTTGTACTGAGCAGGGGGCTGATTTCGAGAGTGCAGGACACGGAGTACTCGGCCATTGCGATTTCGGACCATGCACCACACTGGGTAGAGGTAGAACTGGGGGAAGCACGGGACCAGCGCCCGTTGTGGCGCCTGGATGTGGGGCTGCTGGCGGACGATGAGGTGTGCGGAAGGGTCCGGAAGGGCATTGAGAGATATCTGGGCACGAACGACACGGGCGAGGTGAAGGTGGGGGTAGTCTGGGAGGCCCTGAAAGCAGTGATCAGAGGAGAGCTGATCTCCATAAGGGCACACAGAGAAAGGAAGGAGAGGCAGGAGAGGGAGAGACTGGTGGGGGAACTTATAGAAGTGGACAGGAGATATGCGGAGACACCAGAGGAGGGGCTGTTGAGGGAGCGGCGCAGTTTACAGGCCCAGTTTGACCTACTGACCACTAGGAAGGCGGAGACGCAATGGAGAAGGGCACAGGGCGCGGTCTATGAGTACGGGGAAAAGGCGAGCAGGATGCTAGCACACCAGCTGCGCAAGCGAGATGCAGCCAGAGAGATTGGGGGAGTGAGAGAGAAGGGAGGGAACGTAGTGCAGAAGGGGCAAGAGGTGAACGGGGTCTTCAGGGATTTCTACAGGGAATTGTACCGGTCTGAGCCGCCCAGGAGGAGGGGGGGAATGGAGAACTTCCTCGATAGATTGAGGTTCCCAAAGGTCCAGGAGGAACGGGTGGAGGGGCTGGGGGCGCCGATAGAGCTGCAGGAGCTAGTTAAAGGGATAGGCCAGATGCAGGCGGGGAAGGCGCCGGGGCCGGATGGGTTCCCGGTGGAATTTTATAAGAAGTATGTGGACTTGGTGGGTCCAGTGCTGGTGCGAGCCTTCAATGAGGCGCGAGAGGGGGGGGTTCTGCCCCCGACAATGTCACAGGCCCTGATCTCCTTGATCCTGAAGCGGGACAAAGACCCTGTACAGTGCGGGTCCTACAGGCCTATCTCCCTCTTGAATGTAGATGCCAAACTGTTGGCAAAGGTCCTGGCAACCAGAATAGAGGATTGTGTGCCAGGGGTAATCCATGAGGACCAGACGGGGTTCGTAAAGGGACGACAACTTAACACAAATGTCCGGAGACTGTTGAATGTGATTATGATGCCAGCAGTGGAGGGGGAGGCTGAGATAGTGGTAGCACTGGATGCGGAGAAGGCATTCGATAGGGTGGAGTGGGAATACCTGTGGGAGACGCTGGAACGGTTTGGGTTTGGGGAGGGATTTATCAAGTGGGTGAAGCTGCTGTATTCGGCCCCGATGGCGAGTGTGGTTACAAACGGGAGGAGGTCAGAGTATTTTGGGCTCCATCGAGGTACCAGGCAGGGATGCCCCCTATCCCCCTTACTATTTGCATTAGCGATCGAACCGTTGGCGATGGCACTGAGGGGTTCAGGGGGGTGGAGAGGACTGACAAGGGGAGGGGAGGAACATCGGGTATCACTCTATGCGGATGATTTGTTGTTATATGTGGCGGACCCGGAAGGGGGAATGCCGGAGGTAATGGAAATACTTGCGGAGTTTGGGGACTTTTCGGGATATAAATTAAATGTGGGTAAAAGTGAGGTCTTTGTGATACACCCGGGAGATCAGGGGGAGGGAATTGGGCGGCTCCCCTTTAAGAGAGCAGTAAAGAGCTTCAGGTACTTGGGGGTGCAGGTGGCAAGGAACTGGGGGACCCTCCACAAGCTGAACTTTTCAAGGCTGGTGGAGCAGATGGAGGAGGAGTTCAAGAGGTGGGACATGGTACCGCTGTCGCTAGCAGGGAGGGTGCAGTCAGTCAAAATGACGGTCCTCCCGAGGTTCTTGTTTCTGTTCCAGTGCTTGCCCATCTTTCTCCCCAGGGCCTTCTTCAAGAAGGTAACTAGCAGCATTATGGGCTATGTGTGGGCACATGGCACCCCTAGAGTGAGAAGGATTTTCTTGGAACGGAGTAGGGACAGTGGAGGATTAGCGCTACCCAATCTTTCCGGATACTACTGGGCGGCGAACGCATCGATGGTGCGCAAGTGGGTGATGGAGGGGGAGGGGGCAGCTTGGAAACGTATGGAGAGGGCGTCCTGCGGCAATACAAGCCTGGGGGCGCTAGTAACGGCACCATGGCCGCTCCCCCCCACAAGGTATACCACGAGTCCGGTAGTGGCGGCCACCCTTAAAATCTGGGGGCAGTGGAGGCGACACAGGGGGGAAGTGGGGGGTCTGATGGCGGCGCCACTGAGAGGGAACCACAGATTTGTCCCGGGGAACACTGGCGGGGGATTCCAGAGCTGGCACAGGGCGGGCATCAGGCAACTGAGGGACATGTTCATAGAGGGGAGGTTTGCGAGCCTGGGAGAGCTGGAGGAGAAATTTGAGCTCCCCCCGGGGAACACGTTTAGATACCTGCAGGTGAAGGCATTTGCCAGACGACAGGTGGAAGGATTTCCCTTGCTTCCCGATAGAGGGGTGAGTGATAGGGTGCTGTCAGGGGTCTGGGTCGGAGAAGGGAAGGTCTCGGACATCTACAAAATAATGCAGGAGGTGGAGGAGGTATCGATAGAGGAGCTGAAAGACAAGTGGGAAGCGGAGCTGGGAGAGCAGATAGAAGATGGGACATGGGCGGATGCCTTAGAGAGGGTCAATTCGTCGTCGTCGTGCGCAAGGTTGGGCCTCATCCAATTTAAGGTGCTGCACAGAGCCCATATGACGGGGACTAGGATGAGTCGGTTCTTCGGGGGTGAGGACAGGTGTGTTAGGTGTTCGGGAAGCCCTGCGAACCATGTACATATGTTCTGGATGTGCCCGGCACTGGAAGAGTTCTGGGAGGGGGTGGCGGGGACGGTATCGAGAGTGGTGGGAACCAGGGTCAAACCAGGGTGGGGGCTAGCGATTTTTGGGGTTGGGGTGGAGCCAGGAGTACAGGAGGCAGGGGAGGCCGGAATATTGGCCTTTGCGTCCTTGGTAGCTCGGAGAAGGATCTTGATTCAGTGGAGGGACACAAGGCCACCAAGTGTTAACACCTGGTTAAACGACATGGCAAGCTTCATCCAATTGGAAAGAATCAAATTCGCCCTGAGAGGGTCGGTACAGGGGTTCTTCCGGCGGTGGCAGCCCTTCCTTGACTTTCTGGATCAGAGATAGGAACTGGAGGCCGAAACAGCAGCAACCCGGGGAGAAAGGGGGGGGGGGGGGAGGGAGGGGGGGGGGATAGCAACGAAGGGAGCACGTCAGCGGGGGGTCGCGGGCAATGACTGCCCGAGGCCATCGGCAGAAAGGGAGAAACGGTTTGGTTGCTAGACTGGTAGCGCGGGGGGGGGGGGGGGGGGGGGGGGAGGGTGGGGGGGTGCGCGCGGGGGAGGGCGTGGGGAGGATTTTCCAGGGGGGATTTGTTGTGTTATAATTTAAAATGTAGTAGGGGTAAATGTTTGTATCGAAAAATTTCAATAAAAATTATTTAAAAAAAAAAAAGAATAGGGTTTTTCTGATCATAGCTGGAACATCTCCAAATTGACGCTATGCTGGAGTGTTGCGAGGATCCATATCTGGCCCCTTTCATTCGCTCCCAATATTGTTATTCGCGAGTGTCTCAAAATCTATCCTTCCTTGTCTTAGCAACAAAAACATGATAAGCTGAAAAAGACGATAAGCTGTAGGAGCAGAAGTAAGCCATTTGGCCCATTGAGTCTGCTCTGCCATTCAATGAGATCATGATTGATCTGATAATCCTCAACCCACTTTCCCACCTGATCTCCATAACCCTTGATTCCATTACTGATTAAAATTCTGTCTATATCAGCCTTGAGCATACTTAACGATCTACCCTCTATAGCCCTTTGTGGTAAATAATTCCACAGATTCACTATCCTCCAAGAGAAGAAATACCTCCTCGTTTGTGTCTAAAATGGTGACCGTTTACTCTGAGATTTAGCCCTCTGGTCCTCGACTCTCCCACACAGGGAGACAACCTTTCCGCATTTACCCTGTCGAATCCGCTGAAAATCCAATGTCTCAATACGAAAAGCTCTACTTTTCCACCACTTACATTGTGTTGTCAAAATGCCTGTTAGACATACAGCCGTGGAAGTGTCATAAGGTCTTCCAACTAAACATTGGAAGACTGAATCACCTTTGATTCCTGCCCCAAACTTCAAATTCTTGTCACCATTGCCATCCTGTCCCATTGCCATTGCTTCAGGCTGAATCAGACTCTCCTCGGCCTTGATGTTTAATTCACCCCTGAGCTGATTTTCTAACCCCATCTCTTTCCATCACAGAAACTGCCTATTAAGGCTTTTGTAACATCATCTGCTTCTGCACTTCAGCTCATATTATTAACTTCTAGGGCAGCATGGTGGCGCAGTGGTAGCACTGCAGTCTCATGGAGCCGAGGTCCCAGGTTTGATCCCGGCTCTGGGTCACTGTCCTTGTGGAGTTTGCACATTCTCCCCATGTTTGCATGGGTTTCGTCCTCACAAACCAAAGATGTGCAAGGTAGGTGGATTGAACATGCTAAAATTGCTCCTTAATTGGAAAAAATGAATTGGGTACACTAAATTTATTTTAAAAAATTAAAAAATACATATTATTATCTTCTACTGACTCTTATCCATGTCTTTGTCACTTCCAGGCTTAACTATTTCAATATTCTCCTGGCTCGCCTCTCATTCTCTGTCTCTGTAAACTTCAGTTCATCTAAAACTCTGCTGCCCTAAGCCATAGACCTACAATGGTGTCTGGTCCCTCGGCCTTTCTAATTCAACATTTGCCTTCTTGCCTTCATGCCCTGACCCCTCTCTATCTCTGTAACCTCCTACAATTTTACATTCCTCCATCTCTGGCTTCAGGTGCAGCCACATCTCCACTTACCGCTGGTGGCCCCATGCTTTGGGAGCCCCCCCCCCCAAGCTCCTCAGGCTCTCCACTCATTCCACTTTCCAGAAACTCCTCAAATAATAATAATCGTTCCTTGTCACAAGTAGGCTTCAATTAAGTTACTGTGAAAAGCCCCTAGTCGCCAGATTCCGCCACCTGTTCGGGGAGGCCAGCACGGGAATTGAACCCACGCTGCTGGCCTTGTTCTGTATTACAAGCCAGCTGTTTAGCCCAGTGTGCTAAACCAGCCACTCAAAGACCTGCCTTTGGTTATCCCTCCTAATATCTCATTTTTTGGTTTGGTGCCAGTCTTCTTTGAAGCACTGTAGATTTTTTTCTATCATAAAGGCGTTCTATAAACAAAACCTGCTGTTTTATGTTAGATTGTGTATGTGGGAGTCACTGGCATGGCCCATCCTGAAATTCCCGTGAGAAATTGGTGGTGAATTTCTTTCTTGAGCCACTGCAATCCATGTGCAGTAAATACATTAGTGCTGTTAGGCAAGGAATTCCAGGATGTTGATGCTGTTACAGTGAAGGAACCGAACTAGAGTGTGCGGCTGGAGGGGAACTTGCAGGTGGCAGTGTTCCCATGAACCAGTGCCCTTGGTCTGCCAGATGGATGATTGATAGTTGGTGGCTGTCAGTCTGCTTTTCTTAGATGGAAGGCTAACGGGAATTTTGGGTTTACCTTTCGATAAAATGGAAAACATGAGTGTCCAGGTTAATAAGAGTTTGAAATGTTCTTCTATGTTATTATTCTGCCTTCAAAATAAAAGCTCCAGAAATGTGTAGCTCTCTTATTCTCCATCCATCTCTCAAATGTTCAAAAATGGAAAACAAAAGATATTCAAACCGTTTTCGGCCCACGTTACAGGCTGCCTAAAATACAACACTAATTAATTCATTTGCCAAGCTATTATTCAGAGAAGCACAAAGGCAGAAAACCCTTGAAGCCAGCGTGTTGAGTACAAACCTATGCACATTTTACATATTTCTGTAAAAGTCCCTTTGCCCACTATCTTCATGAAAATAATACACTAAGCCATTAAAACATTTTCATTTTAACACTAATAGTTGAATAGTTTAATATTTACCTGAGGAAGAAGCAGTGCTCCGAAAGCTAGTGATTCGAAACAAACCTGTTGGACTTTAACCTGGTGTTGTAAGACTTCTTACTGAATAGTTAAGTGTAAGAAGCAGGCAAACATTAAATGTTTTATTTTATTCATACTGGATAAGTTTGGTTGCATGGCCATGCACTCTGGTTGATAAGACCATTCTGATCAACAATCCAGGATTGTCATTGCAATGTCCTGTGTTCGATTAAACAGTTTTTTTTTGAGTGGATCATTTGAAAATGGCTAAAGTGTGGATGAGAGTTATTTCATGTTTTTGTTTTAAAAGGCCAATCTGTACTCCATGATGTGGAAGTGTTTATACAAGTGTTCAATTGATTTCATTAGCAAAGAAAATATCAGAACTCAAGACGCGATGCTTTTCCAAATGCAGCAACTCTTAAATATTTCACTCCCATCATTGTCCGATGAAGATCTTGGATGATTGCACTTTGTATTGCATGCAACAGAACATTACAATAACAATCACAGCACTGAAAGAAAAGGAACTCTTCTTGCTATAAGGAATTTTTTTTTGTGAGAAAGGCTCGACTTCTGGTATTGTGAAGGAGAAATGGAACAGCCATGATGTAACGTGATGAGCCACCATGACACGAACCATCTCACTGCTTGTAGCATTAACAAATTACACTTGTCCCACATTTTCCTGAATATGCTTCTCTTAAATTGTGTTGGTCCCATGGGCTGAATATTTACTATGGAATTGGGAAACAGGAGCCAGGTCTGTTTTGGGGTCAAGAATCTACCGCTTATTAAAGTTCAGATTTTCATAAGGTGAGCCCTTGTCCACTTCAGCCAGTGGGGGAGCAATGGAGGTTGGTCAGATGAAGTACGGAACTCATGTAGACAGCCCATGGCACCAAGAAAAGGAAGTGAGATGTCACAGGAAGGTTGTCACCCGGGTAAGGGCAGAGTCCTGTTTCCCCCCACAGTCCAAAGACATGCAGGTTAGGTGGATTGACCATGCTAAATTGTCCTTAATGTCCAAAGGGGTTGGGTGGGGTCACTGGGTTACAGGTATGGGCAGAGCTGTGGGCTTAAGTGGGGTGCTCTTTCCAAGGGCTAGTGCAGACTCAATGGGCCAAATGGTCTCTTTCTGCATTGTAAATTCTATGGCCGGGATTCTCCGATCCCGCACTGGGTCGGAGAATATCCGGGGGGGGGGGGGGGGGGGGCATGAGAATCGCGCCACACCGCTCCGACACCGGGCAGCAAATTCTCCGGCGCCCACTGGGTCGCCGCCGTGACGGTCGGGGGTCGTTGGAAGCGCCCCCTCCCAGCGATTCTCTGCGCCTCGATGGGCCGAGTGCTGCAGCGTAGGTTACGTATGGTTCTACCTGGCGGGACCTCGAAGCTCCGGCTTCGCGGTCCGTCCTGGTAGGGGGCCGGGGGATCCGACTCAGGGGGGCCTCCACGGTGGCCTGGCCCGCGATTGGGGCCTACCGATCGATGGGCGGGCTAATTCCATGGGGGGGGGGGCTTATGTTCCTCCACGTCGGGCCCCTGTAGGGCTCCACCATATTGCCCTGGGGGCCGGCGTGGAGATGGGAACCCACGTGCATGCACGGACCCATGCCAGCCGTGGCGCGCCGGCTTTCGAACGCTGGAACAGCGGACAGCACTCCTAGGAAGGGATGAATAGCTGGGCCTGGAGGCCCTTTGACGTCAGAGTGGCTCGCACCGCTTTTGACGCCGGCGTCAGAACTTGGCCGCGGGATCGGAGAATCCCGGCCTATGTCTATGCCTATGTATCCCAGACAAACCTGATTCTGTCTTCATTTTTCAAACACACTTTCCAATGGGAGTCATTGAATGATGATCAACAGCAGTAACTTTACTTGATTTTTAAAATTGCATATTCCAGACTCTGTTACCAAAGGTTGCATCTCTGTTCCTGCATGACTGAAATCAGAGACCAGTGGTTTAATACGATTAATAATCCTTCCCTCAATTCTGACCCTAAAAACTGCGAAGGTTTACTTTTGCATATATTTTTCCTAAGTCAGGTCCTCCTAATGTAACTAAGCGTAAATGTCATATATCCACACCTTCCCCTGAAAGCGTGCATCTAGCTTTCACATCGTACTCTACTCTGCTCAAGAATTTCAGGAATCCTATTGTTTATGTTGGATCTCTCTGGTGTTCCCTTGAAACTTCTAGACTCTCAAATAATGGATCTTATGAGGGTGTTGCTACAGTACAGTTTCAGGGATTCCTGCAATTCCTTGACAGGCCTTCAAGGTGACACTGTAAATATTACGTGGAAACATGCATTCTGGACTGGACAGATCATTGAATCAATCCATTAATCACCCACATTTGTTACCATTTAGATGCTTCACTCGTGTCAAGTGAACCCGACGGAGGGGGTGGGCTGGAGGCAGGGGACATTGGCAATCTTCTTCATTCAGTTGTAAAAGAAATACAGAGGGGACTTCTCAAAACTATATATTATTATATTCCGCCTAATTTGCAAAGGACATTCTATTGTTAATAGGCAATATTGTAAGTCGTCCTCTACCTCATTCACACAAGTTGCCCTGCCCACCTCTGATTAACACTGTGATTGGCTTCTCTCTATCCAGGTGGTAATATTACCAATGCCAGGTATGGTGCACCACACACCTGCATCTCTCTTGGTAAAGTTACAAGTGTTGATTGTGTTCTCAGATATAATAAAATAACAATGAGAGATAACGCAAAGCAATTTTGACTGCGCCTTCAGGTGCGATAAAGCACCAGAATCAGAGATTTGTTAAACAGCTGATTGTACTTAAATTGTTGATCACTCTCATTAATGAGGCTTCGCATCATTTTGATGAAGAGTGCTTGATCTAATGCACCAAACAACTCCTTGAGAGTGAACAAATCATTGCTAAGGATTTTGAGTATACTACCTTTTACTGTTCACTTGCTGCTGATGGTTTGAAAGAGACTTTAAGCACATTGGGGTCTTTGTGGGACACTGTCAAGTCTTCATTGACACTATTTATATTAAGTCCATGGATTCTTCTAAAAAGCTGCAGTGTTCTGCTGCTATACCTCACTGGAAATCTTATACGCACCAGGAGAAAGAGACTATTTGGTCATAGGCATCTTTCTACAGTTCTCCCTTGCTGAGTGAGGTTTTTGTTTCACTCATGGTATGTGGGCACCACTGGCTGGGCCAGTATTTATTGCCGAGCCATATTTGCCCTTGAACTGATGGACCATTTCAGAGTCAAACACATTGCTGTGAAGTAGGGCTTAAGGCCTGGCAGAGCAGCACCAGCTTCTGGCCCGTAGGTACAGGGCATTCCACACCTCCCACCACCCCCTCCCCTCCAGACCCCCTACACCAGGACCTGCAGTTCCATGTCTGAGAACCTGTGGATCCTTTCACTTCAGCTATCTGATACCTGCTAGCATGTCAGCCTGTGTCACCAGGCTTGTCCAAGGCCCGACCCACAGGCTAGATGTGACCCCGGATGCATTTTCATCCAGCAACCGCACCCCCCCCCCCCCCCCCCTCCCTATATCGTTTGGGAGATGGGTGTAGTGGGTGGTGGTGCGGGGTAGGAGAGGGGTGGTGACTGAAGCTGGCGGGTTGGGAGGAGAGATGTGCATGGATGTGCATGGCGGGCCAGGACCTCAGGAACCTTGGATCTTTGGTGGCCTCAACTTTTGTTTTCACCGGCAGGGCATGCCCAGGAGACGGGTGCCCAGCAGCGGAGATGTCAGGAAGAGAGGCCCAGGCTTCCAGGGTAAAGCATGAGGAGGTGTAAGCTGGGCTCACTGGCATCTGAGTAGGTGAGTGACTGGAGACTGTGTGACAGAATGTGACGGAGGAGAGAGATGAGGGAGTTTGACAGGGGAACGGAGAGGAGTGAGTGTGAGGGGAAGAGTGCCCATAAGTCTGGCTCACTTCCGTTATCAGGCATCCTCACCCACACACATCTACACTCACAGCTGGTGAAAGTGAGTGAGCGAGCACCGCGAGACAGGGACTGAACTGAAAACGCACTCTCACCCGCTCAATACTCATTTTTATTTATTATCCATTGGGTGCGATTTATTGAAAATAAAGAGTCCAATTTTGGGTGTGAATTGTGGGGTGTTTCCGGCGGCTGCAGCACCGAGAACATCCCCACTCTCAAAAGGAACTTTGGTTTTTTTTTGGACCACGGCGAGGAGGTGTGTGTGCTACAGGCATATGGAGGTGTGTGCGCTACAGGAAGATGGAGGAGTATGTGGTACAGACGGATGGTGGCGTGTGTTTTGCAGGCAGATGGAGGTGTGTGCGCTACAGGAAGATGGAAGAGTGTGCCGAATCCCTAGAGTCACATGGTGGATCTCTTGCCACCTGCTGGTCGGAGGTTGTACCGATAACTATATATATTGATATAGATAACTATATACATTCATATGCACATGCATATCACCACAATTCCTTCTCACTCTTCTGAACTCCAATGAATATATTCCTGACCCAATTTAGTCTCTCCTCATATGACAATCTCACCATCTCATGAATCAGCCTGGTAAATCTTCGCTGCACTCCCTCCATAGCAAGAACATCCTTCCTCAGATAAGGACACCAAAACTACACACAATACTCCAGGTGTGACCTCACCAATGCCCTATACAATTGTAATAAAACTTCCCTATTCCTATACTCAAATCCTCTCACTATAAATGCCAACATACCATTTGCCTTCTTTACTGCCTGCTGTACCTGCGCGTTCAGCAATTGATTCACAAGGACACCAAGTATCCACTTCCCTCAATTTACACTCATATACTATTATTCAAATAATAATCTGCCTTCCTATTTTTGTTACCGAAGCGGATAACCTCACACTTATCAATGTTATACAACATCTGCCAAGCATGTGCCCACTCACTCAGCCTGTCCAAATCCTGCTGAAGCATCTCTGCATCTTCCTCACCGCTCACCCTCCCACAACTTGGTATCATCTGCAAATTTGGAGATACTACATTTAGTTCCCTCTTCCAAGTCATTAATATATAATGTGAACAGTTGGGGGTCCCAGCATGCAATACCCCAATAGTCACTGCCTGCTAGCTGGAAAAAGACCCATTTATTCCAACATTTTGCTTCCTTTCTGCTAACTAGCTTTCTATCCATCTCAAGACACGACCCACGATCCCATAGACTTTAACTTTACATAGTAATCTGCTATGTGAGGCCTTGTTGAAAGCCTTCTGAAAGTCTGAATTAACCACATCCACCGGGTCTTCTTGGTCAACTCTGCTAATTACATCTTTAAAGAATTCCAGTAGATTTGTCAAGCATGATTTCCCTTTTGTAAATCCATGCTGACTTTGTCTGATTACATCATTGCCTTCCAAATGCTGTGCTATAAAATCTAGGATCCATTTTGCACATTAGAGTGAAAATCTGAGTGAACCGGCTGAGGTTGAAGGAGTCATGGCATCTACAAGGGAAGCAAGCACACACATGGATGTAGCTCTTGTTGTGGTTGCAGACCAGTTGGACACTGAGGGAGTGGAAGTCCTTGATGGATTTCATTGGCCGTTGACAGGGTGGGATGATGTCCTGCACCTCGGATATTCCAGCAATGGAGGTGAAGCCAATGCCTAGTATCTCTGAGGGTTTGCCAGTCATTAAATGAATGTTCTGGCAAAGAAGGCATCAGTGATTATAAAGTTGCATGGTGTGCAACCACCTTTGAGATACCATGAAGGTCCACAGCTAATCCTTGGAAGGAGCCAGAAGGGAGGAATTTCAAGGCCACATTGACTTTGATGACTACTAGCAGGATATGGTGACTAGTAATGCAAGTCTTCAGTTACAAGGGCACAGACTGCCAGAAGAGTTGAGGTCTCCTGCTACATTGGGTCTTGTGGTAATCTCCAAGATAGTCCCATTATTGGTGGTCAATATTGTACTGAGGATTTAACCTCTGTTGCCTTCCTGCCCTTCTTTCCTCTCCTTTGACCTCCTGCTGCTCGGGGTTCTATCCTTGCTGCAGTGGGTGTTGCCCCTCTTGCCATGAGCCCAGAAGTTGACTGTTGTGCTCACATTGCTAGCAGGAGCCTTCCTTCTCGTCAGCCTGCTGCCCAATTGTCTGTGGAAGCCTTGCTCTTCAGCCACTGCAGTGCCATGGATGGTTTTGACCCCTTTCAAAGTCCTGGCGCTGAATGTGTACTCTGCCTGCCACCTGTGAAGGGTCAAGGCACCTCCTGACCAGTTTCATGTGCACCACTTTAGAGATTATGCTAAAAACCTCCTTCTAGAATTCCTCCAGCTTTGGACAGGACTAAAACACATGAATGTGATTTGCGGGGCCAGCCCATAACGTTCACACACCTCTTTACCCCCTCAAAGAGCCGGCTCATCCTCGCCCTTGTGAGGTGTGCTCTATATACCACCTTCAGCTGTATCAGCCTCAACCACGAGGTGGAGGCGTTCACTCTCCGGAGCACCTCACACCAGAACTCCTCTTCCATACACATTCCCTACTGTTCCTCCCACTTTGCTTTGATCCCTTCCATTGTGCCTTCTTCTCTTCCAAAATAGCTCCTTAATCCGCCGACATTACCCCCTTCTCCAGTCCCCCTGTCGTCAACACCTCCTCTAGCAATGTGGAAGCCCTGTATCTCCTTCCTGGCAAAATCTCGAACCCGCAAGTATCTAGACCTTTCCTCCTGCTCCAGCCCATACTTCGCTCCCAGCTCCTTCAATCCTGCAAACCGACCCCCAAGAAACAAATCTTTGTGTCTTAATCCCCTTCTCTTCCCATTTCCGAAAATTTGATTCCCACTTCCCTGGCTCAAATCTGTCGTTCCCCCAAATCGGCATTTCCCTTGACCCTGTCCCCAACCCGAAGTGTTGGCGAAACTGCCTCCAAATTCTCAATGAAGCTATTATTACCGCAATCCCTGAGTATTTCCCCGAGGCCATCGGGAGCGGCACTGTTGCTAGCACCTTCAATCCCAACCCCCGACACAAACTCTCCTCCAGTCTGACCCACTGGGAATCCACCCCTCTGACCCAGCTCCGCACCTTCTCCACATTCACCGCCCAGTAATAATACATCATGTTCGGAAGACGGAAACCCCTTGCCTGCCTTCCCCTCTGTAGCAGCACCTTTCTAACTCCGGCCACCTTCCCTCCCCATATGAACGAGGTAATAATTCCTTCAATCTCTCGAAAAAATGCCTTTGGCAGGAAAATCGGCAGGCATTGGAAAATAAACAGAAATTGCAGCAACGCGTTCATTTTAACCACCTGTACCCGACCCGCCAGTGACAGAGAGAGAACATCCCACTTTGCCAGATCAGCTTTCACTCTCCCCACCAAACTAGAAATATTCTACCTATGTACCACCAAACATTAAAAACATTATTCACAGGGAATTTTGGTGCAGCCACAGTGCTAGAATATGGGTTCATCGAGCTCCATAGAAAAGTGATTATGTAATATCAAGGCAGTCCTTTTCACAATTTGGTTAGAGGTGCTTGGAAAAGAGCTGTCTTTTGAGTCATTTTAGTATATGCGGCAAATTGCTATTTGTGTGCTACAGTATTAGTCTACTTCTGTAGACCACCTAAGTGAATAGTCAATCAGCATTTTCTGCCTGTAGGAAATACCTATAGTATTTAAGATCTTTTGCTTTCTGGATTGAATAGAAAGCGAAAAAAAATCCTATGCCAATTCCAGTGTATTGCATGACTGCTGAATAAGTCACTGTTTGCTCCATATAGTGACACCATAATTGCCAGCCAAAATGGCGATTCACATAATTCCACCATTAATAATGCGTGGAGAGCACAGTGCTGTAAGTGACTGTAATTGACTTAATGCACATACTGTATATAATTCGATCTTCTGCACACTGTGCCTTGACTGGGAGAGGTTGTTGCAATTTCTGTCATGCATTTATTCCGCATTCTGCAGTTGTTTGGAAATTCTCTTTATTAAATAGACTTTTTAAACTGTAAACTAAAATAGTTTCCTTTAAATCTTGCCTTACTTCCAACTCACTGGCTGATAAGGTGCAGATTTAGGTGTATTGACCATGCTAAATTTCCCCTTAATTGGAAAACTTTTCTTGTAAAGTCTCCTCTCGGCCTTCTTTTTTCAAGGAAAACAGACCCCACCTCTCCAAGGAGCGTAAAGCTTGTTATTTTAAAAAACTGCAGATTTTGTAAAATAAACAGATAAAGGAAAAAGTGAGCTTAATTTTGCAATTTTGTTTGTGTACATGAAGGTCTGAATGTCGGCTTAAATCAGATCAACCGTCACAGTTTACGGGGTAAATGCACCATAGAACATAGAACATAGAACAGTACAGCACAGAACAGGCCCTTCGGCCCTCAATGTTGTGCCGAGCCATGATCACCCCACTCAAACCCACGTATCCACCCTATACCCGTAACCCAACAACCCCCCCCCCCCTTAACCTTACTTTTATTAGGACACTACGGGCAATTTAGCATGGCCAATCCACCTAACCCGCACATCTTTGGACTGTGGGAGGAAACCGGAGCACCCGGAGGAAACCCACACACACAGTGGGAGGACGTGCAGACTCCACACAGACAGTGACCCAGCCGGGAATCGAACCTGGGACCCTGGAGCTGTGAAGCATTTATGCTAACCACCATGCTACCCTGCTGCCCCTGATGCTACCCTGCTGCCCAATTAAATGATACAATACTAATCATGTACAAACCAATACTTTTAGCTAAAATCAAACAAAGTAAAAATAGTGGTATCAATTACATTGGACGAGAGTGGAAAAATTTGCTCCCGACCTGTTTCACTTTGTGTTCCCTGTTAGATGAAGTGTTGGCTAGTGTAGACTTGAGAGATGAACAGACACTTCCAACACTGATGAAGGTTCAACTCAATTTTATTAACTATTTCTAACTAACTAACACACGATGACTGTGGGCCTAAATGATGCTAACTTAAACTAGACACCTAAGCCTTGTCCAAACCAGTTGATTCTCTCAGCATGTGTTGTAAGTCTGTGCTGGGCTGAATGAGTTCTTGTTACACTCAGAGGCAGCACCCAGAATGAACGGGAACCATGGTGCCCTCTGCCTTTATAGTGTGTGTATTCTAACTGGTGATTGGCTGCGGTGTTTGTACATGTTGATTGGTCCCTGTGTGTGTCCATCAGTGTGTGTCTGCACCATGATATACTGGTGTATATTATGACATTAGAGAGATGTATGTCGGTTGTGGCTGGCTAAGGATCATAGAATTAGAATTAGAATTTACAGTGCAGAGACATAGATATGACGGAACAACAATTGGTATATTGTATGAACATAACTATTTACAGGTATACAAGTTTAACTATTACTCAGTCTAAGCCATGAGCATTCTGCTTCTAGACTCCTAGTCATGTGACTCTTCCTTACATCATCTTGTGGGTGGTATTGTTTCTCCAGCCCCACATAGTAACTCTTTCAGCCCTGAACACCCTAATACTCCAGATGTAAAATGAGGTGGCAAGATTGGACTCAGCCAAGATATCCCCCACTGATTGAACAGCCAGCTGACATTCACCATTAAGAATTGTAAATTGGATAGGTCTTCTAGGTTGCCACCCATGTAATTGCACCCCTACACGAGATATCACTTTCAGCAAAGGAGAGGAGAGAGGTAAAGACCATGAGAGGGGCTTGTAATGAATGGTCAACTGAACAGGTATCTTTGTCATCACAAGGGCAGCACGGTGGCACAGTGGTTAGCATTGCTGCCTACGGCGCTGAGGACCCGGGTTCGAATCCCGGCCCTGGGTCACTGTCCGTGTGGAGTTTTCACATTCTCCCCGTGTCTGCGTGGGTTTCACCCCCACAACCCAAAAGATGTGCAGGATAGGTAGATTGGCCATGCTAAATTGCCCCTTAATTGGAAAAAATAATTGGGTACTCTAAATTTAAAAAAAAAATAAAAAAAAAAAAATTCTTTTTAAAATCTTTGTCATCACAATGGTACATGCAGTATATAGCCAATTTTACTAACTGGTTGACAGTCCATTTAACTGTGTGGTATTAGTGTATAAAGGCTTGGCACATTTTGGAATAATTATGACAGATGCCTTCATATTGAACATCATCATACCTGGGCTACAATGTACCCAATAATTTTGTTACTAAATATCAATGCAGTTTCATTTTTTGCCATTGGATGTCACTACTGCATTACAGTTTCAAATTGTGCTAAAGTCATTTGGAGATAAAACAATTGCACTATATCCACTGGCACACTGGAAATTCAGTACTGGATTCCTCAAAATTGGATGCTGGAACAGAAACAAAAATTCAATTGACAGTCCTTCCATCAGTTGTGCTCATAATGTGGCTCATTTACCCTTGCTAGTAGTGATGTATATTCATACGCAGGGGTGTGTTCTCGGCAAATGAAAGGAATATATTCAAGTCTTGCGCGTTTCTTTTTGAATTACCTCGGAGCTTAGGGAGTAGAGAGCTCCCCTGTTACTTTCTCCATGGTAACGACCAATCAAAGTTGAATTGCCAACCAATCAGCACCCTTTTCTCCTGTATAGTTTGAAATTTGGCATTCTTGTATTTGCCCTAATGAGCGCAACACAATAGCTTCGGCAACATGTCTCTGTTAAGTAATATTCAAGTTTTTTACTACCAAGCAACAGTAGCCTTTATGTATATTATGAACAACTATTGCCTCTCCATGAATTAATGACAACAATTCAATTACAAGATTCAGATCCCAAACAGACAATGAAGCCCGGATTTGACTTGGAACAATAGTCTACAGGGCTCAGTGGGCAGCAAATTACCCTGACTCAAGGTCTGAGAGATTCTAACTCCTGGAGCGTCTCAGTATAAACCTAGTCACATTTCTGCCCATAATCAGCAGAATTGGCATCTAGATGGACTGCAATATGGTGTGCCAGCATATGCGACTGGGTAATATAGAAATAGCCGTTGGAATTAAGGACATCTTCTGGGGTGGGGGGGGACAACAAATCTTGCAGTTCCATGTTAGAATAATGAAAATTGGCTTTTTAAAAATTCATGATAAATAAAGCCAGGCATTTAAGAACTTGAGACTTTTTTCTTGGAAACAAAATAAACATTCTGTCCAACAAGCTTAACTTATTCTGATTAATTCAAAAGCACTCATCACCAATGTAGCTGTAGGTCAACAGCTGGCAATCACTAATTGTTGCAATTTTAATTCTGCTTCACCATTGATTTTTAAGCAAACCTTTATGGAATTTTTTGCAGACATTGATTTAAACCTAGGTGTTTTGGTGTTTTAGGTGTCCAGGTGCTTTGATTGTTGATCAGTTGTATAATCAGTATTATTAGTTGTAGACTTGGGCCTTTTTCACAAAGATTTATCCTGTGCATCATATTCACAGCTGCTGTTTTGACTGAACATTGTTTCTTTTCCAGATATGCTGCAGCAAACAAAGTTTTTCCCCTGTTTTTAAAAAGAGGAACTGTTATTACTGTATTGATCCCAATGACCTTTGAACTACAAACCAGGCCAATGAATAGCCTTACACTTGGTGTGGTCAGCGAGATGGAATTTGACTGATGGGCAGTATTCATGTGAGAGACACCATCCAGCACATGTAAACAGCCCAAGTCCTGTGTATTCTCTGATCTTGAAAGGTCTGATTCAAAGCTTGATAAAGACTCATGGTTGTTCTAACCCTTAGTTGGGGGAAGTCTGAGCAAGGCTTTAAAAGACTGCAATTGAGCCAGAAAGTTGGCATAAAGGAACACTGCTAGTATGGCTCGCTGCTGCAGGCGGAGTGGATTAGTCAACCAATGAAGGCCACAGAGGAAGGGACATCGACATGACTGGCTGAAGAGTCCATCCCCATTTAAGGAATGTATGTATCAATGGGGAGTTTTACCATTTTATGGTCCTGTCATGATTTGTAATTTTACAGTTTGAGGAGCTGTGGTGGAACAGATCAATTTGGTGTTATTATTAATGCTTCCAAAAATTGTCGTCTTTTCTTCTGAGCAAAACACACACACACACACATATATATACATATATATATATACATACAGACACATACACACACACCAAGTACTTTCTCCTTTCAATAAAGTTATCTTTTTATATCAATTATAATTATTATTTAATTAAAATTATTATTCAATATTCAATAAAATTGTTGTTTTAGCACATCCGGCATTGTCACTCATTACTGTTACATCTGAGGGCAGTACGGTGGCGCAGTGGGTTAGCTCTGAGGCCTCACGGCGCCGAGGTCCCAGGTTTGATCCCAGCTCTGGGTCACTGACCGTGTGGAGTTTGCACATTTTCCCTGTGTTTGCGTGGGTTTCGCCCCCACAACCCAAAAGATGTGCAAAAGGTGGATTGGCCACGCTAAATTGCCCCATAATTGGAAAAAAATGAATTGGGTATTCTAAATTTAAAAAAAAATTCCTCTTACGTCTAGAGTACATCTCAGAATGAAATGCCACAAGGGGATTCTCATACCTTTACATAACCACTGGAAGGTTCACCGCTATAACCACTGCACGGACAAAATTTCACATTCCATGTTATTTTTCTGAGATGTAAATTCTCTGAGGGGTTCAAGCAATAATTGTAAACCATTTCTCTCTTGCAGTTTTTGAGCCTTTTGAACTATGTAACTCCTGCATATTCATTATATTGTATAAATCATTTGAACCCTTTGGTTATATTATAGCCTCCAAGGTGTCAATTAGTGTTTGCATCAGTTGTCGGATGTAGTCACTTACTTGTACACAATCAACAGGGAGAACTTGCTTCAGGATGGATTAATGCAACACACGTTCTTTAGGATGAATTGATTCCACAGTTTGCGAGCCAAAATCTTTGTCATTCACACCTTTGTCATTCACCCTAATAAAGATGCAGTGAAACAACTGACAAAGAATTGAGAAACTTATCAAACCCTAGTCATTCATCAGCCTCACCTTCAAACAGGAATGTTTCATTCCAATGCGGGTTTAAATTCTTTCTTTTCACTTTAGTTTCTAGCTTGTGTTTTTTGTCAGGGAGCAGGTAGATTTTAACAAACGGGTCACTGGTGCCACTGAAGTCCTTTGCTGGCAGCTCTACAGCCTTCATTATTTTCACGGTGAAGGTAGACTCCTGGAAATTGTACCCGACACTGAACTGAATACGGCCCAGGTTCTCGCGCGAGCTTCCCTCATGGTCCTCCTCAGAACCCGGTGACAGCTGAAAAAAAGGAAATACAAAGGCTGCTGAAAATGACCAGAGTTTAGAAATCCTGTTCCACTTGTAGACTCACATAGGATTCTGAATTCCTGATTATGCTTCTGTAGGTTCATAAATCACAATATGACTCCTTGCAAGGGTTTAGATGGGCTCTGGAATTTCCTTCCTATGCCTCTACTTTAAAGATGTTCTTACACCTGTCCTAATTTATCTTTGTGACTCGGTGTCAAATTCTGTTTTTTAACACTTGTGAAGCTTCTTGGGACATTTTGCTGTGTTAAGTTATTGTATAAATGCAAGGTGCTGTTGTAGAAGGTACTTATTTGAACAAGTGGTTCTTGACATTGACTTCCAGTTATTTCCATTCCTGGAAATGCAGTATTGTTTTTGATCACATATCAGTCATGAGAAAGAAAAACGCAAAAGAATTACAGCAATAAAATCAATCAGATGAGCTTGGATAGTTTCAACCCAATCCAATATGAACATGAGTCTACAACACCAAACGGTCACTCGTTTGGCACTAGTTTGTGTTGATTTATTATCTTATAATTGGTGCTCACACAATGGCTGATATTAGAAATTGAAAAACATCACACTGCTGCAATAAGGGTAGGTGAGTCCCAGTCATATTGCTGGGGAAGGAATGGAGGAAGCCTTTCATCCTGCCACTCTATGCTTGATAAGGAAATGTTTTGAAGTTGACCCTGCGTGCCTGAGATGGGAAGTATTTCATACCCTATGACTAATACCTTCACAAGCACAAATATTCACAAAAAAAATTAATGATGAAATAATGAGAACTCGAATGCCTCATTTTCATAATTTTGTGCTGCTTTTAGGGATCATTAAAATAGATCAAAGGTGGAAATTATATTCATCTTAAGAGTTTTTGGTGGTAGTTTTCTGTCAGAGGTACAATTAAAAGGCATTTTTTCAGTGGCATGAAATGATATGTTATGCAATTAAACCAATGACTTGCTGGAAAGTACATGGTCATAGTTACTAGGTGGGGACAAGATTGCATTGGCCTTGAGGACCACCCCACGTAACCTACTCATATTCGCTCTCCAAGTTCATATGTAAATAATAATTTGGCGAGGAGCTGAGAGCTAATACTGCCCATGAAACCGTACCCCAGCAAGAATCCGTACTTCCAGGAGAAACATAGATAAGACTAGACAAAACAATTTATTGCTTGAAATACAGAACTTACAAAATATATACTAAGGCTCCCTGATGGGTATTCATTGTCTGTTCCATTGCCATAACTCAGAATAAAGAATTTGCATAAGTGATAAGAACCTGGACTGGTTTTGATCACTTTAATCAATGGAGATATTTATCACATAGTCTTATCATGGGAAACAATGCAAGAGTGTGCTGATTGGTTGTCAGGTAGACTCTGATAGGTACGGCATTGGCGCCGGGTGCCGATCCGATTCCGATGTTCCAATCCCCCGTTGGCATCGGGAACATGTTTGCACCCTGCCCCAGCGGGAGGATGCAAATGAAATGAAATGAAAATCGCTTATTGTCACGAGTAGGCTTCAATGAAGTTACTGTGGAAAGCCCCTAGTCGCCACATTCCGGCGCCTGTTCGGGGAGGCTGGTACGGGAATCGAACCGTGCTGCTGGTCTGCTTGGTCTGCTTTAAAAGCCAGCGATTTCATTAAGTCACATTTGCATCCTATTAACGGGCTAAGCCCCATATTCTCGGGGCTCTCATGATTTTCTTGGTCGGGAATCACGGCGAGAATTGGTGCAGGTCTTCATAAACGTGGCCCTGACGCGGTGGGCTAAGGGGTTAACTCTATAAGGGTGTTCTCCCCAAAGTCTATCTAAGGGCGACCCTCCCCCCACACAATGCAAGATTTTCTCACTCCACTCCCACAAGACCCCCTGCCGCACCCTGCATCAGAGACCCCCTAATTAAAGAGACCCCGACCAGAAACCCCCCCAGAAGAGAGACATTTGTCTGGAAGCCCCCTGAAGAGGACCCTTGTCTGGAAGCCCCCCTGTAGAGGGACCCCTGTCTGGAAGCTGGAGAGAAGTCCATTTAGTCCATACAGAGGCAGTGAAAAATTCACTGCTTTAAAACTGACCTGTGCAATGCACCTTCTAGCTTAGTCAGAGGAAGCAGCACCTGTCAATTCCTGGGAAGAGAAAACCAGTCAACTGTGAAACTAACAGAAAGCACTTGACTATCTCCAATGTGGTCCAGGAGCTGTCAATCATAACTTGATGTTTATAGTTAGTTTCACAGCTGACTACTTAAAAGTCATTCAAATGTAAAGCGAGATGAATGAAACAATGCAGGCAGCTGTCAATCACAGCTCAGTAATGTCAATTTCACACATAAATGAATGGCTTGCGGATCAATGATCTGAGTGGGTTTAAACCCCGCTGACTGGGTTTCTCTTTCCAGGAATTGGCAGATGCTGCTTCCTGTGCCTCAGCCTGTAGGTATGTTGCATAGATTTTTTAAAGCAGTGAGTATTTTTCTTTATCTGGACTGCAAACTAGCTATCAGACAGTGGTCTCTCTGCTGGAGGGCTTCCAGACATGGGTCTCTCTAATAGGGGGATCTCTGGTGCGGGTCTTTTTAATTACGGGCGCTTTGGTGGAGTGGAGTCACTCCTGTACTGTGGGACGGAAGGGGTGGCCTAGAAAATCCTGGGGTGGGGGGGGGGGGGGGGGGGCTGAATTGCATTACGTGCAATGGGGAGGGCTGAATTGTATTACGCTGAGTGGGAGGAACTCAGTGTAATACTGGGAGTCCCAGCCACTGGACCTTGCTGTCGGCCACCCGCTTTGCAATCCTTGCCATGTATAAGTTTGCATGACAAAGAATTGGGACTTGCTTCCTGATTTGCGCTCCCAGAGTGAGCGCAAATCAGGTGCGATTCAGCTCTGGCAGGTGACCAAAGTCTCCCGAGTGAAGAATTATTTTCCTTTTCCATGACAAATTTAAAACATATAGTGTGGTCGTGATTACTAAAATGCTCCTTCACTTGTACCTCGAACACGTCTTCATTTCCCAGAACTAGGTCCAGCATCACACCATCCTTTATTGGACCTTCGACATGTTGATATAAAAGGCTCTTTTGATTACATTTGAAGCAATCTACTCCCTCTGATTCCTTTATACTATGACTATCCTAATTAATGTTGTGAAAGTTGAAATATCCTAATACAGGGAGAGATCGAACAGCCACGTTGCGCCTGAAAAATGGCACACTGTAGCACAATGTGGTCGAGAGAAACCAGGAGATCCCACTCCCGTGATCTACCCATATCGCATTGCCTCGCGAGATCATAACATGATCTTGCAAGATGTTGCGATGTGAATTCCACCCATTGTGGGCAGGATCGTTTTTCGGCAAATCTGCATATTAGAGTGAGAAAACTAGTCTCACTAAAATATGCAGTTTCCCGAGGCATTGGGATCTATCCACTTCAACTCGGAGACCTTGGGTGAGTGCCGTTCCGTACTGATATTCACAAACAGGGACCAGATGGAACTCGTGGGATCACCCAGGGGATTGGAGGCCCTCTGGCACTTCTGGTGCCACCCGGGCAGTGCCACCTGGGTGCCAGCCTGGCACTGCCAGCTAGCAGGGGCACTGCTTAGGGTATCAGGTTGGCACTTCCAAGGTGCCAAGCTGGCATTTTTCACTTTCGGCAATCGGGACGGGGGTGTCCTGCTTGGGTGTTGGGCAATGCGGGGAGGCCCGAGGACCCATCATAGTGAGTTGGGGCTTGCACCGGGGCTCCAGAGATCAGGATGCAATATAAAAATGGCATCCTGATCTCTCACTACAATGAGGATTTCCAGCGATCAGTGCAGAAAACGGAGCTATGTGCGGCCTCGGCTGCACATTCCCCATTAAGGCCCCCGATCTAACCAGCGGTGTGTTAAATAGCGGAGTGTTTCTCGGCACTGCAAGCACCGGAAACACGCGTCTAAACATGCTCGCTATGGGACTTTGTTCCCATTTAGTTAAATCGGGCCCATAGTTACACTACTATTGTTTTTACACACCTCAGCGAATTGTCTACATATCTGCTCCTCTATTGCCTGCTGACTATTTGGTGATCTATAATGCAATCACAGCAGTGTGACTGTCCCTTTTTATTGCAAAACTCTATGTACAAATCCTTATGAAAAGACTCTTCCAAGATATCGTCCTCACTACAGTAACAGATTTCTTAATTAATAATGTTACACCACCCACTCTTTTACACCACCCCGTCATGACTGATGGTCCTATACCCTGGAATGTTGAGCTGCCTGGCCTACCCATCCTCAACCATGCCTATGTGATGACAACAAAATCATAACTCCGTGTGGCAATACACTCTCTTAACTCATCTGCCTTACCTATGATACACTTAGCATTAAAGTAGAGGCCATTCAGCCTCACCTTACTCCCTTGAAACTCAACATGGGCGGCACAGTGGTTAGCAGTGCTGCCTCACAGCCCCAGGTTCCTAGGTTCAATTGTAATCTTGGGTGACTGTGTGGAGTTTGCACTTTTTTTTCCATAGAATTTACAGTGCAGAAGGAGGCCAATCGGCCCATCGAGTCTGCACCGGCTCTTAGAAAGAACACCCTACCCAACCCCATACCTCCACCCTATCCCCATAACTCAGTAACCCCACCTAACACGAAGGGCAATTTGGACCTTAAGGGCAATTTAGCATGGCCAATCTCCCCGTGTCTGCATGGGCTTCCTCCCGGTGCTCCGATTTCCTCTCAGTCCAAAGATGTACATGTTAGGTGAGTTGGCCATGATAAATTCCCCCTGAGCGTAATAAAGGTTAGGTAGGGTTACTGGATTACGGGGGTAGGGTGTAGGAGCGGGCTTAAATAGGGTGCTCTTTCCAAAGGCTGGTGCTGACTCGATGGGCCGAATGGCCTCCTTCTGCACTATAGAGATTCTATGAACATGCTGTGACCCTATTGCATAAACATTCTGTGTCCCCCTCCCCCTGCAGACCTAGTCCCGAACAGGCGTCGGAATGTGGCGACTAGGGGCTTTTCACAGTAACTTCATTTGAAGCCTACTTGTGACAATAAGCGATTTTCATTTTCATTTCAAAATCCCTTCCAAAATCACTAGTAAACCCACCTGCAAGGATGTTTGTCCCATTCTGGTTCAGGTGCAGACCGTCCAATTTGTCACAGGTCTCACATTCCCCAGAAACGATCCAGGAATCTAAACCCCTCCCTCCTGCACCAACTCTTGAACCACGCATTCATCTGCCTTAATCTCCTATTTCTGCACTCACTAGCACGTGGCACCGGGAGTAATCCAGCGATTACAATCTTTGAGGTCCTGCTCTTTAGTCTGCTGCCTAGCTCACTAAACACTTGACGCATGGCCTCATCCCACTTTCTACCTATATCATTGGTACCAATGTGTACCACCACTCAGTCTTCTCATCCTCCCCCTTTGGGATGCCTTGCAACCGCTTAATGACATTCATGACCCTGACACTAGGGAGACAACACACCATCCTCAAGTCATATCTGTAGCTGCAGACATGCCTGTCTACTCACCCTGTCTACTCCCCCTAACTAATGAATCCCCTACCACTATCTCTCCTGCTTTCTTCTTCCTCCCCTCCTGTACAGTCAGGTCACATGTGGTGCCAGAAGCTTAGCTCTGTCTGCACTCCCTGGAAGAACACCCAGCTTCCAAAACGGAAAACATATTTGTGAGCGGGACCCGAGGGGACTCCTCCACTTTCCTTTTGACTGCCTGGTGGTCACCCATTCCCTTTTTTCCTCAAGTCCCTTGAGCTGCGGTGTGACCACCTCTCCAAATGTGCTATCCACGTAACTCTCAACCTCGTGGATGTGCCAGTGTCTCCAGCTGCTCCGCGAGCTCCAAAACCCAGAGCTCATTTTTCTGCATTCGGGAGCACTTCCTGCACACGTTTCAGTTTCAGTAGGGGAGCATTTCGGGAAATGTGACCACAATTCAGTAAGTTTTAAAGTGCTGGTGGACAAGGATAAGAGTGGTCCTAGGGTGAATGTGCTAAACTGGGGGAAGGCTAATTATAACAATATTAGGCGGGAACTGAAGATCCTAGATTGGGGGCGGATGTTTGAGGGTAAATCAACATCAAGTGGGAGGCTTTCAAGTGTCAGTTGAAAGGAATGCAGGACCGGCATGTTCCTGTGAGGAAGAAGGATAAATACGGCAAATTTCAGGAACCTTGGATAACGAGAGATATTGTAGGCCTCGTCAAAAAGAAAAAGGAGGCATTTGTCAGGGCTAGAAGGCTGGGAACAGACGAAGCCTGTGTGGAATATAAGGAAAGTAGGAAGGAACTTAAGCAAGGAGTCAAGAGAGCTAGAAGGCGTCACGAAAAGTCATTGGCAAATAGGGATTTTATACGTTCATAAAAAGCAAGAGGGTAGCCAGGGAAAGGGTTGGTCCACCGAAGGATAGGCAAGGGAATCTATGTATGGAGCCAGAGGAAATCGGCGAGGTACTAAATGAATACTTTACATCAGTATTCACCAAAGAGAAGGAATTGGTGGATGTTGAGTCTGGAGAAGGGTGTGTAGATAGCAGGGTCACATTGAGATCCAAAAAGATGAGGTGATGGGCGTCTTGAAAAATATTAAGGTAGATAAGTCCCCAGGGCCTGATGGGATCTACCCCAGAATACTGAAGGAGGCTAGAGAGGAAATTGCTGAGGCCTTGACAAAATTCTTTGGATCCTCACTGTCTTCAGGTGATGTCCCGGAGGACTGGAGAATAGCCAACGTTGTTCCGTTGTTTAAGAAGGGTAGCAAGGATAATCCAGGGAATTACAGGCCGGTGAGCCTTACATCAGTGGTAGGGAAATTACTGGAGAGAATTGTTCGAGACAGGATCTACTCCCATTTGGAAGCAAATGGACGTATTAGTGAGAGGCAGCATGGTTTTGTGAAGGGGAGGTCGTGTCTCACTAACTTGATAGAGTTTTTCGAAGAGGTCACAAAGATGATTGATGCAGGTAGGGCAGTTGATGTTGTCTATATGGACTTCAGTAAGGCCTTTGGCAAGGTTCCTCATGGTAGACTGGTACAAAAGGTGGAGTCACATGGGATCAGGGGTGAGCCGGCAAGGTGGATACAGAACTGGCTAGGTCATGGAAGGCAGGGAGTAACAGTGGAAGGGTGCTTTTCTAATTGGAGGGCTGTGACTAGTAGTGTTCCACAGGGATCAGTGCTGGGACCTTTGCTGTTCGTAGTATATATAAATGATTTGTAGGAAAATGTAACTGGTCTGATTAGTAAGTTTGCAGACGATACAAAGTTTGGTGGAATTGCAGATAGCGATGAGGACTGTCAGAGGATACAGCAGGATTTAGATCATTTGGAGACTTGGGCGGAGAGATGGCAGATGGAGTTTAATCCACACAAATGTGAGGTAATGCATTTTGGAAGGTCTAATGCAGGTAGGGAATATACAGTGAATGGTAGAACCCTCAAGAGTATTGAAAGTCTGAAAGATCTAGGTGTACAGATCCACAGGTCATTGAAAGGGGCAACACAGGTGGAGAAGGTAGTCAAGAAGGCATATGGCATGCTTACCTTCATTGGCTGGGGCATTGAGTATACGAATTGGCAAGTCATGTTGCAGCTGTATAGAAGCTTAGTTAGGCCACACTGGGCATAGTGTTCAATTCTGGTCGCCACAGTACCAGAAGGATGTGGAGGCGTTAGAGAGGGTGCAGAAGAGATTTACCAGGATGTTGCCTGGTATGGTGGGCATTAGCTATGAGGAGCGGTTGAATAAACTCGGTTTGTTCTCACTGGAACGACGGAGGTTGAGGGACCTGGTAGATGTCTACAAAATTATGAGGGGCATAGACAGAGTGGATAGTCAGACGCTTTTCCCCAGGGTAGAGGGGTCAATTACTAGCGGGCATAGGTTTAAGGTGCGAGGGGCAAGGTTTAGAGTAGATGTACGAGGCAAGTTTTTTTACACCGAGGGTAGTGGTTGCCTGGAACTCGCTGCCAGAGGAGGTGGTGGGAGCAGGGATGATAGTGACATTGAAGGGGCATCTTGACAAATACATGAATAGGATGGGAATAGAGGGATATGGACCCAGGAAGTGTAGATGATTGTAGTTTAGAAGGGCAGCATGGTCGGCACGGGCTTGGAGGGCCGAAGGGCCTGTTCCTGTGCTGTACTTTTCTTTGTTCTTTGTGAACATCTAGATTCCAGTGGGGTCCATAACGTTGCACATATGACAGGTCACATATTCCACTCGGCTGACTTCACCTACCATGACTTAAATGTGGGCTTACTGAGTCACACATGCTAACTTTGCTAATTACTTCATCTTAAAGATAATAATTTTACTTTCACTTTTGCCTCCTTCACTTCGTCTCTGACTTTTTACTTAGCCCTGGTGCTCCTCCATAATCTTCCAGCTTTTTGAGTCTTGGTTTGTAGCTGCCCCTTATTTTTTTTAAATTTAGAATACCCAATTCATTTTTTCCAATTAAGGGGCAATTTAGCCTGTTCAATCCACCTACCCTGCACATATTTTGTGTTGTGGGGTCGAAACCCACGCAAACACGGGGAGAATGTGCAAACTCCACACGGACAGTGATTCAGAGCCAGGATCGAATGTGGGACCTCGGCGCCGTGAGGCCGCAGTGCTAACCCACTGCGCCACCGTGCTGCCCTGTAACTGCCCCTTATGACCTATGAAAGTAGCTAGGAAAGCAAGACAGCAGCAAAGAGAAAAAGCTCCCTCCCCCACTTTTCATAACTCCCATACTTATAGAACTACCAACTCCACTCACTGGTCACTGCACTCTGTGTTAGATACACTGAGGCCTCCTGATTTAAACTCTGCCTCAGAAGTTTCAGCAGCTGGATTAAACCAGATTATCTGCAGTGAACTATTCAAGCTGAGCAGTTCCACCCCCAGGAGACTGTTTTGCCCTCTTCTAAAGATACATAACTGTCTACCCTTTTGAATTTCAACCCTACTAAATGGTGTATGTTATCAAAGAACGAGCAGCAATTAATATTTGCATTTTCCTTTCACAGTTATTGACTGGCCTATTTATTTCTAGAATTTTCTATTTTTGTTTCAGATTTCCAGCACTTATAGAGTGTTCATTTTTATTTATTATTTGTATTTCTTGTTTATCCCATGCCATTGTTATTAAAACTAATGGTGGTTCCTGGGCTTGTCGGTTGATGGGTTTCCAACATATATAGGCATTTCATTGTCTTCCTGATTTGAAATTGAGATCATATTCATTGTACCTGAAGAATAATGTACCTGCAGAATAATGTAATATAAAAGCAAAGATCCTTTGCCTGAGATATGGTTCCTATTAATAGTTACGTGCATCCGATGGAACAATCAATTTATGCCATGAATGTATTTTGTAAAAGGATAATTTTACTCTTTTCATATACAACTAAATGCTGGATTGAATGCAATAATACTTCGCCATCTGTAGAATTAAACTGACTGATTTTAGTTATATTCCCAAGCCACCAATAAAGGACAGGCTGCCATACAGATCTTCACTCTATTGAACCAGCTGAGTATTGAAGAAAAAGCACAATAAATAATGTTACATTCTGGTGCTTGAAAGTGCCTCTGCTCATCAATTACTTCTCAACAAGACAGAAGGTCCCCCAAAAGAGGTGCTGAGTTTTATAGTCCAGAAAGCCAGCAGGCGAAGGATGATACAGAAGTCAGTATCATATTTATTTACAGAATGAAACCTTACATCCATAGCCCTTCTAACTCAAGCACTCACAGTTTCAGTAAGTCTCTTTATATATGTGCTCAAGGAAAATCCTCAATTAATCCTCTCATCTCTATATAACAAAACACAATTGGCATATGACAAACATGGATGCCTTTTATCCCCTATCAATTCAGCTCATACTGAGAATCAAATCTGGATTCTTTTTCCTCTGAAACAATGGGCGGGATTCTCCCAGCCCTGGGCCGGGCGGGAGAATCCCTGCGACCGGGCCATGTCGCCCCGACGCCAACACGCGATTCTCTGGTCCAGATGGGCCGAGCGGCCGTGAAAGGAAACCGAGCCCCGCCTGCGCCGTTCTAACCTGCTCTGAGGCGGCATTGAAGGATCAGGTGGCGGCCTGTGGGGGGAAGGGGAGTCCGACCCCGGGAGGGGGGGGTCCGACCCCCGGGGGGGGGGGGGGGGGTACCTCTGATGTGGCCTGGCCCGCGAGCAAGACCCACCGATTGGCGGGCCGGTCTCTCTAGCTGGGGGGTCTCCTTTAGTATGCACTGGCCCCTGTAGCCCTGTGCCATGTTGCGTCGGGGCTGGCGCATTGAAGGAGGCCACTGCGCATGCGCGCATTGGTGCTGGCACCACTGCGCACGCGTGGATCCCGCCGGGCACAGTTCACGCCGGGATCGGCAGCTGGAGCGGCGTGAACTGCTCCAGGGCCGTGCTAGCCCCCTGTCGAGGCCAGAATTAGTCCTGGCAGCAGCCCATTCACGCCATCGTAAAACACGATGGCGTTTATGATGGCGTGGACACTCTGCCACGGGATTAGAGAATCCGTCCAAGGTGCCTCATTTCCACAGCAGTTATTGGAATTACCAATTGAGCCATCAGGTAAGCAGGTCTGTTAATTAATCTAAGCAATGAATCAATCCTGAGTTTTTGCTTAATCTTTGCTCTCATTATTGGTGAACAATGTTACTTGTGGCTATTGGCAACTATTTGATTTACTTTGGACTGAGGCTATTTTTTTTAATCTAAAAGAAAGGTAGGCTGGGGCAGCAAGGTGGTGCAGTGGGTTAGCATTGCGGCCTCACGGCACCGAGGTCCCAGGTTTGATCCCGGCTCTGGGTCACTGTCCATGTGGAGTTTGCACATTCTCCCTGTGTCTGCGTGGGCTTCGCCCCCACAAACCAAAGATGTGCAGGGCAGGTGGATTAACCACGCTAAATTTCCCCTGAATGGAAAAAAAATGAATTGGGCTCTCTTGGGGCGATTCTCCAAAATGGAGACGAAGTGTTTGCGCTGTCCTGAACGCCGTCGCATTTCACGAAGGCGCGAAATGGGCACGGTGACGACCGATTCTGTCCCCCATAGGGGACCAGCACGGCGCTGGAGCGGTTCATGCCGGCACCGCGCCAACCCGGGCATGCGCAGTTGGGCCGTACCAACCTGCGCATGCGCGGGGGACTTCTTCAGCACGCCGGCCCTGACTCAACATGGCATCGGTGTTCAGCGTGCGGCTGCGCAGGAAAGTGGGCCCAGGCGGGGAGAGGCCGGCCCGCCGATCGGTGGTCCCCGATCGCGGATCAGACCCCATCAGAGGCCCTCGGAGAATCGTGCGCCGGCGTCGGGGCATGGTTGCGGTGATTCTCCGGACTGGCGCGGGGCTTGGAGAATCGCCCCCTCTAAATTTATTTTTAAAATAGGAAAGGTAAGCCGAATAAGAGTAGCAACACTCAGCTGCTAAACTTTATACATTCAGAAAATGTCAGATTTGCCTTAGAACACAATAGTTCATACAAACCTGCAGCTCTAATAGAAATGGAAAATGTTATCAAATTACTTTTGCCATAAGATATCCCCCAGTACTTACGAGTTTCTCATTGCCTTCTGTAAGAAGTTATATTTACTGAAGTATTGGGCAAAAGTTGGAATCTTTTCAGTTATGATTTATTAACATTGGGGAAGTTAGACAAGGTGAAGTGAGGAGACAAAATCCCAGAACCAACTCAACCTTTGCATAGACTAAGGGATATTTAACACAATTAGCCTCCAGAATAAGAACTCAGATGTCATCAGATCCAGTGGGTAAATAATTTACCCTCATATAATGATTCTGTGATATTGAACCACAGAAACCAAGATGGCCTCAGAATTGATTTCCTTGCTGTGTTAACTGAGTTTAGATAAACTGGGCAGTACAACAAAGATAAAAAAGGCAGTACAAATGGTATCAATATCTGATTCCGATGAAGAGATGGGAAAAAAATCAGTGATTCAAGCTAAATAATTTGGCTTGTGAACATTAGGTGCAGACAGGATGTTGCCTCCATTGAAGAATAACCTGCAATAGCTGAAGGGCTTCTGACAGCTGTTGAATGAGATTCTAGTGAGAAATGTGAGAGAAGACATTAGTATTGTGTTGGAGGGCAGGCAGACAGCAATGGAAATCCCATCTTCAATAACCAAGATGACTTTAACCCAGGAACTCAAGACCCGCAATTGGCAAAGTGGCCCGACGCCAAGAACGGTGCAAACCACTCCGGCTTCGGGCCAACCGGAAGTTGCAGAATCCTCCGCACTACCGGGGGCTAGGCCAGCATCGGAGAGGCTGGCGCCGCGTCAACCGGCGGCGAAGGGCGGGGGATGGGAGAATCCCGCCCCAGTTATCTAAATGTCAATGGGAGGAAAGATATTAGAATCCTTGCTAAATCATACCAGGTAACAAAATACTTAACAATTGTCAGGATGGAGCTTTGAAAGATCAACTTAATTGAACTTTTTGAAGAGACAAAAAAATGAGTTGACAAGGGTTGTCGTATAATTTCATTGACAAGGTGCGGAACAAGAGACTTGTGATAAATGTCAAGGCGTGCGGACTTGAGCTCTACAAAACAGAGGGTAGGAGTTAAAGAATTTTTCTTGGCCTGACAAAGTGATAAATAGCGGCATACAAGAATCTGCATTGGGATCACTGTTAATTGAATAATCTTTATTGTCACGAGTAGGCTTACATTAACACTACAAAGAAGTTACCGTGAAAAGCCCCTAGTCGCCACATTCCAGCGCCTGTTCGGGTACACAGAGGGAGAATTCAGAATGTCCAAATTATCTAACAGCACATCTTTGAGGACATGTGGGAGGAAACCTGAGCACCTAGAGGAAACCCATGCAGACACAGGGAGAACGTGCAGACTCCACACAGTGACCCAAGCCGGGAATCAAACCTGGGACCCCATATTTACTATATCCATCAATGATTTGAACTAAGAAATTAGAGTAATGGTGTCAGAAAAAGCAGATGATAGAACATAGAACAGTACAGCACAGAACAGGCCCTTCGGCCCTCGATGTTGTGCCGAGCAATGATCACCCTACTTAAACCCACATAACCCGTATACCCGTAACCCAACAATCCCCCCCTTAACCTTACACTACAGGCAATTTATCATGGCCAATCCACCTAACCCGCACATCTTTGGACTGTGGGAGGAAACCGGAGCACCCGGAGGAAACCCACGCACACACGGGGAGGACGTGCAGACTCCACACAGACAGTGACCCAGACGGGAATCGAACCTGGGACCTTGGAGCTGTGAAGCATTGATGCTAACCACCATGCTACCGTGAGGCCCCTCCCAAGGTGTAGATAATAATGTGTAAGGTTGCACCAAAATACAAGGAGGCTTTTAACAGATTTTCAGAGTAATCATATATTTTAAATAATATACTAGGTACGAGGTGGCTCTTCTTAATAAGAAAAATAAGAGGTGCACTTATTCCTTGGAGGTAAGAAACTAAATGGGGTAAAGAAGCAAAGAGATTTGGCTTATGCAGAGCACTGTTGGGCCAAATAGTGTGTTGAAGAATATTGCAAATTCTAAGAACATGATATATAAATCAATAAAGTTGCAACACAGGTAAATGAAGTAATTAAATGTGCAAACAAAATATCTGGGTTAATTTGTAGAGGTAACATTAAAATTATAAAGAACCTTGGTTTGATCACACTGGAGAGCTTATATGCAGAACTGGCTTTCTTACTGTCGGGAGGATATGGAACAATTGAAAAGAATCAGAAAATATTGACAGAGACATTGTCAGAATGGAAAGGATACAATTCTCAGAAATATTGAGCAACTTGGGGCCTTTTCTGTGCAAGAGAAAATATAAGGAGGTGACTTGATAGAGATCCTTAAAATTCTGAAGTAGTCCAGTAAGTTAAATGTCAATAAACTGTATCCACTTGTCGATGAGTCTAGAACAGGGGTGGGCAAACTTTTCCGTGCAAGGGCCACATTCAGAAATTCACAATTTTAAAGGGCCGCATAGTATATTAAGTAAAATAATTAATATTTAAAATAGCCAAAATAAAAGGTTTTTAAAGAAAAAAAGCAATTAATTTTTATTAATTAATATTTTAAAGTAGAAACTTCACATGAAACACATGCTGTGCCGAGCAATGATCACCCTACTCAAGTCAACGTATCCACCCTATACCAGTAACCCAACAGCCCCCCCATTAACCTTAAAATTAAAAAAAAAAGTAAAAAAATAATTTTTTTTTTAATATGACTTGATCTTGGTGGGCCGCATAAAGACCTTTGGCGGGCCGCATGCGGCCCGCGGGCCGTAGTTTGCCCACCCCTGGTCTAGAACAAGGAATCATAAATGTAAAATAGTTTCTGACAGGTGAACTACAGAATTTAGGAGGAATTTCATTACATAGAGAGTGATGAGAAGTGGAAATCGCTGACACATTGACTGTTTAAAATAGCAATGACACAGATAAGAAGAAGCTTGATGCATGCATGAGGGAGAAGCAAATAGAAGGACATGGGGGAAGGTTGGATAAAGGAAATGAGCTGGAGGAGGTTTGTGTGAAGTATAAACACTGTCATAGACCAGTTGAGCTGATAGGCCTATTTCTGTAAAGTCAACACTATTCCCAATCCCATAGTTAGATTCTGCTGGTTCTGAATCTTAATTCGGTCTAAACCTTCCTAGTTGCAAAAATATAGAATGAGTACATGCTCAGTGCAGCATCAAAGACATACAAACTCCCATTATGTCAAATTTACCAACCAGCAACAGTGCTGAAAGATGGCACAGAGGCTGAGATTGCAATGTAGGTTACAGCAATCAGCACGGTTTCAATTCTAAGAAATGTCAAAATCCAACACTAATCCCTTTGGTTTTTCTGACTAAAAACATTCTGATAAAGCAACTCTACCCAATTGAATACCTGACAATAGATGAAATCCCAAAGCACATTTTATGTCTCCTACTTCGAAACCATTATCAGCATTTAGTGAATTATTTTATTTGACGCTCTATATTAACTCCTGCTTTTGACATTTTCTGCTCTGCAAAACCCATCTTTTGTTTATTTTACTGTACTATTACTGCTCCTTTTGCCTTCCACTGTCATCCCTTTTGCCATTGAATCACTCCAGCCTTCTATCCTATCACAAACCGTCCCAAATACAATTGAGAACCAAGAGGTTAAGAAGGGAGATGAAGAAGCACATTTGAAAAGCAAAGAAGGATTATGAGCAAAGACTGGCAGCTAGCATAAAGGGGAAGCCCAAATTCTTCTATAGACATGTAAACAGTAAAAGGATGGTAAAAAAGAGTATGTAGTGCCAATTAGGAACCTAAAAGGGAATTTACACATGGAGACGGAGCATGGCAGAGGTATGAGATTACTTTACCAAGGAGATAGATGCTAACCAGGTAATGGGGACAGAGGAGGAAACTGTAACCAGAAGGGTTGAAAATTGATAAAGATGGAGTGTTTGATAGGCTGTCGGCCTTTAAAGTTGACGAGGCACTGGGACTGGATGAGATGCATCAAAGGATATTGAAGGAAGTGAGAGTGGAAATTGCAATGGCACTGTCATAATTTTACAGTCACCCCTAGACTCGAGGGAGGTACTAGAAGTCTGGAGAATTGAAGACATTACACCTTTGTTCAGAAAAGGTTGCAAGGATAAGCCCAGCAATTACAGACCAGTCAGTTTAACTTGGGTGGTGGGGATATTCCTAGAAACAACTATTTGGATAGAATTAGTAAGCACATGGAAAAATGTGGGTTCATTAGGAAAAACAAGTGTGGATTTCTAAAGGGGAAGTAGTGTGCTGTAGTTTTTTGAAGAGGTAACAGAAAGGTTGATGAGGGTAATATTGTTGATGTGTATATGGACTTTCAAAAAGCATTTGATGCAGTGCCACACAACAGACTTGTGAGAAAAGTTATAGCTCATAGAATAAAAGGGACAGTAGCAATGTGGATACAAAATTGACTGAGTAATTGGAAACAGAGAGTAATGGTCAATGGGTATTTTTCGGGTTTGAGGAAGGTTTGTAGTGGAGTTCCCTAGGAGTCAGTATTGTAACCCTTGCTTTATATTAACAATCTATATCATGGTACGTTGGGAACAGTTTCAAAGTTTTCAGATTACACAAAACTTGGAAGCATTATAAACTGTGAGGTGGATAGTGTAAAACTTCAACAGAACGTAGATAAGTTGGGCAGATCAGTGACGTTCAATGTGGAAAAGTGTAAGGTGATGCACTTTGGCAGGAAAAACATGGACAGATAATATAAAATAATGGGTTCAATTCCTGAGGGGGTGCAGGAGCAGAGGGACCAGGGCGTATATGTGCATGGATCATTGAAGGTAGGACGGGAGAGAGCAGTTAATAAAGCATACAATATCCAGGGCTTTATTAATAGGGGCATAGAACACTAGAATAAAGAGGTTATGTTGAACTTCTACAAGCCACTAGTTAGACCTCAGCTGGAGAATTGCGTACAGTTCTGGGCATCACGCTACAAGAAGAATGTGAACCCATTGGAAAGACAGCAGAAGAGGTTTACAAAAATGGTTCCAGCGATGGAAACTTCAGTTATGCTGATAGATTGGAGAGGTCGGAACTTCATAGAATCCCTACAGTGCAGAAGGAGGCCAATTGGCCCATTGAGTCTGCACCGGCCCTCCGAAAGAGCACCCTACTTAGGCCCAATCCTCTGCCTTATCCCATAACCTCACCTACCCTTTGCACTAAGGGACAATTTAGCATGGCCAATCTACCTAACCTCTTTGGACTATGGAAGGAAAAGGGAGCACCCGGAGGAAACCCACGCAGACATGGGAAGAATGTGTAAACTCACGCAGTCACTTGAGACCGGTCCCTGGCGCTGTGAGGCAGCAGTGCTAACCACCTTCTGGTGACAGTTTCCTCCACGGTCCCCATTACCAGATTAGCATCTATCTCCTTGGTAAAGTAATATCATACCTCTGCCATGCTCTGTCTCCATGTGTAAATTTCCTTTTAAGTTCCTAATTGGCACTACATACTCTTTTTTACCATCCTTTTACTGTTTATACTGTGTCGCCCAACTGTTCTCCTTGGAGAGAAGGGGCGGGTTTAGCTCAGTTGGCTGGACAGATGGTTTGTGATGCAGACCAAGGCCAACAGTGTGGGTTCAATTCCCATACTGGCTGAGGTTATACATGAAGGCCCCGCTTTCTCAACCTTGCCCATCGCCTGAGGTGTGGTGATCCTCAGGTTAAATTGGCACCAATCAGCTCACCCCCTCAAAGGGGATTGCATCAATCGTTACTTTAAGAAGACTAATAGGAGAATTAATACAGGTATTCAAAATCAAGAGGGGGTTGGACTGAGTAGATTGGGAAAAGCTGTGCATGCATGCAAAAGGATTGAGAATGAGAGAGCGGAGATTTAAAGTGATTTGCAAAAGAAGTAAGCCTAATGTGAGAAAAATCTTTTTCACACTGTGTGGTTTCGGTTTGAAATGCACTGCCTGGAAGTGTGATGGAGGCAGGTTCAATCGAGGCATACAAGATGGCATTAATGGTTATTTGAATAAAAACAAACAATGTGCAAGGGGATGGGGGGGAATGGCACTAAGTCATAATTGCTCATGTGGAGAGCTGATTCAGACATGATGGGCCGAATCGCCTTCTTCTGCACCGTACTAAATTTGTGATTTGTTCTTCCTTTCCCCCTGACTCTGTTGCATCTCAAACTTATCCCAGTTCTGATAACCAGTTATCAACCTAAACTCTAACTCTGGGCTGGATTTTCCAACCCCTCTTGCCACAGGGATCATCCAGTCCCACTGAAAGTCAATGGACCTTTGGCTGGGCCATCAAATCTCCCGCGGTGTGTCTCTACACGACAGGGCTGGGAAATCTTGGCCACTGCTTCTCTCTCCATAGACGATACCTGATCTGCTGAGTATTTGCAGCATTTTCATTTTTTATTTCCGGTTTTCAGCATCTGTATTGTTTTGGTTTTAAGAGCAGGGGTATAATTTAATATTAGGGCCAAGTGTTATACTGGACCATGATTGAACCTGGACATTCTAATCACTCAGCAACCTAGAAGAGCAAGGTCTATCTGTTTGTGCACATGAACAGACTGAGGGACTAAATTAAGGCCATAAAAAAACACTGCCTGCCAATCATTTATGTATTTTTATGGTCTATAATTTTCAAATATTAATATTCCACTTTTGAGTTTTCATATCAGGCACACTGAATGGAATAGAGATGCCACAACAAGGTTGACCCAGTAGTTTAGAAAACATGCATTCCAAAACACACTGCACATATAGAATGAATGCAAATGAGGTCATTCATCCCATCATATCTGGGCTGGTGGCAGTACCAGTCAGAGCAATCTATACTAGTCCCATTCCCCTGTACGTTTATATAAATCGCTCTTAAATACTGTTACTGACTTGGCTTTAACAATCAATTGTGTTTGTGCTATCCAACAAACTTCCATATGAAAATGTTTCACCTAATCTCTCAGTTTATGCTTCTGATGGACTGACTAGCAGAAATATCATTCACTTCCATACACCTTTCCAGATTCTGGTTGGATCCCTTCTCTATGAATATAATCCATTTTCCTAATTATAATCACGGCAGCTTGAAAATCAGATCAACAAATTCAATGAAATCCCTAACATCCTGTCTGTTCTGCAATTTCTCCTTCCCAGTTATTATATGATGCTACTGCTGCCCTGAGGGCACAAGCTAGGTTGCATGTCTTGGACAGGATTTTTCACACTAACTTTGTGGAAAATGGTATTCCTGCCCATGATGGGAAGGACAGTAAAACCCAGAGCAGTAGTAGCAATAAATCTAAGGCTAGAAACATAGTGATGAAGAGGGAAAACAGGGTGATTATAAATTGAGAGAGAGGATGAAAGACCATGAGCATGATCTACCCGAACAGGAACAGAGTCCCATAGCACGTGCAATTAGCCAGATGTTCCCCGGTGCTCGTAGCACTGAGAAACACCACGCTATCAAACAGTCATTCAGGTAGATCGGGGGCCTCCGCGCCAACGTGCAGCCAAGGCCACATTTAGTCCCGTTTTCTGCATTGAGGAGCTCCCCTTGCCGGAGCTCCTCAGTACAGAGAGAGAATGGAACGCCATTCTTTAATAGCGTCCCAATCTCTCGGCTTGACCCCCCATCCCCGCCCCCAACCCATCGCAGCCCCCAAACCCCTCTCCAAGCGCCAACTCACCCAGGCAGGGCACTCCGGGCACAATCTCTGTTGTGTGATAATTGGCAACTTGGCACTTTGGCAGTGCCAACCTGGCACCTTGGCAGTGCCCCTGTCAGCTGGCGGTGCCACTGATGCACCATCAATTGGACACGAGACGAAGATGAGATCCAAACGATAGGCTTTAATGCACAAGATGTGTGCCCGGCAGCAGACGTACAGAAGAATGGCCGACTGCCGGGAAGGACGGGTTCTTATATCCAGCGTTGTAGGCGGAGCTACCTACATGACTTACCCGGGCCAATGGGCAGCAAGTCCTCTGCACCAATAGCAGCTCACTTCTAAGGTACCGTAATACCCCTAGTCATACTACCACATTCACCCCTTGTTGAAAAAGAAGCGGGGGGGGGGAACACGGGCATGGGGAGGGGGGGGGGGGGGTGGTGTCCCGTGAGACTGGTAGTATGACTAGAGATGTTTAGGTCGTACCGTTGCATCGATGGCTGCCCACTGACCTGTCACTTATGTGCAAAAGGGAAAACAACACCTGTGTACAGTGTGCACAATTAGGGGGGGAAAAATGGGGGAACAGGTAAAGGACAAAAGAAAAATCACAAGAGTCAATCCGCAGGCAGAAGTCCACTAGTAGGTCACATCAATTCAATCAGTCGAGTGGGCGCCTTCGATGTCCTGCTTGACCTGCGCAGCGGTGCCAGCAATGTCAGAGCGGTGGTCGTCCATGTCTCCGGGAGCGACGATCTTGTTCCTGTGTCCGTACCCCTGGTCGGAGCTAGCGGGGGCCAGGCTGGGAGAGGGGGTTCCTGTCCGCTGAGCTGTGGGGGCGTCGGTGCTGGGGGCAGTGGCGGTCGGGGCGGAGGTGCTGGTGTTGGGGGGTGTGGCCGAGATCCGGCGGGTGCCAGGTCCCGGAGGGAGACCGTGTCCTGTCAGCCGTCGGGATACTCCACATACGCGTCTTGCGGATTCGTGTGGAGTAGCTGGACTCTTTTGACCAACGGGTCCGACTTGTGCACCCGCACGTGTTTCCGGAGCAGAATGGGCCCGGGGGTAGCCAGCCAGGTCGGGAGTGGGATCCCTGAGGAAGACTTCCTGGGAAAAGCAAGAAGACGTTCGTGAGGCCTTTGGTTAGTGGCGGTACAGAGAAGTGACTGGATTGAGTGGAGGGCGTCTGGGAGGACCTCTTGCCAGTGGGAGACTGGGAGATTTCTGGACCGTAGGGCTAGCAGGACGGTCTTACAGACCGTACCATTCTCCCTCTCGACCTGTCCATTACCCCGGGGGTTGTAACTGGTCGTCCTGCAGGGCAAGAATTGACGCAGCTCGTCACTCATAAATGAGGATCCCCGATCGCTATGAATGTATGCGGGGTAACCGAACAGGGAGAAGATGGTGTGGAGGGCTTTGAGAATGGTGGTTGTGGTCATGTCGGGGCAGGGGATGGCGAAAGGGAAACGGAAGTACTCGTCAATCACGTTGAGGAAGTACATGCTGTGGTTGTTGGAGGGGAGGGGAACTTTGAAGTCCATGCTGAGACGTTCAAAGGGGCAGGAAGCCTTTATCAGATACACTTGTTCACGGCGGTAGAAGTGCGGCTTGCACTCCGCGCAGATGTGGCATTCCCTGGTGACTGTCCTGACCTCCTCGATGGAGTAGGGCAGGTTGTGGGTCTTTATGAAATGGAAAAAGCGGGTGACCCCCGGGTGGTAGAGGTCCGCGTGGAGGGTTTGGAGGCGGTCCACTTGTGCGTTGGCACAGGTGCCGCGGGACAGGGCATCAGGAGTCTCGTTTAGCTTCCCAGGACGATACAAGATGTCGTAGTTGTACGTGGGCAATTCGATCCGCCACTGCAAGATCTTGTCATTCTTTATCTTGCCCCTCTGTTCGAACATGAAAGCCACTGACCGTTGGTCTGTGAGGAGGGTAAACCTCCTGCCGGCCAGATAGTGCCTCCAATGTCGCACAGCTTCGACTATTGTCTGTGCTTCCTTTTCGACCGAGGAATGGCTGATTTCGGAAGCGTGGAGGGTACGGGAGAAGAAGGCCACGGGTCTGCCCGCTTGGTTGAGGGTGGCCGCCAGAGCAACATCCGACGCGTCGCTCTCGACTTGAAAGGGGAGGGACTCGTCGATGGCGCGCATCGTGGCATTTGCAATGTCTGCTTTGATGCGGCTAAAGAACTGGCGGGCCTCCATCGACAGGGGAAACGTGGTGGACTGGATGAGTGGGCGGGCTTTGTCGGCGTAATTGAGGATCCACTGGGCGTAATATGAAAAGAAGCACAAACAGCGCTTGAGGGCTTTGAGGGAGTGGGGGAGGGGAAGCTCCATCAGGGGGCGCATGCGTTCGGGGCCTATCACTCCGTAGCCGAGGATGGCTAGACGGTCGGTGCTAAACACGCACTTATCCTTATTGTAGGTCAGGTTAAGGAGTTTTGCGGTACGGAGGAATTTGCGGAGGTTGGTGTCGTGGTCCTGCTGGTCTTGGCCGCAGATGGTGACAGTGTCGAGATACGGGAAGGTTGCCCGTAAACCGTGTTGGTCGACCATTCGGTCCATCTCCCTTTGGAAGACTGAGACCCCATTCGTGACACCGAAAGGAACCCTTAAAAAGTGGTGGAGTTGCCCATCTGCTTCGAACGCAGTGTACATTCGGTCACTCGCACGGATGGGGAGCTGATGGTAGGCGGACTTAAGGTCCACCGTGGAAAAAACCTTGTACTGCGCGATCCTGTTGACCAGGGAGGAAATACGTGGGAGAGGATACGCGTCTAGCTGCGTAAACCTGCTGATGGTCTGACTGTGGTCTATGACCATCCGATTTTTCTCCCCGGTCTTAACCACCAGCACTTGTGCTCGCCAGGGGCTGTTGCTAGCCTTGATAACCCTTTCCTTCAAAAGCCTTTGGACTTTGGACCTGAATAAAGGTCTGGTCCTGGGCACTGTACCGTCTGCTCCTGGTGGTGACGGGTTTGCAATCTGGGGTGAGGTTTTCAAACAAGGATGGGGGGTCGACCTTGAGGGACGCGAGGCCGCCGAATTTGAACGTTAAACTCTGGAGGTTGCACTGGAAATCTAACTCCAGGACTGCTGCCGCGCAAAGGTGGGGAAGGATGAAGAGTTTATAGTTTTTTAACTCCCTCCCCTGGACCGTGAGGTCCGCTATGCAGCGCTCTGTGATCTGGACAGAGTGCGAACCGGAGGCCAGAGCGATTCTTTGTTTTACTGGGTAAACGGGAAGTGCGCAGCGTCTTACCGTGGCGGGGTGGACGAAACTTTCTGTGCTCCCGGAGTCCAGCAGGCAGCTCGTCTCGTGGCCATTGAGAAGGATCTTCGTGGTCGCCGTGGACAACGTGCGGGGCCGTGACTGGTTCAATGTTACTGAGGCGAGTCGTGGCAGGAACTCCGAGTCGTCATCCGGCAGCGAGTGGTCACTTGCGGGGTCCTCGGTGCCGATCCAAGATGGCGGCGCTCGTTGACCGCACGTGGTGGGGGGTGAACAAAATGGCGGTGCCCGGGGATCGCACGTGGAGTCGGGGGCCCACAATGGCGGCGCCCAGGGATCACTTGTGGCAGTGGGGAGTGGGGGCAGAGAGGTCCGCGGGCCGCGCGGAGCCCGTGAGGAGCGCGGGGGGGGGGGGGGGGGGGGGGGGGACCCATGATCACTGCTCGGGACTGCAGCGACCGCCTTGGACTGGCAAACGGCCACAAAATGGCCCTTTTTGGCGCAGATTTACAGGTTGCTGGGCGGGCCGGGCAGCGCTGGCGGGGTGCTTGGCCTGGCCGCAAAGGTAGCAGCGGAGCCCCGTGGGTTTATCGGGGTGCCCTGCGGCGCAAGCCTGAGGGGGGTCCGAGTCTGCGGAGGTGAGGGGGGGTCGCGTTCCATGCTGCCCAGGGGGCCGCCGCGTGGTCTGGAGCATACGCGTGGGCGTTGCGCTTAGTGACATCTAGAGAGGAGGCGAGGGCCCGTGCCTCGGCGAAGCTTAAAGTTTCTTTCTCTAAGACTCTTGCAGACCTGGGAAGATTGAATACCCACAACAAAAGCGTCTCTAATTAAAAGTTTGGTGTGTTCGGCCGCAGAAACTTGTGGGCAGGCGCAGTTTCTCCCCAGAACAAAGAGGGCCCGGTAGAATTCATCTAAAGACTCACTAGGGAATTGCTGCCTTGTGGCCAGCAAGTGCTGTGTGTAGACCTGGTTCACCGGCCGGATGAAATGTCCCTTAAGCAAGTCCATGGCTGCATCATAGTCTGTTGTGTCCTCTATGAGCGCATACACTGCGTGCCAACGCACGAGTGGAGGATATGCAGTTTTTGTTCCCTCGTCAGGCGGTTTTCGGCTATTGAAACACGCCAGCCAGTGTTTAAATGCTGCTGTTGCATTTGCTGCGTGCGGGCTTAGTCGAAGGCACTCCGGCTTGATACGAAGCTCCATCCTTTAAAAATCTGTGCATTAAATTGATGCACCGTCAATTAGACACGAGGCGAAGAAGTGATCCAATTGATAGGCTTTAATGCACAAGATGTGTGCCCGGCAGCAGATGTACAGAAGAATGGCCGACTGCCGGGAAGCACGGGTTTTTATATCCCGCCTTGTAGGCAGAGCTACCTACCTCTCAGCCAAACGGCTGAGAGGCACATGACTTACCCGGGCCAATGGGCAGCAAGTCCTCTGCACCAATAGCAGCTCACTTCTAAGGTACCGTAATACCCCTAGTCATACTACCACAGCCACATTGGCAGTGCCAGGGTGACACCAGTACCAAGGTGGCACCAATACTAGGGAGTCCCCCTGCCCTGAGGGCAAGCACCCAGGGGTTCTGATCCCCTGGAGGCCTCGACGAGTGCCGTTCCTTCTGGTCCATGTTTGTGGAGACCAAGGGCTCCAAGGTGAGGGGAATAAATCCCATGCCTTGGTTAGATGTCAGGAATGTGTATTATGCGTATTATAGTGAGACCAGCTGTCTCACTCTAATATGCAGATTTGCCAGAAAGTGATCCCACCCACAATGGGCAGAATTCACATCACGACATCTTTCGAGATCGTGTACACCTTGCGAGATGAAGCGAGCCAGGTAGATCCCGGAAGAGCGATCTCCCGGTATCTAACGGCCATTCTGCTTTTCGGGTGCAACGCAGCAGGTAGATCTCACCCCATCAGTGCGAATTTGGGAAGCACACGATTTACGAAATAACGTTCAGACACAAATGTGTTTTGGGGACTTCCGGTTGCGGCTATGACCAGCTAAGTCGCACGTTTGGCTGCTCCTGCTACAAAGGTGTTTTCGGGCCGATTGGAGGGCCCCAACGGCGCTGTAAGGACAAATCCCGGTGGGGGAAGGCTCCCTGAAGAGAACCAGACCAACTTTATGGTCGGTACCCGGAGTGGGGTGGTAAAGAAAGCAACAGCAGCTCCCAAAAAAAAGCGGGGGAAGAAGACCAAAATGGCGGCCGGTGGCGCACCCGAGGAATGGAGGAAATGGGCGGAGGAGCAGCAGGCCGCTCTCCTGCGCTTCTTTACGGAGCTGAAAATGGAGCTCTTGGAGTCAATGAATGCGACGACCACCAGGCTGATGGGAGCCCAGGCGACCCAAGAGGCGTCGATTCGGGAGCTGCAACAGGAGATGACTGTGAGGGAGGAGGAGGCCACGGTCCTCGTGGGAAAGGTAGAGGTGCACGAGGCACTCCACCTGAAATGGCAGAGCCGTTTTGAGGAGCTGGATACCCGAATGAGGCGGAAGAACCTGAGGATCTTGGGCCTGGCAGAAGGCCTGGAGGGGTCAGACCTCCCGGGATATGTAGCAGAAATGCTGAGCTCCCTGATGGGGGCAGGGGCCGTCCCTTCGCCCCTGGAGCTGGAAGAGGCCTACAGGGTCATGGCTAGGAGGCCAAGAGCAAATGAGCCCCCGAGGGCGGTGCTGGTGCGGTTCCAGCGACTCAGCGACCGTGAGAGAGTGCTGGAGTGGGCCAAGAGGGAAAGGAGCAGCAAGTGGGAGAATTCGACGGTGAGGGTCTACCAGGACTGGAGTGCGGAGGTGGCAAAGCGGCGGGCCCGGTACAACCGGACGAAGGCGGTGCTACATGCAAAACGGATCAGGTTCGGAATGCTGCAGCCAGCGCGCTTGTGGGTCACCTACAGGAACCAACACCACTATTTTGAGTCCCCAGAGGAGGCGTGGGCCTTTGTACAGGAAGAGAAACTGGACTCGAATTAGACCCAGGGGATACTTGGCGGCCGTAGCCGCTCGGGTACTTTCAGCTGAATTCTTTGTTTGGATTTTGAACTCTTGCTGTGGTTTTTCTTCTGATGTTTTTTCCCCCTTTGCCAACTTCCCTTAGTTATTGTTATTGTGGTTATTCATGGTTATTTATGGTTATTTATGCTGTTTGGTAGAGGGCGACTGTTAAGTACATTGTTATTTGTTATTTATCTGTTATTTATAATGTTAAGTTGGGGAGGTGGGACGGGGGGGAGAGCAGATCGGGGATATGGGCTCCTAGGGGGGGTTCTTTTACAGGCATGGACGGGGACGGGGGTGGAACTGAAGATGGCGGGGTGGGGTGTGGCAGGGCGAAAGCGCGGGCTTTCCTCTGTTTTCCCGCGCGCGGGGCAGAGGAGGGGGGAGGGGAGGAGTGCGGGGCGTGGCTAGCAATGGCGACCTTTCCCGCGCTGGAGCGGGGCCAGGGAGGAGTGGCAAGGGGGGGGGAGGCCCCCCCCCCCGAGCCGGGGGGAGTCGGAGTGGGGCAGGAGCAGCCGGGTCAGCGTGAACCAGCTGACTTACGGGAGTACGATGGAGGGTACATCGCGGCTAGGAGGGGTCCTAGCCTGGGGGGGGGGGGGAGGGGGGTTAGGGAGGGACACCGGGTTGCTGCTGAAAAGACCAGAAACGGGAAGTGGAGGACTGGAGAGGTGGGGGGAGGGGGACATCGCCATGGGGAGCGGGTCAGAAGGGGAGGGTCGACCCGGGGCGAGCAGGGAACAGGACATGGCTAATCGGCAGGGGAAGGGGGCGGGTCGTCCCGCGACCCGGCTGATCACTTGGAACGTGAGGGGGTTGAATGGGCCGGTCAAGAGATCAAGGGTATTCTCACACCTGAAGGGACTGAAGGCTGATGTAGCAATGTTACAGGAGACCCATTTGAAGGTAGTGGACCAGGTTCGCCTGAGAAGGGGGTGGGTGGGACAGGTGTTCCACTCTGGATTGGACGCAAAGAACCGGGGGGGTGGCGATTCTGGTGGGAAAGAGGGTGTCGTTCGTGGCGGAGGAGGTGGTGGCGGATAAGGAGGGTAGGTATGTGATGGTGAAGGGTAAGCTGCAGGGGGAGAAAGTGGTGATGGTCAACGTATATGCCCCGAACTGGGATGACGCGGGTTTTATGAGGCGCCTATTGGGCCTCATTCCGGGACTGGAGGCAGGGGGCTTGATCATGGGGGGGGACTTTAACACAGTGCTGGACCCCGGGCTAGACAGATCGAGCGCAAGGACCAATAGGAGGCCGGCAGCGGCAGAAGTGCTGAGGGGGTACATGGAGCAGATGGGAGGAGTAGACCCATGGAGGTTTGGTAGGCCGAGGGCGAGGGAGTATTCCTTTTTCTCCCACGTCCATAGAGTGTACTCCAGAATCGATTTCTTCGTGTTGAGCAGGGGGCTGATCCCGAGGGTACGGGAAGCTGAGTACTCGGCCATTGCGATCTCTGATCATGCACCGCATTGGGTGGATGTGGAAATGGGGGAGGCGCGGGACCAGCGCCCGCTGTGGCGGCTGGATGTGGGGCTGTTAGCGGACGACGAGGTGTGTAAAAGGGTCCGGAAGAGCATTGAGAGCTATCTGGACTTGAATGACACGGGTGAGGTGCAGGTGGGGATGGTCTGGGAGGCCCTGAAGGCAGTGATCAGGGGAGAGCTGATCTCCATAAGGGCGCATAGAGAAAGAAAGGAGAGGCAGGAGAGGGAGAGGCTGGTGGGGGAGCTATTGGAAGTGGATAGGAGATATGCGGAGGCACCAGAGGAGGGGCTGCTGGGAGAACGGCGCAGCCTGCAGGTCAAGTTCGACCTGCTGACCACCAGGAAGGCAGAGACGCAGTGGAGAAGGGCACAGGGCGCGGTCTATGAGTATGGGGAAAAGGCGAGCAGGATGCTGGCACACCAGCTTCGCAAACGAGATGCGGCTAGGGAGATTGGGGGAGTGAAGGAGAGGGGCGGGAAGGTAGTGCAGAAGGGGCAAGAAGTGAACGGGGTCTTCAGGGATTTTTACAAGGAGTTGTATCGGTCTGAGCCGCCGACAAGGAGAGGGGGAATGGAGGACTTCCTAAACAAATTGAGGTTCCCAAGGGTCCAGGAGGGGCTGGTAGAAGGGCTGGGGGCGCCAATAGGGCTAGAGGAGCTAGTCAAGGGAATAGGTCAGATGCAAGCGGGGAAGGCGCCGGGGCCAGATGGGTTCCCGGTGGAATTCTATAAGAAAAATGTGGACTTGGTGGGACCGGTACTGGTACGAGCCTTTAATGAGGCGCGAGAGGGGGGGGTTCTGCCCCCGACAATGTCGCAGGCTCTGATCTCCCTGATATTGAAGCGGGATAAAGACCCCGTGCAGTGCGGGTCCTACAGGCCTATCTCGCTTCTGAACGTGGATGCCAAGTTGCTGGCAAAGATCTTGGCAGCTAGAATAGAGGATTGTGTGCCAGGGGTAATCCATGAGGACCAGACGGGGTTCGTGAAGGGGCGGCAGCTCAACACGAACGTGCGGAGATTGCTGAATGTAATTATGATGCCGGCAGTGGAGGGGGAGGCTGAGATAGTGGTAGCGCTGGACGCGGAGAAGGCATTCGATAGGGTGGAGTGGGAGTACCTGTGGGAGACGTTGAAACGGTTTGGGTTTGGGGAAGGGTTTATTAAGTGGGTGAAGTTGCTCTACTCGGCCCCGACGGCGAGTGTAGTGACAAACGGGAGGAGGTCGGAGTATTTCGGGCTCCACCGAGGGACCAGGCAGGGATGTCCCCTATCCCCCCAACTTTTCGCACTGGCGATTGAACCGTTGGCGATGGCACTGAGGGGTTCAGGGGGGTGGAGAGGACTGACTAGGGGAGGGGAGGAACATCGAGTATCGCTGTATGCGGATGATCTACTGCTGTACGTGGCAGACCCAGAAGGGGGAATGCCGGAGATAATGGAACTATTAGCAGAGTTTGGGGACTTTTCGGGGTACAAATTAAATTTGGGCAAAAGCGAGGTTTTTGTGATACACCCGGGGGACCAGGGAGAGGGTATTGGGAGACTCCCCTTCAAGCGAGCAGGAAAGAGCTTTAGGTACTTAGGGGTGCAGGTGGCAAGGAACTGGGGGACCCTCCACAAGTTGAACTTTTCCAGGCTGGTGGAACAGATGGAGGAGGAGTTTAAGAGGTGGGACATGGTACCGTTGTCGCTGGCGGGGAGGGTGCAGTCAATCAAAATGACGGTCCTCCCAAGGTTCTTGTTTTTATTTCAGTGCTTGCCCATCTTCCTCCCTAGGGCCTTCTTCAAAAAGGTGACGAGTAGCATCATGAGCTACGTGTGGGCGCATGGCACCCCAAGGGTGAGGAGGGTCTTTTTGGAGCGGAGTAGGGACAGTGGAGGGCTGGCACTGCCCAATCTCTCGGGGTACTACTGGGCGGCAAATGTGTCAATGGTGCGCAAGTGGATGATGGAAGGGGAGGGGGCAGCTTGGAAACGAATGGAGAGGGCGTCCTGTGGCAACACAAGCCTGGGGGCCCTAGTAACGGCACCATGGCCGCTCCCCCCCACGAGGTACACCACGAGCCCGGTGGTGGCGGCCACCCTCAAGATATGGGGGCAGTGGAGGCGACATAGGGGGGAAATGGGAGGTCTGTTGGCGGCGCCAATAAGAGGGAACCATAGATTCATCCCGGGGAACATCGACGGGGGATTTCAGAGCTGGTACAGGGTGGGCATACGGCAGCTGAAGGACCTGTTTATAGAGGGGAGGTTTGCGAGCCTGGGAGGGCTGGAGGAGAAGTTTGAGCTCCCCCCGGGAAACATGTTCAGATATTTACAAGTGAAGGCATTTGCTAGGCGGCAGGTGGAGGGGTTTCCCCTGCTCCCCAGTAAGGGGGCGAGTGATAGGGTGCTCTCGGGGGTCTGGGTCGGAGGGGGGAAGATATCAGACATCTACAAGATAATGCAGGAGGCGGAAGCAGCATCGGGGGAGGAGCTGAAAGCCAAGTGGGAAGGGGAGCTGGGAGAGCAGATAGAAGACGGGACGTGGGCGGATGCACTGGAGAAGGTCAACTCTTCCTCCTCGTGTGCGAGACTGAGCCTCATTCAATTTAAGGTGCTGCATAGAGCTCACATGACGGGGACAAGGATGAGCCGGTTCTTTGGGGGTGAGGACAGGTGTGTCAGATGTCTGGGAAGCCCAGCGAACCATGTGCATATGTTCTGGGCATGTCCGGTGCTGGAAGGGTTCTGGAAGGGGGTGGCAAGGACGGTGTCGAAGGTGGTGGGGTCCAGGGTCAAACCAGGATGGGGGCTTGCGATCTTTGGGGTCGGGGTAGAACCGGGGGTACAGGAGGCTAGGGAGGCCGGAATACTGGCCTTTGCGTCCCTAGTGGCTCGACGAAGGATATTAATTCAATGGAAGGACGCGAGGCCTCCAAGCGTTGAAACTTGGATTAACGATATGGCTAGCTATATTCAGCTAGAAAGGATCAAATTTGCCCTGAGAGGGTCGGTACAGGGATTCGCCAGGCGGTGGCAACCTTTCCTTGACTTTTTAGATCAGAGATAGACGTTCGGGGTCGTGGCAGCAGCAACCCGGGGGGGAGGGGGGGGGGGGGGAGGGAGGGGGGGGGGGAGGGGGGGGGGGAGGGGGGGAGGGGGGGGGAGGGGGGGGGGGAGGGAGGGGGGGGAGGGGGGGGAGGGGGAGGGGGGGGAGGGGAGGGGGGGGGGCAGCAAGGGTCGTGGGGGGACATGCACGACTGTAACGCGGGCAAGTCTGCTCGCTGCTCATGTCTGAAACTGTAGGCTGCCTTGGTTGTTAAGGTTGCCTGGGGGGGGGGGGGGGGGGAGGACTGGTGCGCGCGAGAGGGCGGGCGAGGGAGGGACATTTGCCTAGAGGGATTGTGTTGTAAATAATTTAAAAATTAGTAGGGGTAAATGTCTGTATGGAAAAACTCTTTCAATAAAATTATTTAAAAAAAAAAAACAAATGTGTTTTGAAATGCTGCAAAGGTCCTCGAACAACATACATTCCTTAGTTTCTGGAAAGGTCACAGCTGACTGGAAAACTACAAATGTAATGTTCCTATTCAAGAAAAGAGGGAAGCAGGAACAATAGGCCAGTTAGCCTACCATCTGTATTGGGAAAATGTTGGAATCCATTATTAAGCAAGTAGTAGTAGGACATTTAGAAAATCCATAATACAATGCAACAGTCAGCATGGGTCTATGAAAGGAAAACCATGTTTGACAAATTTATTGGCATTGAGGATGTAACAAGTAGAGTAGGTAAAGGGGAACCAGTAGATGTAGTGCATTTGGATTTCCAAGAGACATTTGATAGATGCTACATAAAAGGTTACCACATAGGATCATTGTTGTAATAACATGCAGAGGTCACATCTGGCTGGGAATGATTGTTTCCCCAAGCTCATTGGGAGTGTGCGCAACCTGCTAGGGGCAGGGTAGCTTATCAGAACTGATATAAAAGGTCGGCCAGCGTGGAGTCGACCAGAAAGGAGGGAGGACCCGGGGAAATGTAATCAGGCCGCATGTAGATAATATTGTTGTTAAATAAATGACTTTACTATAACTCGCTGTGGACTCTCCTTATTAAAACGGTATTAGGGATAATATGAGACTGGCTAAATAACAGGAACCAGAGTCAGGTGCAACCACACCTGGAATACTGTGTACAGCTTTTTTCTCCTTATTTATAAAGGAATATTCTTGCATCGAAGGCAGGTCTGAGAAGACTCTTGAAGTTGATTCCTGTGATGAAAAGGGTTGTCTTATGAGGAAAGGTTATTCAGGCTGGGCCATTACTTATTCGAGTTTAGAAGAATGAAATATGATTGTATTGAAACATTCAAGACTCTCAGGGGCTTAACAGAGTAGACGCTGAGAGGATGTTTCCCCTTGTGCGGTAATCTAGAACTAGGGAATTCTGTTCAACAATAAGACATCTTCGGAGCGGTACGGTGGCACAGTGGTTAGCACTGCTACCCCGCAGTGTCAGGCACCCAGGTTCGACGGGTGATTGTGTGGAATTTGTGTCTCCCTGTGTCTGCGTGGGTTTCCTTCGGGTGCTCCAGATTCCTCTCAAAGTCCAAAGATGTGCAGGTTAAATGGATTGGCCATAGTTTGGGTGGGGTTACAGGGATAGGGCAGGGGGGGCTCATTCAGAGAGTCGGTGCAGGTTCGATGGGCCAAATGGCCTCCTGCACTGTAGGGATTCTATGATCTTTCATTTAATAGAGTAGAGGAGGAATATCTTCTCTCAGAGGGTTGTTAGCCTTTTGAGTTCCCTGATACAGAGTGAAGTGGAAGATGGACAGCACGGTAGCACAGTGGTCATCACTGTTGCTTCACAGCACCAGGGACCTGGGTTTGACTCCCGGTTTGGGTCACTGTCTGTGCAGAGTGTGCACGTTCTCCCCGTGTCTGTGTGGGTTCCCTCCGGGTGCTCCGGTTTCCTCCCACAAGGCCCAAAAGACATGCTTATAGGTGAATTGGACAATCTGAATTCTCCCACCGTGTACCCGAACAGGTGCCGGAATGTGACGACTGGGGGATTTTCACAGTAACTTCATTGCAGTGTTAATGTAAGCCTACTTGTGACACAATAAAGATTATTATGAGTCATTGGACATATTAAAGGTTGAGCGAGACAAATTGTTGATCAACAGGGAGTCAAGAGTTATATGGGGCAGGCAGGAAAGTGGAGTCAGATGAGCCATTATCTTATAAAGTGGCAGAGTAGGCATGAGAGACCAAATGATCTACTCCTGCTCCTACTTTTTCTGTTTTTACAAGTGAACTCAATTTTAAGTCAGGTACAGAAAAAGAAATAAAGATGAAGGAAAATTTGGTTGAGAGAGAGAGAAAAAAAGAGAAAGGACTTTAAAAAAAAACATTGAGATCGCCAAGAATTAAAACTTAAAGGACTTCAGACTTGTGCAAGTTAAATGCTGGAGAGTTTGAACGCTCATAATCAGTTCCTGCTGCATCATTAAAAGGATATTTAGAAAGAAATCGCTAATACTTAACTTCTTGTAGTGTGTTTAGTTAATATCTGCAATGCAAATGTAACAAATTCATACCACTCAATGCCTGTTAATGAAGCAGCAGACAGGGAAAACAATTTTTCCAAAGATAATGTCGGGGCATCACAACTCAGATGGAAACTTTCAGATATTTGAGTTTAACTGCGCATTTACCCCTCGCCTAAAGCTGCTGCACCATTTATGTATGAATAACAAGTCATTTAGCCTCCCAGTTATTTTGACAAGGAAACATGGGTGGGTTTCTGCGGTCCGCCAGCCACATGCTCCTCGGCGATGCTTTCTCCGGCAGCGGGACTCTCCGTTCCTGCTACCTACCAATGGAATTTCCCATTGTGGCCACCCTACTCTACTGGAAAGCCGTGGGTATGAGTACACTGCTGGTGCCACAGAGAATCCCGCCAATGGAGAATCCCGCAGTAGGTTTCTTAAATTAACAGTGCATGGGTGAAGAGAAATTAAAGTTCTCTTAATACAGTATTCACTTTGCTTTTTTTTTGCTACTTTCAACTTCAGGCTGTGCTGCAGTCTAACCACTTTGTCTATTATAATCATCACTTTATATGCTTAAATCATGAAAAGATTTCACTTCGATTTAACTGCATCTACGAAAAACTATCCTGATATAATGATTGGGGAAAATGTGCATTTATGGTAAACATTTTTCAGTCTGCGTAATCATCAAAATAGATTTATTACACACTTCATACCATTCTGTGTCTTATTTTAGATAGATTTTAGCCATTGGAGGCCTGACTCTATATTAGAAGTACTCAGGCACTGACATGTGATTTCAAGCTCAAAAGCCACAGCAAGGAAAATGATTTACAAACGGAGTCATATTAAATGTGGAACATGCTACAATATTAGTGCAGCTGTGACACACTTTACCCCACTTTATAAAAATGAGTTGTGACCTGGATGTTGCCCTGAGCAATCCTTGTCTGATTTAATACACAAGCCTGGAATGGCATACAAATTAGACAGAGCCCAGCCTATGTTGCTTTGGCTTATTATGGGACAGCTTGATCTCAAAGAAAACTCGAGGGAAATCTTTCACATTATCAGTACTTTGATGCTGGAAATGTGTGTTGCAAAATCAGGCAACTGTGGCCAAAGGTTTTATGACCACTAAAAAAACACTCAGAAAACCGGTGGCCAGTTTATTCCTGATTGTTTGACAAACATCCCCGAGATGCAAAGATGTACATCAGGAAAGTTAAAACGAGAGTTTAGCCCATGGTTAAGTGGAAACGCTGAGCCATAAATCATCATTGAGTCAAAATTCTCCCGTTTTGGGACTAAGTGCCTTGGGGGGTGGCAACGTAGATGCTTCCTTTTGCAGCGGGCAAACCGGGCAAATCCTCCAGCCACAACCTTATTAATTATGCATTTAGGTGTTTTAAATTTTGACAGCAATTTTTTGATTTGGGCTCATTACAATTAAGGGCAGAAACAGAATAGTTTTTGGAGGGAAGATGGAAAGGCATGCAAATAGAGAAGCACTTCCTGATTTCCAGCTTCAAACACACTCACAAATGAGATATGGCCAAGTCACACATTGAAGCTTCCTTTTTCCTACCGAACATGCCTCAGCCACGAAACCAGATGAGCCCCTTTATTTCACACTCTCAAATTTTAATTTGTAGCACATTTGTGTCATATTTGTGGCCTCATGAGTGATTCTTTAACTGACCACAAAGCAAAGCTGTTAAGACAATCATAGTTAATTCCACAGAGGACAACTGTATTCCAAATTGTAAAAATTCTAAAAACAAAACAAAAATAACACTAGCTACATTCAGCAGGTTGTTTTTCTGCCTTCAAAGGAGCACAACTAATTAATTGCATAAATTATCATAACTAGGTACCTCATTTTGGAAGGACAAGCTGCCTTCAAATAGCAGCTGCAGCTTGAGCTGGGGGACAATACAAATAAGACACCTGCATGGGAACTAAATATTGTTATCTCAAATGTCTTATCGTGTGTGTTCTCCTAACACACATGGAAATTAAATAAGGAAAGCAGTAGGCCATACAGCCCCTCATGTCCTCTCCTCATCATTCAATACGTCCGTGGCTGAATTTTATTTTTCTGTCCTGTTCCCTTGGTGTCAAAAAATAATTCCATAGATTTTTGAAACTAAAAAGAAAATCTCAGCAGGTCTGGCAGCATCTGCAGGGAGGGAAAAGAGCTCACGTTTTGAGTCCAGATGACCCTTTGTCAAAGCTAAAGACAGAGAAAGTGGGAAATATTTATACTGTGGAGTGAGAATGAAAGATGAGTCATAGTCTCACAAACGCAGGGAATGGGGTGCTAATAGCCACAGAAAGCAAGGGGAAAGAGTGCGAATGGCAGTCCCCAGAGAGAACAAAAGGTGTGAAAGGCCAAACTGCAGAGAAACTAACATCAGAGGGTAAACTGTGAGAGATGTAGATGTTGGGGGGAGGGGTAGGGGGAAGTAAAGGGGAGAAAGGGTAAGGAAAGGTGGATAAGGTGGAGTGGTGGGGGGGGGAGGGTGAATATGTATATAAAGGAAGACAAGAGAGAAAGAAATGGTAAAAGACAGTTAAAATGAAATGGGATGAAAACAAATGGGCCGAGGTGGGGTAGAGCTAATCATCTGAAGTTGTTGAATTCGTGTTGAGACCAGAAGGCTGTAGCGTGCCTAACCAGAAGATGGGATGTTGCTCCTCCAGTTTCAGCTGCGTTTCATTGGAACATTGTAGCAGGCCGAGGACTGAAATGTGGGCATTGGGGCAGGGTCTTCTGTCAAAATGGCAAGCAAGGGGAAGGTCAGGGTCCTGAATGTCCACAGACCGAAGGTGCTCAGCAAGGCGATCACCCAGGTCTGCATTTGGCGCTCTGATATAGAGGAGACCACATACTGCATCCGCAGTAATTTTCTTTTATCCATAGATTTTTGCCTTGATTATATTCAGTAGTGAGAATCCCAAGGTATAGTATTCCACTGATTCACAACCCTCTAAGAAATATCTCCCAGTCCGCTGGTTGGGAGAACTGCACCTATTGATATAGATTGTAAATAGCCGAGGCCCATGTCTTGATCTGTGCAGCACCACACTCTTTACAACCTCCCAAACCTAAAATGACCTTTATTCCGACACTGTTTTTGACCTTTAATCAATCCTCAATCCAAACTAATATATTACCCCCAATTTCATGAGTCCTAATTTAATTAACAATCTCTTATGTTTAAGTTCTATCAAAGGCCTTTTGAAAATCCAAATATATTACATCCTTTGGTACAGCCTCTTCTGCTTTTTACAGCCCAAAAATGTCTAACGAATTTGATAGACATGATTCCCTTTCATAAAACTATATTGAATCTGTCTAATGATACTATGATTTTCTAAATGCCCTGTTACCACTTCCCTAATAATAGATACAAATGTTTCTTTAACCTCTGCCAGTTCCTAAATCTCCATTACAGCTGTCCTGTCTCTGCCTTTATGGGCCCCAGGTCCATTTCAACTAACCTTTTCTTTCTCACATACGGGCACAAAACTGGCAAATTCAGGACCCAAGGTTCCACCAAGCTAAATTATCTAGGAGTTATTTTACTTAATTAAAATTGAGGATTGGCACATTTTAACAATGCCCCTTTTTGGCAGTTCAAAATTTTCAATCGCTGAATTTTCGATACTGCATGCACTTCTAAAAGATCTTACAACCTTTGTTCTTATATTACTTTCTGTTTGCTCTCCTATTCAGAAGAATCATTGAATTTGCAGTACAGAAGGAGGCCATTCGGCCCATCGAGTCTGAACCAGCTCTTTGAAAGAGCACCCTACTCAAGCCCACACCTCCACCCTATCCCCATAACCCAGAAACCCCACCCAACACTAAGGGCAATTTTGGACACTAAGGGCAATTTAGCATGGCCAATCCACCTAACCTGCAAATCTTTGGACTGTGGAAGGAAACCGGAGCACCCGGAGAAAACCCACGCACACACAGAATATTCCATATTTCCCTCCAAGAAATTAAAGGATGACTGAAAATTCAAAATCTGTCCCCATCTTCAGGCATACTGGGTGGGATTCTGTGTCCAGCGATATCGAATGAAACGGTTTGGGGGGAGAATCACTCGTGAACCGAAAATCGTGCCCTTGCTGGGTGCCCAACTGAATTCCATGCTCCGATGCCTCAACAGCGGCGTCAATTCACATACAGTAAATGTCATTGGCATATCATTAATGGCCCTGACCTGGAATGCTCCAGGGCTTTCGCGATGCTCTACCTCCCCCAAGAGGAATTACCGACAGCAAGTTTCACTTGTGGTTTTCAAAATCAGGAAACAGGCACCGTGCTGCTGAGGGAGAGAGCGGAGATAGGACATGTTCCCAGAGGCACAACCTTGGGCTGCCGGTCCTGTCGCTGGCATGGCTGGCAGGGGGCCAGGGCTGGGTGGAATGTAGTGGGGGATGACCGCGAGGGGATGGGAGTGGGGGTGGGGGTTGGGGGGGGGGGGGGGTGGGGGGTTGGGGGCTGTGACCAGGGGATGGGCCCTGGCGGCGGGGTGATTTACAGGACACTGGTGGTGCCCAGGTATGGACCGCCATTGCCACAGCAGACAAGATAGCCATCTTGCTGCACACCCCATTGACCGCTCACCGTAGCCCATGGTTGTGCAGTGACAACGGCCATATGGATACACCCACCCTCCTCACTTCCAACACCTTCCTCTCCACCCCACCTATCATCCCACTCACAACTGGAGGGGCATCACATGGCCCACCCAAGGGGAACGACCACTGTAGCCCTTACAGAAACGCGCTGAACAAGGGTCGCAAAGCACACTACTGGCATGGGGAGCGCCGGCCATTGGTACCTTTGCTGGCAGATACAGGTGATGGGTCCAGAGGCCCCTGCGGTACTGGGCACTGATGCGGCCAAGAGTGTGGAGGTCACAGTGTCAGGGAGAATGGCTGGGACTGGGTGTGGGAATGGGAGAGGAGGGAGTGGGGGAGAGGGACGTGCGGAAGCAGGGGCTGCAGTGCAGGTCAGGGAAGCTGTGTAGCCCATCGGCCCTGGTTGGGCACGGGGGTATACAGCATGTTAACATGTCTGTGTTTCACCCCTACAGACAATGAACTTCGGAATTCAACCAGGAATCTTTGCCACCATCCTAGTTGCCGCAGCCCTGGGGGATGCATTGACGCTGTCAAGCAGGAGCTGCTCGAGGACGACACTGCAGCAGCGGAGCCTGCCTCAGAGGAATAGTAACGAGGTGGTGAGGATGGAGAACCGGCTTCCCAGCAGGCCGAGGAGAAAATGGGTAGACAGTGCCACATTCGGCCTCGTGCGTACTGGCAGCGCCTTTCATTCAAGGACCTGCCCAACCAGGCGTGTCGTCAGAGATTCCGGCTGAACAGGGGACCGTACGGCATATCTGCTGGATCATGCCATACCTGCAACTGCAGTGGTTTGAGGGAGGACACCCACTCATCAAAGTGACGGTCGCCCTTAATCTTTTTGCCACAGGGTCTTCCAGGCGCTGAGTGGGGACCGGTCCAGGATCTAGCAGACCTCAGTGCACAGGTGATTCCGTGCCATTACGGAGGCCCTGTATGCCCGCTCGGCACAATTTATCAACTTCAATATGGAACGAGCCCACCAGGATCCTCAGGCAACGGGGTTCGCCACCATCGCCAGAATGCCCCAGGTCCAGGGGGTGATCGACGGGACGCATGTCCCCCTAAGGTACATGAGGAGCCAATCTTCGCAAACCAAAGGGGTTTCAATCGATGAACGTACAGCTGCTGTGCGACCATGAGATGCATATCATACACGTCTGCTCCGATACACAGGCAATGTGCATGGCGCTTTCATCCAAGCACATTTGTTGGTTCCCGACATCTTTGAGACACACCCTGGGTGAGGCGACAGGGGTTATCCGCTACGGTCATGGCTGATGATGCCTATCCGGAGCCCTCAGACTATCCGGAGACCCACTACAATGACACCAATGCTGCAACCAGGACAGTGTTCAAGTGGTGCATCGGACCGCTTTTGGGTTTGCGGAGGCTCCGGTATAGCACTAGGAGAAGCTCCCACAGCGTGGTGGCCTGCTGTATCCTCCACAACATTGCGCAACAGAAGCTGCAACATGCTGGAGGAGGATGAACGGCAGGCCTCGTATGATGAGAAGGCTGCAGGGGAGGGCCAGTATGGACAATACATGGGCCCAAGCAGACACAGGAGACAGCACATTATGTGCACCAGAGACGGCGCACACGTGACCTTCTGATCACCTCCAGGTTAATCGACTAGGGGGCCTGGCTGGCTGCATAAACATCCCACCCCCACAGTACCCCCTATGCCCAGCTGACCACTCCCACCCATGTCCGCCCTCCTGCACCAAACCCTGCCCCCCATCTCCCGCACCTGCAACACCCTCCGTGAGTCCTACCTGCCTCACTACAGGGTGTGGACCCTGGGCTGGCAGTAACAGTGGATCAGGTCCATAGCATGGAGGATGATGACAACCTGCTCCCCAATGAGCTCTGGTGCTCCGCATCGTTCAACAATGTCTGACTCCGTGGGTTAGCCATGCTGCCTCACGGCGCCGAGGTCCCAGGTTCGATCCCGGCCCTGGGTCACTGTCCGTGTGGAGTTTGCACATTCTCCCCGTGTTTGCGTGGGTTTAGCCCCCACAACCCAAAGATGTGCAGGGTAGGTGGATTGGCCACGCTAAACTGCCCCTTAATTGTAAAAAATGAATTGGGCATTCTCAATTAAAAAAAAAAAAATTTAAGCTAAAAAAAAAAACAATGTCTGACTCCTGCCTACGGTAACACTTTCCACTGTCCACCAGGGCGATCTCTGCATGCAAACTGACCATCTCATCACATGCTCCCACCGAACCCTTAGGGTGGCGGAGGTGAGGATGGGGTGGGGTGGGGGGTCTGTGGTGGAGCGGAATGGGGGTGGGGCCGGTTTGGAGCAGTGAGCAGTGATTGAACTAGGGCCCCTGGCCTGTGCTCACCTCCAACGGCCACCAATCTTCCCTATTACGCCCCTCCTCCTGCCAGCCCAGCCCATCTCTCATACCCTTCTGACAGAGCACGGCGGCAGATTGAAATGTTTGTTTCCAGGTGGTTATTGTGAAAAGTTGAACATTTGTGTACAAGTCTGTGCCCTACCTCTAACACGATCCTATGTGCTGCACCCATGCTAATTTAACTGGTGTCTAACATTCTGGCCTTACTGGCCCTAACGCTGTGTCTTGGTGGATCCCCAGGTGGTTCATCAGGAGTGGAGGCAGCCTGTTGCAATGCCCGACCTGGGTCCCCCTTGGTGGCTGTCCTCTGGAGCGACTGGGCCTGGACGGGCTCGTCAGTGTCCCAGGTGGCATTATGCTACCCTGTTCTGCCATCAGATGTGTCAGGGACCGGTGGGGGGATGGGGTGCGAGGCGTTGACGTGCTCTGGCAGCCATTGGGGCTATTCTCCACACAATCGCGTTACGCGATTTCGGTATCGGCCGACGGTGAATCCCGCCCTCAGTCTTTGAAACAGAGAATCCAATCCACTATTCTTGTCGGCAACACTGTAGACATTTTCTTTTAATCTAATTCTATCCTTCACGTCTCTGGTTACACATGGTTTGACCTCTCTTCCCATGGAGCTTTGATTTGATTTGATTTATTGTCACATGTACCGAAGTACAGTGAAAAGTATTTTTCTGCGGCCGAGGGAACAGTAGAGGACTAAGCACACATCCTTGTGGGGCCCGGGTGTTGAGAACTATTGTGGAGGAATTGCTGTTGCCTATCCTGACAGATTGCGGTCTATTGGTGAGGAAGTCAAGGATCCAGCTGCACAGGGTGTGGGTGTGGTTGGCTGGGTCCCTCTGGCTCATTTTACATTTGTCCTCCACCTCCATAAAGAACCCACTCAAGTCCAAGATTGTAGAGCTTGGTTATAAGTCTTGTCGGGATAATGGTGTTGAAGGCGGAGCTGTAGTCTATGAACAGCAATCTTACGTATGTGTCCTTGTTGTCGAAGTATTCGCGTGTTGATTGTAGAGCCAGGGAGATAGCATCTGCTGTGGACCTGTTGCGGTGATAGGCAAACTCCAATGGATCGAAACCATCTGGGAGGCTGGCGCTGATCTGTCTCGTGACTAGCTGTTAGAAGCATTTCATGATAACAGACGTCAGGGCCACTTTGTTCTTCTTTGGTACTGGTATTATGGTGGTCTTCTTGAAGGAGGTGGGGACCTCAGAACGGAAGAGTGAGGCATTGAAGATATCCGCAAATACACTCGCCAGCTGGTCTGCGCAGGCTCTGAGTGTTTGCCCAGCGACTACGCCGGGGCCTGTCGCTTTCCGCGGATTCACTTTCAAGAAGGCAGCTTTTATCAATCTAGGCAATATATGCTCATTATTCATCCTGCTTACGGATTCATATCTTTAAACCTAGTTCCCCAACCTACCTTAGCCAACGAGCCCCCCCCCCCATAACTACATAATTCACTTTGTTTAAATTTAAGACCGTAATTTTGTAATTGTGAAACTTAGCATTAATACTCTTCTCAGGAGGATCCCTTCCTACAGGATTACAAATTAATCTTGTCTAATTACTAATTAACACAATATTTAAACTATCTGGTTCCCTAGTATGTTTTTCAAAGTTGGACATTATGGGCGGAGATCTGTGATCCTGAGGCTGTGTTGATGCCTTCGGAAACGCCATCGCGTTTCTCAACGGCGTCAACACGGCCTCATGATCAGCAATTCTGGTCCCTATAGGGGGCCAGTGAGGCCGCGGGGTCCGTGCATGCGCAGTGACACTGGCTCCAAATCGCGCATGCGCAGTGGCTCCCTTCTCCACGCCGGCCCTACGCAACATGGCGCAGGGCTACAGGGGACGCGCGGAAGAAAGGAGGCCCCCAGACAGAGGGGCCGGCCCGCCGATCGGTGGGCCCCGATCGCGGGCCAGGCCACATCGGAGCCCCCCCCCCCCCCCCTCCCGGGATCCGACCCCCCCCCCCCCCCCCCCCCCCCCCCCCCTCCGCCCCCACAGGTCGCCCCCGGACCCTTCCACGCCGAGGTCCAGCCGGCTGAGAGCAGGTGTGAATGGCGCCGGCGGGACTCGGGTTTTTAACGACGGCACCCCGGCGGGGGGGGGCCTGCATGGAGCAGCCCTCGACCAGCGCCACGCCAACCACGCCGGCGCCAATGTTTTTGAGATGAGGTTAATTATAAACTCATTTAATTTGCTTTATTTTACACCAACTGGAAGAATGAACAGAATACAGGCAGAAAGATGTACTCCATTTCCTGTATCTCTCCATATTATCAACATTTTAAATTCATGCTACTTTCCGTCTGATATAGACTCAACTCACTTTACAAATCAACAATCTCTGAACTGACCAGCATTAATTTTGGAAAGACAGTTCTCACCCTGATTACTCCAGTCTCAGAATTTAACCAAAATTCCCTGCTCTCAAAGCAGAGAGGAGAGTGGTAAAAATAACAGAGGACCCTTAATCCCCTTTGTCAAAGATAGGAGTACCAAGTTGCCAAACAAAATTACTTCCTTGAATAAGGATTATTCCCATTTGGTTTGGGAGCTCTGACAACTCTGTATTCAATGTAATGTTTTGCAAACCATTCCAACATTAACAGTGTAAAAATTTCCAGAATATGGGATGAGCCTCATTGCTTCAAACTGATAATGGCATGTGAGAATGCACAATTCTGAAGCAGTTGACACACGAGACATTTCGATTAATTTGTCCTGAACAATATCCCAGATAGCTGGCATTTCTCAGTATTAGGAACGGAATCAAAATTTAAAGTAATGTTTAAACTCCAATCCTTTCCAGGCTAAATATATGAAAATAAACCTCAATACTGTGGTTACTTAACAACGTATTTGCTATATTAAACTTGAAAACAAATTCAATTGGTTATTTTAGATTGTACAAATTGATTGACGGTTTGATATTTTCTGTCTGTCAGATTGACGGATATAGATCATGGGCGAGATTGTCCGCAAATGCGGAGAATCGTAAAGGCTGCCGTGGGACAGGCCGTCACCCACGGCAGCCTCCGCACCCACTTCCGGGACCCAATTCTCCCGCCCCGGGCGGGGCTAGGAGCGGGGCCCCGGTCGTCAAGGCCGCATGACAAGCGTCACGCCGGCTGACGCGCACGGTGACGTCAGCTGCGCATGCGCAGGTTGGACAGCGCCAACACGCGCATGCGCGGTTGGCGTCTTTTCCCTCAGCCGCCACGTCTTGATCTTGCCGGGCGGCAGAGGGAAAAGACTGCGTCCGTTACGGACGCAAGGCCCACGATCGGTGGCCACCGATTGTGGGCCTGTGCCCCCCTTGGCACGGCCGTGGTACTGCCATGCCAATCGGGCCCCTAGATGCCCCAAACGGGCATCTGGCGCCCGTTTCATGACGGCAGCGACCAGGTGTGGTTGCTGCTGTGTTGAAATGGGCGTGAAGGCCGGCCGCTCGGCCTCAGAGAATCGCCGCTCGCCGTAAAAAACGGCGAGCGGCGATTCGTGGCATGGGGCGGGCGTGGGAGGGGGGGGGGGAGAATAGCGGAAGGGCGTGAAAAATATCAGGAGGCCCTCCCCCTATTCTCCCACCCGGCGTGGGGAGCGGAGAATCGCGCCCCATAGATATAGTGGCAACCCAATGCCACACAATTAATGTCCATAATACAGTAATTGTTAACCCTGGATTACGCAAGGTAAGAAATGCACTTCTTGATCAGAAGTGGCATGAACCTCTTGTCAGCAGCTATGTACAACCATCAACAGTAATATTCTTTTGGAAGCCTGAATCATAACACCGGACAAACAATACAGAAAAAAAGAGTTTGTCTCAGGGTTTGATTTGATTGCAAATACATTAGAATTCTTGATAAAGGTGGATCTTTTGTGTTTTGATCTTTTAAACGAAAGTATCTCAATGTGCATGTGCTCCCAGTTTAGGACTTAATGAACCAACAAAGTCTATGTAAAGCCCCTATGAGGACGCCCTGAGTATTTAGTTAATTTAAGCTCAGTTTTAACACCCTTTTTGTTTTCCATTGGATAGTTCAGATTCTCCAAACCAGCTCGAAAGAAAATCCAAATCAGAATTTTACAGTTTCCATATGTTGATGCAGCTATTATTCAATCTTGCACATTTTCAAGAAGAATCACAGATCTGTGTAATTTCTGCTGAATTAATGTGACAAGTTTAAGTAACTTGACAACTGGAAACTGTTTGTTTCAACCTGCTCTCCGATTCCTTCTTAATCAGAGATAGTTCAGAGTCAGAGTGAGCTGAATCTGTAATTCATTTAAAAATGTATCTGCAGAGAGAGGAGATTAGTTAGTCACAGGTGCTGTTACTTTGTTTTATTATGTTGTTCACTTCTCACTGTTGAAATTCATTTGATGGTAGCTTCCATTGTGTTTGATCTTGATAGATATCATTGTCGCTTTTGAAATTAATGTTTTCATCTTTTGGTACCTCGGACTTTTTGAGGTTAATTTCTTAAAGAGTTTTTTTTTAGGATATTGATTTAAATTTAAGTTTCTGAGATTTTAGAATTAATTGTCAAGTGTTTAGTGGTTGGGCTGAGATTGAATTAGAGGTCACTGAATTGACTACTATAGCATGCGAGCTGGGATCCATTGCATGGACATGGATAGCCATTTGGTACAGGAAATTCTGCCAGTTGCTTGAGCTCAAGCTTAGAGGCTGTAATCACTGCAGTGTATCTGAGATTCTGAGAGTTTTGTTGAACATACAATACAGGATGTGGTCATTCAATTGATATAGAAGGTGAAGGAGGTGACTACTAAAAAGGTTAGAAGGAAGACATGAGAAGTACAAGAATCCACTAAGCCACTGGTAGTTGTCAAGTAGTTTTCACTTTTGGGTACAGAGGTTTGTGGCGGCCCTTTGGAGGAATGCAGTAAAAAAACAAACTCTGGCAAACATGGGAGATTTGACTGTACAAAGGGAAAAGACAAAGTAGAAAGGCAGTAGTAGTGGGGTATAGGCAGGGGATTATGTTACCACGGTCATGATTTAGAATGGCATGTTGCTTCCTCTGGCCAGGGTAATGGATCTTGTTGGCAAGGGAAAGGGAAACAGCCAGAAGTGGTGGGCCACGTTTGAACCAATGACATAGGTAGAAAACGAGTTGGAGGTCCTTCAGAAGATTTTCAGGTTTGGGAGAAGATTAAAAAAACAGAACATCAAGGGCAGCACGGTGGCGCAGTGGTTTACCCCTGTTGCCTCACGGCGCTGAGGTCCCAGGTTCGATCCCGGCTCTGGGTCACTGTCCGTGTGGAGTTTGCACATTCTCCCCGTGTTTGCGTGGGTTTCACCCCCACAACCCAAAAGATGTGCAGGCTAGGTGGGTTGGCCACGCTAAATTGCCCCTTAATTGGAAAAATGAATTGAGTACATTTATAAAATTTTTTAAAAACCCAGAACATCCCAGTATCATTCGAGTGAGCATAAAGTATATTTGGTGCCGATAAATGTGTAGCTGGTGAAGTGGGGCAGGGCATAAGCATTTGGACTTTCGGTGTATTGAGAAATGTTCTGGGAGAAGTACTATTGATGCAAGATGGAAAATGTGCATCTGAACAAAGCCAGGAGGGAGATGGTGGCGAGGGGTGCTGGAGAGCAGGAAAAGAGCAGAAGTTAGGTCAGGGGATGGAGATATATACACAGCTGTAAAATCCCATAAAGAGATTGCCGAAAATAGCAAATTGTATGTACATCAATGCCCATAGTCTAACTAATAGGATTGGTGAGCTGCAGACACAAATTGCCACATGGGATTATGATGTGGTTGCATTAAAAGAGACAAATAAGGCCAGGAATGGATTCTTAATATTCTGGTTACCACGTATTTAAAATGATACAGAAGGAAAACGTGGAGCGAGCATGCGGTATTGATTAAGGGTGATGTTCCATTTCTAAATGGAAAGGATTTATTCGATGATCCAAGTCCTGAATCTGAAGTGGCCAGAGTTGACGAACAGGAGAAACTGTTAGATTGTTGGAATTTAAAAAAAAATTTGACCTCCAAACAGTGAGTAGGAGATAGATGAAAACATTTGTCAGAAAATTCAAAGGTGTGCCTCAAATGCAGTGTATAATATTGGAGATGGTAATTGTCCTAATATATACTGCGGGGAATAGTTAGCACAAAGGGTAGGGAAGTCGGGAAGTGCCTAAAATGTGTAGAGGATAAGTTTTTTGATCAATAGTATGCAGAACAGCAAGGAAGAGAAGCAGTCTTGGAGATGATTGTGGAAAATCTGGAAAAAGGTGAAATGTAGTGTGTTAAATTTGATTATCTAGTTAACAATAGACATAATTCAGTTTGAAATGATTTTCGAAAGAGATCAGACCCATAAAATATCAAAGGTAAAAATCTTCAACTGGAAAAGAGCTAATCTCAGTGATTTATGATGTGGAGATGCCAGCGTTGGACTGGGCTGAGCACAGTAAGAAGTCTTACAACACCAGGTTAAAGTCCAACGGGTTTGTTTCAAATCACTAGCTTTCGGAGCACTGCTCCTTCCTCAGGTAAATGGTGATTCATTCACCTGAAGAAGGAGCAGTGCCCCAAAAGCTAGTGATTTGGAACAGACCTGTTGGACTTTAACCTGGTGTTGTAAGACTTCTTACTGTGCTCAGTGATTTAAGTGACCAAGCATATGTAGACTGATGCTTCAATGAAGAGGATTCAAAGAGATAGTTTGGTTGCAAACTAGATATATTTCTTTGAAGAAAAAAGGTAGAGCATCCAAAGTTAATGTACTAAAAATACTAAAAATGTAAATACTTGGTTCAAATGGAATGCGTCCTAGGTTGCTGAAAAGGTAGAAATGGCAGAGACATCAATCACAATCTTTCAAACTACATTGGATAGAGGACTACTGCCAGAGACTGAGGAGCTGTTAATGTGATAGCATTATTCAAGAAAATAGTGAGGGATAAATCAGGAAAGTACAGGCCAGTCAGCCTAACATCGGTGTTGGGAAAGGCTTGTGTTAATCAAAGAGAAGCAGGATGAACTTGTTAAAGGCAAACAGTACCTGATTAATTTGATTGAATTCTTTGAGGCAACCAAAAAATTGATCATGGCAGTTCAGTAGACATCAGATATTTGGACTTTCAGAAAGGATTCAACAAAATGGTACATGCTAGACTTATGAAGAAAATGGTAGCCCATGGAATTAAAGTGAAAGTGGAGCTGTGGGTACAAAATTGGCCCAGTGACAGAAAAAAGGAGTTGGCAGATGAATGCCTTTCAAACTGGGAAGTGCTGGAAGTGATGTTCCCCAGGGGTCAATGTTGGATCCATTGCACTTGTGATTCTTTTTCATAAACAAACTAGGGTGAGGTGTATAATCAGCAAAGTTTGCAATTGACACAAAACTTGTTAATAGATGGTGTTGAGGAGAGTCTCGGGTTTCATGATGATAGACAGGATTGTGAAATAGGTAGATGGAGTTCATTGCATAAAAGCCCGAAGTGATTTATTTTGGAGGGCTAATATGGAAAGACAATGATTGATGCGATTTAGAAAAATGTAAATAAGCAGAGAGGCCACTGTGTTCAAATGCTTGCATCCTTAAAGCTAACATGGCAAATTGATAAGGTGCTTAAAATAACACATATGGTTATTTGGGTTTATCAATAGAAGGAATAGAATATAAAAAGCAAAACGATCATGCTAACTTTTAATCACAGATTAGATCTCACCTTGAGCAATGTGGACCATTCTAAGCACCGCACTTCAGGGAAAGTAGTAAAGCCCTTTGACCTTAAGGATGCAGTAGCAGTTAACCAGGAATGAGGGTCTTCAGTTCTGAAGGGGGATTGGAAACGTTAAGGCCACTCTCCTCAGAGCAGAAATTATAATGAGGTGACCTAACAGGTTTGCAGGATGCTGAGAGTTTTTTTTTTAAATTGAGTAGGCAGAAAAACTTATTACCTTTTGCAAGTGGGTTATTAACTGGAGGTCACAGATTCCAAGTCATTGGCAAAAGGTTGAGGTGAGGAGAAATCTTTTCACTCAGAGTTATTGATCTGGAATGCTGTACTTGAAAAGGTGGTGGAAGCTGATTTCATAAATAATTTTATAAAGATCAGATACATGAGGATGAAGCTTTACAGGATTACAGATAGAATGCATGAACGTGAGACAAGCACAACTGTTCTTCCAAAGAGTCAGTACAGGCACAATAGGCCTTCTGCCTTTTTTGTTTCCATGAATCAACAAAATGAACCCATAATTTCCTCTGTTGTAATGAAAGTAGCAGTGCCTGTTTTTCCTGTTCCTCTTTACATTTTTCTTCATACAAAATGTTTGTCTTGTGTGGTGGGGGAAGGGACCTGCTCTGTGTCATCTCTATTGACAAATATCCTTCCATACAGCTTGGAATCCAAACTGAGCACAGGATCCCAGTTTCATCCAGATCCACCAATTACACCTGGTCTTGCATATTCGATGCCTCTTGCTATAAAACTCAGTAAGCCAGGAGCCCTTTTCAAGGTCTTTGCCATTTGAAGTGCTGCGTTTTATGTTTTGTGAGTTTGACCCTCTGCATTTTCACATTACCCAGCCTTTCCCCCATTCAAAATATAATTAGTATTTTTTGTTACATCAATGATGGATTAAATGGCCTACTTCAGCATCATACATGTTCTATGTATCACATGTACTATCTCACATTTATTGACACTTTTTTTGCCATTCAGCCGTGGTCTCAATATTGCCCAGCAGCTTCCCCTGATCCCTAAAATTAGTTATTATGCCTCTAATTTTAGTATGACCCACACATGTATCAGTTTTTCCAGACCTATATCAAAATAGTTGATAAACACAGGGAGCAGAATTGACCCCAGTGCCAAACCCAGTGGGACAATGCTTATCACAATCAACTTCTGTGACAAACTGTGCCCAGCTTCGGCCCTAACGTAAGCTGTTGGTTTTCCCCAAATTTCACAACCCTTAATTTTCTATCATCAATTGTCAAAAGGTCAATGTACATGATATTCATTGCACTTTCCACATCCATCTCACTTATCATCACTTTCATTATTTTCCCTTGATCTAGATATTTAGTAATTTAATCTTAATTTAAAATATTCCAGTTAAAAGAATCCAAAAGTCTTCGACAGGCATATATATATACCTGATAAAGACCAAGAAAGAAGAGTGGGGCTTATTAGAGGCACATGCTTGGAAGCAGAGGACATGACTGAGGTACTAAATGGGTCAATTGCATTTGTTACAGCAAAGAAGCTAAAGCTGATAAATGACATAGAATAGGTGGGAAAGTGGTAGCAATGGATATAAAATTGGTTGAGTGTAGTGTGGTGAATGGTTGTATTTTTGACTGGACAATTGGTTTTAGTCGAGTTCCCCAATTGCCATTACTAGGTGCACTGTGTTTTGAAATATATATTAATGACTTGGACTTGGGTGCACAGGGAACAATTAAAAAATTTGCAATTGAACTATTTTGGAAGCATTATGAACTGTTAGGAGGATAGCGATAGACTTCAGGACAACATAAACAGGCTGATGGAAAGGGCTGTCGTGGGAGGATGAAATTTAATGCATAGAAGGGTGAAGTGATACATTATGGAAGGAGAAACAATGGTCCATAACTTAAATTCCCCTGCAAAAAGAAGGGGGGGGGGGGGGGGGTGGGGGAGTTATACACTGAAAATGCCCCTAAAGATACGCTAGGCAGATACGTCTCCAAATATGCACTGGGAGGTGGGCCAAAAATATGCGCTGGGGGAGTTGAACTCCCAAGGATGCACTGGGGGAAGATGTGGAGGGGGGCTCTGTGGTGATATGCCTGTAGATAACATTACATGTACTCAGCAGTGTGACCTCCCACCAGCAGGTGGAATCAGATATAAGTCAGGGCATATCCGGCCATCTTGAGGTTGTCAGACGTACAGTCTTGCATAGGGGTAGTTCCAGGGGTGCCTGACTCGATGATAACTTGCTCTGTATCTGATCATTACCAGGTTTTGGCTAAGTCACCAGCAGTTCTGTAGATTCCTTGCTAGCCAAAGAACATGGAACACACAGGCCCCACCCCAGAAGATGCACTGGGGAGGCCTCATTCCAGTAGGTGCGTTATGGGGCCCCTGTCCCAGAAGACGCCCAAGAGGATGGGATAGGCTGGCCCCACCCCAGGAGATACGTTGGGATAACCCTGCAACCGGAGGTGTGCTGGCCAACCCCAGAAGATGCCCTGGGGAGAGCCCATAGCAGAAGATGAGCTTGGGAATCCCGCCCCAAAAGATGCACTGGAAGGGGTCTTGCCCCAAAAGATACACTGGGGCCCACCACTCCGGCCCACCACTCCAGAGGTCCCCACACAATGACTGCACAGCAGTTGCCAAGGAGCGTTAAACTTCAATTGGGCAATTACCCTGCACCAGGAACCATCCAATACTTTGATTTAAATAATCCTTGCAACACTTCCTGGTTAATTACTCTGGTAAGAGTGTCAGAATCATCTGAAATCCTTAGTAACTATGGTAATAACCACCTCCCACACCTGTCAACTGACAATCCCCATGATGATCCATCTGACAACCCCCCCGAATCACACCCCACCCCCATTCTACCGACTACCCCACAACGATGTGTTTCTGGCCATTTTCTGTGCGGTATATTCTATGTAGATTCTCACGGTGTAATTCAATGAATTACGCTCGCACAGTTTAGGTATTTAATAGGTTCCAACTAATCATGTTTTGTAAGTAAGACCAGTTGTAATCACTTCAGTGAAACAAAATCTCAGGGCAACAACTAATTTGAAAGATCTGTAAGTATTTGATTTTGGTCAAATCGTTAAGCAGATTCCGCAGATGTAAAAAATGTCACAGATTATATGTTTGCAGAGTCACAGGGTGCTTTCACAGCACTGCAATCAGCCAAGAACACATAGCATCAAGTGTATCTGCAGTGGAGTTACCCATGTGAAAGGCCTTAATGCAAGCCAGTGATTTTCCCATGAGTGCACAGCAATCCATTAGTAAGGCTTGTGGTTAAAATGTGATTTGTTATTGCTTATAGCCTCAAAATTATGGGTACAGCTAGGAAACATCTATGTGTGCCTTCATTGATCTTATTGGTGTCAATATGTTTTCTCTTGAAGTAGTTGGGGTGTACTCAGAAGGGATTCATCTCTTTTCATTTATTCGTGGGATGCCAGCATCATGACAAGCCAGTATTTGATTCTCATCCCTAACTGCTCTTGAGGAGGTGGTGGTGTGCCACATTGAACTGCAAAAGTCTATGTGTTACCAGCACACCCACAATGCTTTTGGGAAGGGGGTACCAAATTTTTGACACAGCGACTGTGAATTGTTGCACAAGGGTAGTTTCAAGTCAGGAAGATGTGATGAGGAGGGGACATTTCAGATGAAGGTGTTTCCATAAATCTGCTACCCTTGTCTTTCTAGGTGGTAGAGGTTGTTTTGTTATGCTCTTGACAGAGCATAAGCTGCTTCCTTGATGTACACTCTGACAAAGGAAGGTTCAGACTTGGAGATAGCTTTAACACGTTTATTGAACTGTTAACAATTCTCCTACTTGGATTCAACTTTCCTGTTAATCCTGCTATAGCTACTCAGATGGACGAACCAGTCTGCTACAATCCACGTGGTGGGTATGATGTGTTTCAAATCAACCCTGTGTACTCACTGAGAGTCTCCACTGGAAAGAGGCTGAGCATGTGTGCTGTGTCCTTTTATATTGATTGGTGTAATGCCCTCCTATGGTAGTGTCACCTCTGTGTGTGTCGTGAATGCCCATTGATCGTGTCCTATATTACTGACCTATTGGTTGAATGTCTGTGTGTCATGTCTCTGAAATGAAAAAAAAATGAAAATCGCTTATTGTTACGAGTAGGCTTCAATGAAGTTACTGTGAAAAGCCCCTAGTCGCCACATTCCGGTGCCTGTCCGGGGAGGCTGGTCCGGGGAGCCTGGAGGGGCTGGTGCTCTCTCTAGTGTCTAGCTGGTCCACATGTATTTACATTAACCCCTTGTGTATTTACAGTGATGCATACCACCACAGAGGTCACAGGTTTGGAAGAGACTGTTGAAGGAGGCTTAATGAGTTGCTGCAGTTTATCTTGCAGATAGTACACACTGCTGCCACAATGCATCAGCGATGGAGGAAGTGAATGCTTAGGATGATGGATGAGGTGTCTTGTCTTGCATGATGCTGAGCTTCTCGAGTGTTGTTGTAGCTGCACTCATCCTCGCATATTACGGTAGCATAGTGGTTAGCATGGCTGCTTCACAGCTCCACGATCTAAGGTTCGATTCCCGGCTTGGGTCACTGTCTGTGTGGAGTCTGCACGTTCTCCCCGTGTCTGCGTGGGTTTCCACCGGGTGCTCCGGTTTCCACCCACAGTCCAAAGATGTGCAGGTTAGGTGGATTGGGCATGCTAAATTGTCCTTATTGTCCTAAAAGATTGGGTGGGGTTACTGGGTTCTGGGGACAGGTTGAAAGTGTGGGCGTAAATGAGGTGCAGACTCGATGGGATGAATGGCCTCCTTCTGCACTGCAAATTCTATGATAAAAAACAGGGGGGTATGGTAGCACAGTGGTTAGCACAGTTGCTTCACAGCTCCAGGATCCCAGGTTCGATTCCTGACTTGGGTCACTGTCTGTGCGGAGTTTGCACTTTCTCCCCGTGTCTGCATGGGTTTCCTCAGGGTGCTCCGGTTTCCTCCCACAGTCCAAAGATGTGCCGGTTAGGTGAAATAGCTATGCTAAATTGCCCTTAGTGTCCAAAAAGGATGGATGGGGTTACGGGGATAGGGTGGAGAAGTGGGCTTAGGTAGGGTGCTCTTTCAAAGGGGTGGTGCAGACTCGATGGGCTGAATGGCCTCCTTCTGCACTGTAAATTCTATGATTTTAATGGAGAGTATTCTATCACAATCGTGACTCGTGCCTTAAAGATGGTGGACAGGCTGCATGGAGTCAGGTGGAAGGACACTCGCTACAGATTTCTCAACCTCTGACCTTCTCTAAAATCCACAGTATTTATATGGCTGGTGCAATTAAGATGCTGATCAATACTGACCCCCAAGGACGTTGATGCTGGGAGTTTCAACAATGGTAACACCATTAAACATTAAAGGAAGAAGGTTAGATTCTCTCAAGTCATTGCCTGGCACTTCTGTGATGTGAATGCTACTTGCAGCTCATCAGCCCAATCCTGAAAGTTGCCCAGGTCCTGCTGCCTACAGGTACAGACTGCTTCATTAGGAGTCCCAAAAGGACTGAACACTGTGAAACTCAGAGAATATGACCACTTCCGTTCTTATGATGGATGGAAGGTCATTGATGAAGCAGCTGAAGATGGTTGGGTCTGGGACATTATCCCTGAGGAACTCCTGCATTAATGTTGAGATCGCTGTTTAAAAAAACCCCACAAATGCCTTCCTTTTGTGCTCGGTATGACTCCAAACCACTGGAGAATTTCCCCCTAATTGCCACGGACTTCAATTATGCTAGGCCTCCTTAATGCTATACTCAATCAGAAGCTCAATCAATGGGCAGCACGGTAGCATGGTGGTTAGCATAAATGCTTCACAGCTCCAGGGTCCCAGGTTCGATTCCCGGCTGGGTCACTGTCTGTGCGGAGTCTGCACGTCCTCCCCGTGTGTGCGTGGGTTTCCTCCGGGTGCTCCGGTTTCCTCCCACAGTCCAAAGATGTGCGGGTTAGGTGGATTGGCCATGCTAAATTGCCCGTAGTGTCCTAAAAGTAAGGTTAAAGGGGGGGGGAGTTGTTGGGTTACGGGTATAGGGTGGATATGTGGGTTTGAGAAGGATGATCATGGCTCGGCACAACATTGAGGGCCGAAGGGCCTGTTCTGTGCTGTACTGTTCTATGTTCTAAGCTGCCTTAATAGCCAGGACTCACTCTCACCGCATCTCTGGAATTGGAAGATATTATACACATTTATGTTTGGACCAAGGCTGTAATGAGATCTGGAGCCAAGTGCCATGCAAAGGGTTAAATAATACATTTTTGCTCGAGATCACTGTTCTTCAAAAAATGGAGTGATGTAGGCCCTCAACTTAATTAGTGGCAGTTGCATGGTGACTAATGGATGTTATTACAAGCTAAGGGAGGGAGAACAAGTTTGAAACATGAAGCTGTCTACAGTTTTATCTCAACACTCCCTAGATATAGTCAAGCCTATTAGAGAACTTGTGTTATTTGTTAAAATATAATCAAGTACAATCCCCTCGTTTGTTGTTCAGTATTAAAGCTTTGCTTGCTTGCAATTTAATATTAAGTTTGTTAGACTGCAGTTTTATTTCTTATTAGAATTATTAAAGTGAATGATTTTTAAGCTTTTTACAACTAGAGTGGTTGTTAGTTTCAAAGCCTTTATTAAACTTATGATAAACGGGAGCTTATAGAGATGCTAAAAGATAAGAGGCCTCGTCTCTGTCAGGACATGTATTACTGGCCCATATTAGGGGTTTGGAAGATACACAATCAGATGAATTTTGCCACAATTTTGATTTTCGGGCCTTTTTCACTGTATTGGATTTAACAGAACCATTAGGTGTATGACTGAGAATGAACTGTAGTGGCTACAAGGGAATGTGGACACAACTCTATCCTAGGCATAGCATAATTCTTGATTTTTCCTTTAAAATGCATGGATTTTGTTTTGCGCTTGAATAAAAATCATAACTGTTACCAACATGGAATGAGCTTCAAATTATTGAACAGTCAGTCTAAATGGATTATAATTTGATTATATCCTTGTACTGATCAGTGGTCATTGAAGCAAGGCCTAGAATCAGGAGTATGATTAGAATGGGAATGAATGTTGGTATTGTTTCTCAAGACGGCAGCATATTTGGCTATTACTGCTCGTCCCACTGAGGTACTATCTAGACGAACACCTGATCAGCTTGAAGAGAACACGTCACACATCATCACTTGAAGCACTGTGAAAGATCAGACACTTGTACCGAACATGATTTGAGAGATCAAAAACCTGTTTGCACTGAAGATTTGTGTTGTACTTTATTCTTCTAATTTTTTCTGATTTCTTCATACATAGTGGTAAAGATGTGCGGGTTAGGTGGATTGGCCATGCTAAATTGCCCGTAGTGTCCTAAAAAGTAAGGTTGGGGGGGGGGGGGGGGTTGTTGTTGGGTTACGGGTACAGGGTGGATACGTGGGTTTGAGTAGGGTGATCATTGCTCGGCACAACATCGAGGGCCGAAGGGCCTGTTCTGTGCTGTACTTTTCTATGTTCTATGTATAGTTGTCATATGGGAGAATTGGAGGATATTATACACATTTAAGAGGCTTATGACCCCCCTCCCAGGAGTAAGCATTACTGATGGTTAAAGAAGGTGTTGCACAATGTCACACCTTCAATTGAATAGGGCAACCCTATTTCCAACCCTATTTTTATCTTCTTCCTAAGAAAGCCACAACTGTAGGACTACAATAACAATTAGAATACAAAGCAGCAAAAGTGAAAAGGTTGGATATGGCAATCATGTCAATACGTGGAACTGAATTTTCATTGCTGGACAATAATCTGACAGAGTAGATCGTCCATTTCGATGGATCAAGTATTATGGGGCTACCAATGGGTGGGCTATCCACCTCACCAGGTTACTCCTCAGGTAGTGAAGAGCACATGCTGTAAAGAGAAAAAGAGTTTGCCCACAGCTTCTAAAATATACTTACATTAGAAGCAGTTCAGAGAAGCTTCACTAGGAAGATTCCTAGGATGAAAGGGTTGGCTTCTGAGCAAAGGTTGAGCATGTTAGGCCTAAACTCATTGAAGATTAGAAGAATGATCTTATTGAAACCTATAAGTTTCTGAAGGGGTTAAATAGTGAGAGGATGTTCTCCCTCTGCCCTCATGGAGTATTCTAGAACTGGGGGCTCCCATTTAAGATGGGAATGAGGTGGAATTTCTTCTTTCAGGGGTTCATTAGTCTTTGGAGTTGTCTTCCACGTGGAGGCTGGTTTACTGAATATATGCAAGGCTGCATTAGACAAATATTTGTTCAACACGGAAGTCAAGGATTATGAGAGCGGGCAGGAAAGTGTAGTTAAGGCCACAATCAGATCAGCCATAATTTTACTGAATAACAGAGCGGGTTTGATGGGCTCAATGGCCTGCTCCCTCTCTTATTTTGTTCTTATGATCTTAAAATAGGGTGACATACGCGTTACTGCAGCATACAAATTACCAGTACTGGCATACAAATAAACAGTAAAATTTGTTGTAGTTAGATATACTGGGAAAGACAGGCTAATAGATAATATTTTGTTTACGTGCCATTGTGAGCTTAAGGATCTGTATGTAACTCAGGCACGTTGCAGCACAGCAAGGGTTTAAATTGTTATGGGGATTTAATACAATCACATGGGAAGAGAGATCATTGTATTTAATAGGCAGTGATGCCAAGCAATGATAAATTTGGAAGGTTGGTTTAGGAGAAGACCCCATTGATCTTAAATTTCCAAAAACCCACACTAAGTTCCAGTGCAGCATATAGTAGTGCATTCAAATGAGTCTAGAGCTCTCAGCAAAACCATATACAGGCAATGATCAATGTTTAAAAAAAGATTCTCGCCGCCTGTCCTAAACTTGTCTTTCACAGGCATGAACCAGTGTCCTGTTGCTTTGGCACATTGAGAAGTATTTTTGGGGTGTTTATTTGTTCCGCTAATTTTTTTTATAAATCTCTCTCTGAAATGGTCCCTGATGTAGGAGCAGTTTCAAGACCTGTGTATTGAGTCAGCTTCCACGTGGGGTTATTCCCTGTGGCTCAACTCTGTACGGAGAGGAAAAAACACAACAACAACCTGGACAAAATGTCTATTTAATCAAGCTTGTTATGTGTACACGGAGAACAGACTGGATATCTGCCAAGACTGTTCTGCCAAACAAAGGCCAGAACACAGTACTTATACAACTTTCAAAAATCAATAGCCCACCCCAATTGGACATGATCCAATCCCTGAAGCTGCTACGTTTAAACTTATCCAATAGAATTGCAAACAGCGTTGAAACTTCATCCAATGGAATTGCAAGCAGCGCATGATTGATCCTCATCCTGACAGCTATGCTTACTAGTAATTTGCTGTGCATTCGTTGTCTGTGAAAAGCAGGACAGCAAAACCAGCTTCCTGCATTTGTTCCACAAAGACAAGATATCAGAAGTACGTCCTTCTGGACAAGTTAGCTATCTTAAATCCTATTCGATTACTTATTACTGCTGTGTCCTAAAAATACATGTTTAATGGTTAATAATGATTACTCAGTCCTATAATTCATCTCAATCCTTAATAAAGTAATTTGTGTAGAACTATTCTAGTGGCATGCTAATTATTCAGTTTTAAGAGGTATCATCGCTGAACCCACCCGCCCCCCTTAAGTCCCCTTAGAGAGTCACACCCTGAGGTTGAAGAACCAGTGCTCATCAAAACAATAAGAACATATGGTACATTTGAAATTTCCAAATGGAAATATTGCTTAGACACCAACCAACCCCGTGAACAACAGCAATTTATTTTCTGAAGTGAGATGAGCGTAGGGTTAACTGGAGTGAAAAAATAAATGGGACACTTATAATTAGAGATACGAAGAGATAGTGATGGACAAAAACATAGAGGCAAATTGAGATGCAAGGCCAGAGACAAGCAGATGCGGTACGCAACCCTTCAATTAATACATCTCCATTTAAATCATACACACACACACACACAGACAGCATCATGTGCTTTCAACATTTTACATTGCTCTATCTTCTGTGTAAATTAAAAGTTATATTCACAAGAAAAATAGAAACTCATGTGTATAGATTAAATAGAATAATGAATTTATAAAGCTCATTGAATTAGGCATCAGAAACCAACTGCACTGCAGTAATGATATTTTATTCCTGTTCAATAATGAGTGTTTTGTATCAGATTATGTAACTCATTGAACTAATGTGCTGCATAATTCACACAGCTTTGGGCAAGGGCAAAATGCTTCTGATCAGTCAACCTTGACCAATCCAATATAACTGGAACTACTGAGAACTCTTATAGTGGTATCAATTTACCAACTCTTGCACAGAATATCAATGGTTATTCCTGATACAGCGGCTTCTCTCCAACCATTAAACACAACGGCTCCTTTCCCAATAAGGTGATTCCAAGTACACTTTTTATTTTATGAGGCACCAGACACAACAGACTCTGCATCAATGTAATTAGATTGCAATTACAATTATGTAATTAACTGAACAATTGACGGAATAATATATTGTGTTCAGTGAACCTGAATTTGTAATCTCTCTGCTGCTCATATCTGTCCCATTCATTTCCTTCAGCTGCATAATTTGTTGTGCATTTGCAGCCTTAAGAGAGAGTCGGCAGCTACTTCATCAGGCAGAATTTTCATTGCCATCAAAGTCAAACAGGTTAGAATGAGTACAATGGTTCATTCTATAGATATTGTTCCATTTTGCACTTGAAACAAATTTTAGGAATTGGAAGGGGGACAATTGAATCCTGTTTTTCCACCCTCCATGAGTTCAGGCTGTGCCAAATGCAAAACGAATTACAGAATATAAGGCATAGAGACAGGCCATCCGGCCCATGTTGGCACTTATGCTCCACTTGAATCTCTTCCCAACCTTCTTCATCTAGATCCACCAGTGTTCACTTAAATGCTTTTTACTATTCACCTCAACCAATCACTCTGGCAAGTTAAGTTTCACATTCTCACCATTCTTTGGGTAAAGATGCATCTTTGGAATTCACTATCCGATTGCTTGGTGATTACTTTATATTGCCGGCTTCTGGTTGTGCTCTTCCCACTTGTGGAAAAACTCTGGGCGCGATTCTCCCAAAACGGGAGAAATCGTAAGGCTGGCGTCAAACCCGGGCGGGTTTGACGCCAGCGCGTCCCTTCCCGACCGGGAACCGATTCTGGTCCCCGGTCGGGGCAAGCAGCCCGACGCCGTACGCTCCGGCATCACGGGCTTAACGAATTTCGTTAAGCCCGCTTGCCGGAGTTAGCGCCGGCTGACGCGTCATATGACGTCAGCCGCGCATGCGCGGATTGGAAGACTCCAACCCGCGCATGCGCGGATGACGTCATCGCGTATTTGCGCGAAACCCGCGCATGCGCGGGCCGGGATGCCCCTCAGCCGCCCCGCGAATGGATACTGCGGGGCGGCGGAAGGAGAAATAGTGCGCGGGCATCGGGCCCGCTGCCCGCGATCGGTGCCCACCGATCGCGGGCCCATGGCACCCTTGGCACGGCCGTGGTACTGCCGTGCCAATCGGTGCCATGGTTATAAAAAGCGAGTTGTTCCCGCCGTTTTTACGAACGGCCAGACCAGGTGTGTTTGCCGTTTGTAAAAACAGCGTAAAGGCCTGGGACTTCGGCCCATCTATCAGCTGTGAATCGCTGCCGGCCGTAAAAAAACGGCGGCAGCGATTCGTGTCGGGAGTTGGGCGGGGGGGGGGGGGAGAATAGCGGGAGGGCGGGAAAAATGTCGGGAAGGCCCTCCCGCTATTCTCCGACCCGTCGTGAGGGGCGGAGAATCGCGCCCTCTATGTGTGTCTAATCTATCAAAAAAAGGCACAGAGGCAAGTGGGGCATCATTGCCCCCACAGCTATCGTCTTAAACTACAAGTCAGGATGTCAACAAAACAACCCAAGTATGATTCCGTCAATTTTCTCTCCTTTCTGACACAAAATCTATCTTGCCACATCAATAGGATTGTGATGGGGAGGTCTGTGGGTTGGGAGATTGAAAATATATCCCGGGGACAATATTCTGGTTACCTGGATAATAATTTTTAAAAAGACAGTATATATGGGCACATCTCATTTATTTTCCTTTCACAAATGGCCTTTTACAGTTTGCAATAATGATTGAACTATCATGTTTTGATGCATGATTTCACAAGAATTTTTGATGTATGATTTCACAAGAATTTTTGATGTATGATTTCACAAGAATGTGTGTGTACTGAGGCCACTGGACTGGAGGAAACATAAAAGGCAGCCTTACTGTTCTCCATTGACATCCACCCTGTTGTGGTGTGTGTGTTGATAGTTAATACCAAAAGATCGTACGAGCTGTGATGCTTTCAGCCCAAAGGTTCAGTAGTGTGTGACCAACACTATTCAGTATCATACTGGGATATCTACTTAGTTGAGGTAAAAACAAATGTGCAAATATGATGTAAACGCAATCTTTATCGCAAACTATAAGAGACTGTTTCTCTCCCTCAAACTATGTGCTTTTTGACCTCCTAGCTTGATCTTGAGTCAGCCCAAATGTGTTCCTGGGTTCAACTAATTATCATGGGTGCGATTCTTCAGAAACAAATTCAAGTGTGTTAGTGTACAGGAATTGCCGGGAGCTTCCCAGCACTCAGCCCAGCCAGGCTGGCAAATCAATTCAACATTAACAAGGCCTCACGGGCTTCTCGCCGCAAATGAAGGCTCACCAGCAGATTTGCCGGGACCCCGCTCGCCAGCCCCCCCGCTAACAAGGTCGAGCGGCATTTAAGCAGCACTTGCTCAGCCGACCCCAGCCAGCTCGCAATAATGGTGCAGAGGAGACCAGCCCCGAGATTCGGGGCGCTGACCTGGGAAGGCCCCTAGACACAGTGGAGGCCAGGAGGGATGTCCTGTTTGACCGAGGGCGCCCGGAGGGTGAGCCATAGGGCAACCAGTGTTGCCTGAACAAGGTGGCGGCAGCTATGAGCTCGGACGGTGTGACCAGGAGGACTGGCCTCCAGTGTTGAATAAAGGTCAACGAGCTACATCGGGCAGCACGAGTGAGTAGACACCAACGCCCCCCAACCCCCTCCCTCGTCAACCTCCCCAACCCTCCCTCAATACCTCCTTCCCACTCCACTGTGAACCACGGGTCTGGCTAATAATGCTCCCTCTCTGTCTCTTTAGGAAAAGCTCTCCCATAATCGTCGGGAGAGGGCCCAGACTGGCGGAGGGGTGCCAGACTTAAGAATCCTCACCACCTTTGAGGAGCGGGCCCTGGAGGTGAGCGGAGTGCCTGAGGACAGGACAGTTACGCACCTAGAGGCTGGTGGAGGATGCAGAGGTGAGGAACCACCAGGCTCCACTTGGGGACATGTCAAATTTGAGTTGTTATTACCTTACTGACTGATCCATCCCTCCCACTGACCACATATTCATTCTCCAGCCGATAACGCTGGCCCATCCTGGGCCGCACCCTCTTCTGCCTCCAAAGAGACCACCTCGGAGAAGAGCTCCAAGTATGCCACCATTATAACCGCGGCACAGCTGTGATCCCCACCCTCCACCAGCACAGACACACACATCTCAGTGGGACATGTTAGTGGATAGATTTCGGGGGCACAAATTGGTGGGCAAGGCACAGCTGCTGATGCACATCAGGTGGGGGCAGGAACCCCCAGGCGAGACAGCATTCAGAGCGCTGCTGGATCCCAAGACCCAGCTAGGTCCCAGCCTGATTCTCAGCCTGTGGAACAGAGTTACCTAAAGCTGATGGAGACGATAGGGAGCAGCTGGGACATTCAGAGGGGATGTCAGAGTCACTCCAGCATAGCTGCTTGGAGGAGTCCCAGAGGCTACGGGCACAGGCGATGCCTTCGGCAATGTGTGGCACCAAGGTTAACACTGCTAGGGTAGCGACCACCTGGAAAGCCTGGTGCATGACGTCGGCACCATTAGCGAAGGTGTCCAAGGCGTTGTGCAGCCGGTGACGGCCATGGCTGAGGGTCTCGGCAGAATATCCAACGCGCTGGGGGATATCACCCCGTACCAGGCTGATGATGAGATTCTGCAGGACATGCCTTGCTCTCAGCTAGGCATGGCCGAAGCATTGCAGAGCTTGTCCCAGTCACAGGTGAACATTGCCGATGCACTGCAGAGCATGGCCCAATCACTGAGGAGCAT